>NW_008824982.1:1203916-1214825 GCF_000699105.1 Pygoscelis adeliae
CTATTCCTTCTGGTTGTGCTGATTTTGCCTTCAGAAGTTCCAAAGACCACCGGTTTCTACTTATAAACGTGGGGTTCTCATAGCTGTAAAGTCCCACACTATTTCAGATAATGCACAGGGTATTTAAATAATGTACAGTGGCTGAATTTGCCTTTCCGTGAGATCCACGTTCAGAAGCTTCTCAGGCAATGTTTATGGTTTTGGTACAATCTGAAAAGATATATTGGGTCTACTACTTCGGGTGAAGGAGGTCATTATATCACCCTCATATCAAGCTTGCATTTTAGACAAATGCTTTTGGTCTTTCTCTGTGGTTGGAAACATAAAATGCTGGATGTCCAATGGGCCACACGGCCACAAAACCCTCACTATTGACAAAGATAGAAAGTAGGTCTAGTCCTTCCACTGCAACAGTTATGATCTGATGAAATAATGACACAGCTTTTCACATGAACTGGGACAGAATTATTTTTAAAAAGGAGCTTCAAAGATATTATAGAGGCCTTCAAACCCTCCGTAGACCACTGGCAATCCACAGAGAGTCAGCTGTTATTCTCATTTCCAGCTAAGAGAAACAAAACAGATGGGAGGAGATGAAGAACAAAAGCAGAAAATGCAAGTGTTTTGTTTTTCAGAAAGGGAAAAACATTTATTACACTCAATACAGTAAAAATGCATAAATACTTTCCTAGTATTAATTTTCTGTGTAAGCAACCACTGTCATTGCCACAGGGGTATTATGTGAGTGTGCATAACAAAGGAGGCAGCCCACACGGTTCTGAATGGGAGGGGACCTGGTACTGGATACCAGCTCTTTTACAAAGAGATTATCCACATTAATAAATGTTTTAGCACCCCTCCCAATGGAATTTGAAGAGAATTTTTAATATCAGTAATTTCCCAGACAAAATCTTAGTGGCTTACTATGCCCAGTTTGGGGTAATGAAAATTTAATTTCCTTAAATTCTTCCGTGCCCAATTTTCCTTCCTCCATACTGAGAAAAAATGAAAACCAAATAATACTTATGCAAAAGCATTCTATCACTTTAGCTGTGAGAGTTGTAAAGACCAAACATTAAATAGCAAATGCTATTTAGCAATGGGGAAACCAGTCTAAACAAGTTAACAGAATCTTGTTGCAGTCTCTGACAGAGTGATCAATGGTGAGGATGTGGCATATAAAACTATTTGTTAAAAAATGCAGCTTGCTGGGATTTTGTGTGGGATAGCACGTAAGCTGCAAATATCAAGTGTAACCTCTTGTCTTAGGCTACAGGGCACACGTCCCATTGGGACTTCTGTGTTCAGCTGCCAACCACTCAGACTTTCATATTATAATGCTATCCTGTATCTAAGGCATAGTCCATTTAGGAGTCTCTAACATTCTTCAATTTATTCCAATTGCACTTAGTAGCTGTAAAAAGCCACTGCGGCACAAACCAAAGAGAAAAACACAGATCCTGCAGACTATAAAAACTAATGCCTCCTGTCTCGGATTTTCCAGAAACACTGATGATTCCGAATGACTTTGTTTCCATAAGTGTCTATCTTTGGACACGCAGAAGCTGAAGTAGCCTGGGTCATAAAATTCTTCTGAACATCAGCTGAAGTTTTTTTTTTCCTCCAAGCTTCACAAGAGAAACTTCTGATTTGATTTTACAAGAGTTTTCACTTTTGGTGGCCTAAAAAATAGGTGACCCCTATTTTTCCTTTGTGAGGAAAAATGTCTTTACTGAAAGAGTGGTTAAACATTGGAACAGGCTGCCCAGGGAAGTGGTTGAGTGACCATCCCTGGAAGTATTTAAAAGACGGGTAGATGAGGCGCTTAGGGACATGGTTTAGTGGGCATGGTGGTGCTGGGTTGACGGTTGGACTCGATGATCTTGGAGGTCTCTTCCAACCTTAATGATTCTATGATTCTATGAAACTTTTGATGTCAAGGGCTTTAAGACTACAGGGGGTTTTCGTGGTTTGTTTTTTTTTTTCATTTTGGAAACTGAGGTGAAGAGTGTTTATGAAGTGAAATACATCACCAGGACTACTGGAGGATGTCAACCAACATTATCTTTTCTCTGTCTCAGTGAGATGATGCTGCTGGACTCTAGAGTCTCTTGTTCTGGAGCCCAGCTGGTTCATGGGTCTGTCCACTGTGTGAGGAAGCATGAAATCACTGACCCTGGTGACTTGGGATCTCTAGTGAATTAAACCGTGCCAGGAATTGTTCCTGGGCATTGAAACTTGATTGTCCACAAAATAGCAGAACAATCCCGGGAACATTTTTGCCGGAGACAGCTGCTATTTTCCCAAACAAATCTAGTGTATGGTCTGGAAATTAGCATGCCCTACATAATGTTCCCAACAGGTAAACTGGAGGTAGCTATCCTGCGATGGACAATATGGATATGGGCTTTTCCATGCCATTTGGCTTTAATGCCAGAAAATGACCCCAAGAACACTTAATTTACCAGAACAGACTTAGCCAGGGAAACCACTGTTCCTGCTCTGCTGGAATCCTGTCCATGGTTCAATTACAATTCCTCAAACCTGGGATGTTTTTGCAAAAGATTTCAGCTTCAGTAAATCAGTATTTTCTCATGAAACTATTTCATCAAAAGACTTCCAAACCACTTTAGCCATTTGTATTTTCTTACCACAGCCCAGGAAGAGCCTTGAATCATTTAACCCCAAGAACTCACGTGCAGATGCGGCCATAGAAAGCAGATAGTGAAAGTCAGAGGCAGAATGAGTACTTTTTGTCTGAATTCAGTTAATACTCAGCCACTTAATCCTGTTATAAACATTTTCCTATTAAAAATCTCTACCTTCTCCCAGTAATGGTGGGATGTGAGCAAACTACTTCCAGGATTAAATAAACGAAAATAGGTGGAACTTCTTAGGCCTTTTTTTTGTTAAGGAGTATTTCTAGGATTCTCATAATTCTTGTTGCTTTACTTTGACTCCCTTTAGTACCTCAACTTCCTTCTAGCATTGTTATGATAAAGTCTGAGCACAACAGTCAGTAACTAATTCAGCTAATACAGTTCACATAGGTAATACAATTTCTTATTCAGCTGGAATGTCCTCTGGTTAGCACATATAGGCGTAATACCCTCTGCCATTGCAATGGTAACTTCTGATCCACTCTTTTCTGTATTTTTTCCAGAATACAGTCCCTCCTTTTACAGGATGTTCTTTATCTCTAATAAAGCTTTCTGTCCAGCTGTGTAAACAAGTCTGGTGTTTAAATGAACTGACTTTCAGCTACACATGAAGGTCTCTGCTTTTCACAGTACCACTAATTTTTGTGCTATAAGGTAATATCACTTGAATCAACTCATTAGAGTCTTACCTGAAGTAGGATGGTGGCTGCTAGAGGCATTTCTATAGAAATGGTTACCAGCCTTATTAACAGCACTATCTGTAGCATATGCACAGGATATTACGGTATTCAGCCCAATAACCAATATTCAACTGCTTCTCATCTTTAAAGGAAACAGAAAATTACAGTTTTCATTTGTGGTAACATGGCCTCACTCAGTTCAGTCTGTGTTTGTGCTTAAAAGGAAACTACACTGAATTAATACACAGTTTTCACACAATTTGAGAGGAGGCCTCTTCAAATGGATTCTGAAGGAATACAGGAGATCACCCATGTGTTAATGGAGCAGATACTATAATCTTTAGTCAGGATGGAGGATTTTGAACCTGAACATAACTGAAGAGAACAAAAGCCATGTGGACTTCCACTGCAAATCTCCTAGAGGTGTTATTAAGTGCTTTTGTTTTTCCTCAGTGACATCTAACTTTAAGAGCAAACTAAGTCATCTTGGATAAAATAGGGCTATTTGCAAGAAGCAAAAGATTGAAAGCAAAATTTTCAATCACAGCTACGAAGAGTAAATCCTTCCTTCAGGCAGGAAAATTTCTACAGTTGCTTCCATCATCTATTTGCCAGCTCAGATGCAATCTCTTCTAAAGTTTAACTTAATTCTGGTCTCTAAATGTTGGTTCAATAGAGGCATTCACCAAATGTCCTGATTTTACTACGTTTATTCCCCCATCCACCTCTCTCTCTATTTTTCTGACATCTACAGATGAATTTTCTCCTTTGTAGTACCACTGGTGTAGAGTGGGCCACAGAAACACTCTGAAGCTTGTCTGTTCAATAGCAATTAAGCACTTGCTTCTGGCAACCTGGACTTCCTGGCACAAAACATCTTGTCAGCACTGAATAAACCATTATTGACTGCAGTCTTCAAAGGATTAATATCACAGACAGTCATCAAACAAGGACTCCATTGGCATCCTGAAATTGTTAAAGTTTCCACTGCTATAAAATCTTCAGCTCCCCAAGTACCTGCCACTAAGGCTCCAAAATTGCCTGTCCAAAATGCAATTTTTGTCTTCTTTACTTTGTTTTTTGGCATTAACACAGTGAGTCCTGTAGCAACTTTTCTGCTTTTCAGTAGTTCTGCAGAGTAATAACATTTCTAATCATACTTTTATATCAGCAAAAACTACACAATGAAGACACTAAAACCAATAGAAGGCTATTTTTGCTTATATATCTTCTTTTCTATATTTTTTCCCAATAAGGACAGAGCAATCTCTACATACAAAAGGAGAATATGGAGAGGGAATGATAAAGGTCCAACATAGCTTTACTGGAATGGGACATAATTAAAAATGTAAGGGGAATTTAGGGGAAGTGCTGAAAGGAGGGTGGTGCTGTAGATGTAGAAAGTAGACGGTGTCTGAGTTTTTTGCCTTGCCCTCCATCAGAGAAGCAGAGCTTTCTACATTTCAATGTGTAAATAAACAGATCTCCGCTGAAATAATCGATTCATATTCTTCTCTAACTGGATGACTCTAGAAGATTTAGAGTTCTCTGAGTGCTGGTTGAGACAAAAGGATGTTATACAGAGCTCCTGTGTCAAACTTACAGCTTTATAACTAGCCCTCTTGTCATGACCACAGCATCACTCATGGTCAAAGGGAAAGCATGATTTATGATTAGAATTTCAGAAGCCATCATTTAATCTTCCCTGTTTCCGCCCTTCATCATGGTACCTAAAGGCAGACTGTACAAATTACTTCCTTTGCCAGACCATCTTTGGACTATAATATATCACACAGTTTGAAGTACAACAACTTCAATCTTTCAGGCGTTCCTCATCCCATTCATGTGGTTCATTTCAGATGGGTTCAGCTGCATGGACGGTCTGCACGGCTGGAATGTAAACAAGGAGGGCTTGGCGGGTGAGGCAGAGGAAGGTGAAGAAGCAAGCGCCAGAGATTGTGCTGGGTAATATGGAACAGGCCCAACATGATTTTAATTAGAGCACTGCCACAGGATCATTTACTCACAAAAAATATTCAAGGACTTGTGGGCTAGAAACCTCTGTTTAGAGGAAACTTCTCTGCCCTAGGCTGCTTCAAGATGTCACTACATTAGCTAGATTTAAATATGTGTGGCTCATTCCAGATCCAGTGCCCCCGAGTCTTTCTGGCATGATAGTCACTTTCTACTCAACTCCCGTCACTAATCAACACGGAAGCTAGGCTAGGGAAGTGATCTTTCCCCTGTACTCGGCACTGGTGAGGACACACCTCAAATACTGTGTTCAGTTTTGGGCCCCTCACTACAAGAAAGACATTGAGTGCTGGAGCGTGTCCAGAGAAGGGCAACGAAGCTGGTGAAGGGTCTGGAGAACAAGTCTTATGAGGAGCGGCTGAGGGAACTGGGACTGTTTAGCCTGGAGAAAAGGAGGCTGAGGGGAGACCTCATCGCTCCCTACAACTACCTGAAAGGAGGTTGTAGCGAGGTGGGTGTAGGTCTCTTCTCCCAAGTAACTAGCGATAGGACGAGAGGAAACAGCCTCAAGTTGTGCCAGGGGAGGTTTAGATTGGATATTAGGAAAAATTTCTTCACCGAAAGGGTTGTCAAGCATTGGAAGAGGCTGCCCAGGGAAGTGGTTGAGTCACAATCCCTGGAGGTATTTAAAAAACGTGTAGAAGTGGTGCTTAGGGACATGGCTTAGTGGTGGACTTGGGCTTGATGATCTTAAAGGTCTTTTCCAACCTAAATGATTCTATGATTCTAAGCTGCTGCAGAACAGGGCTTGTGGGATATTTAGGGAGAACAGATTAAAAAAAGTGGAATCAGAGCAGCTTGGTTTCAAGTTCAATCTCTTTTGCTAGCTCTTGATGCTACAGCTTGCTGCCTGCTTCTGACCTTCTAAAAGCAAGTTCCTTCTGTAAATGAGGTTAACACTGCTTAATTCAGAAGCACGTTGAGCTGAGGAGCTGGGAGGTTAAATAACCCTTCATAAGGCATATGGAAGGACTTCAAGTTTCCTACCTCTCTGCATAAATTGTTATTATTTGTGTTCCACATAGAAGGCCCAGTCAAGAGTTGTCCCATTACTTCTGGCATATCAGAAACATGTAACAATAAGCAGTTTTTTCTCTGAAGACCTTACTGAAATGAGAAAAGTGACTAGCAGGCTTCTGTTACAGATAAACTAACTCAGAATCAAATGACTTGACCAAGATCAAACAAGAATCCTGTGGCAGTTCCAAGAACTGAGACCACATTCCCCCTCCTCCAGCACCATAACCACGAAATCATTTCACTTCTCTAAGACAGCAGCAACTCAAATGAACTTAGTGAGAGGGAGCAGCGTAAAGGGAATCAACCCATTATGCTGCCAGGGTTTAGAAAATGATGACTCTGAAAATAGCACACCAGGCAAATGTTTTATTTCTCAAACCCTTAACTAACTCAATACTTCTGCAAAACTTTCAGATAAGTTTTTCTTTTCCATATGCCACAAAATGAAGGTCTAGATTACTGGGAGGTGAAGCACTTCTGGTGGAACAAGTCTTTACAAACAGAGACCCTAGACAGAGGAACAACTAACAGCAAGTACAGAGGACTTGTGGAGTAGATCTCATCTTCCATGTAAGCTAATTAAAAGATTCTTTGGAAGGCAGGTTAGTATACAATCTTTAAAACAATTATTTTAACAAGGTCTTATAATTATTAGGGATGTGACTGCTGCAAAGCACACTCAGAATTTTAAAAACAGAATGCACTGATGATACATGGCTATGTCCCTGGGTCCCTGATATATCCATGTAAACAAAAAGCAGCTCTTTAGAGTTCACTGAGGTCATGTTGTGGTGAAACTCATTGTATTGGGTTTGTGTGGCAAGGTTTTGGTAGTGGGGGGGCTACAGGGGTGGCTTCTGTGAGAAGCTGCTAGAAGCTTCCCCTATGTCTGATAGAGCTAATGCCAGCTGGTTCCAAGACAGACCCACTGCTGGCCAAGGCCAAGCCAATTGATGATGATTTGGTAGTGCCTCTGTGATAACATACTTAAGAAGAGGGGGGAGAAACCCTGCACAACTGCAGCTGGAGGGAGGAGTGAGAATATGTGAGAGAAACAACTCTGCAGACACCAAGGTCGATGAAGAAGGAGAGGGAAGAGGTTCTCCAGGCACCGGAGCAGAGATTCCCCTGCAGCCCGTGGTGAAGACCATGGTGAGGCAGGCTGTCCCCCTGCAGCCCATGGAGGTTAACGGTGGAGCAGTTATCCACCTGCAGTCTGTGGAGGACCCTATGCCAGAGCAGGTGGATGCCCAAAGGAGGCTGTGACCCCGTGGGAAGCCCACGCTGGAGCAGGCTCCTGACAGGACTTGTGACCCCATGGGGGACCCATGCTGGAGCAGTCTGTTCCTGAAGGACTGCACCCCATGGAAGGGACCCACACTGGAGCAGTTAGTAAAGAACTGCAGCCCGTGGGAAGGACTCACATTGGAGAAGTTCATGGAGGACTATCTCCTGTAGGAGGGACCCCACACTGGAGCAGGGGAAGAGTGTGAGGAGTCCTCCCTCTGACGAGGAAGGAGCGGCAGAGACAACGTGTGATGAACTGACCGCAACCCCCATTCCCCATCCCCCTGCACCAATGAGGGGGAGAAGGCAGAGAAAATCAGGAGTAAAGTTAAGCCCGGGAAGAAGGGAGGGGTGGGCGAAAGGTGTTTTTAAGATTTGGTTTTATTTCTCATTATCCTACTCTGATTTGATTGGTAATAAATTAAATGAGTTTTTCCCCAAGTTGAGTCTGTTTTGCCCATGACGGTAATTGCTGAGTGATCCCCCTGTCCTTATCTCAACCTTTCGGTATATTTTCTCTCCCCTGTCCAGCTGAGGAGGGGAGTGATAGAGTGGCTTCAGTGGGCACCTGGCATCCAGCCAGGGTCAACCCACCGCACTCATGAGAGTGGGATCCATACCTACTATGGCTCTATGCATAACAAAGAGTAGCATTTGAAAATAATAACAGTGAAGTAAAAAGTACAGCCATCAAATATTCTGTTGTTAAAAGACACACGTCTGTGATGAAATGTATTCTCTAGCTCTGGTCTAAGTGTTACAGCATTGCTTTTTGAAAAAAAAGGAACTGAAAGAAACTGAAAAAGTGACACATGCTGCTTGCCTCACTGAATGTTATTTTAATACTAATGTGGAAATTTTGCTTTGTGCACAAACACTTTTCTTTAGGATGGATAAAAAAAACGTTCGAAGAATTCTGTATCTATTTCACTGGTGATGACAAGTATGTTAATTGCTTGCAGATAACATCTGCTCTAGTGAAATCAAGATGCAGACTCTCGTTGGACTGCTAGTGCTACACTTTGCACTTTGTCTAGGAGGTCTACTGCTCTTTGCTGCAGTTTGAAGGGAGCTGAAGTGTCTTTGAATTTTTTGAGAATCTTCCAGTAACTGAAACCAAATCTGCCAGGAGTCCTGGGTCATCGCAATGTCTCCCTTTGAGCACAGGACTTACCTTTGAAGCTCAGAGACTTTCACTGACCATGACGCCAAAGTGTGCTCTGGCTGAAACAAGTTCATGGTGATCTGCCAACAGCCCTGCATGAGAGAGCCTCTGATTTCTTTCTGTTTACAGTAGAAGGTGAAGGGCCTCTCCTGCTAAAAAAGTGTGAGCCTGGTAAATATAATGTCAGATCTAAGGAGCCCTTATCCTCTACAGACAACACTGACAATTTTACAGTCTGCGTATGCAGACCCTGCCATGAAGTTACTTACCAGATGTGCCTATTGAGTCTGTCAATCATGGTGTTGAAGAAGCAGCTCCAGACTCTTACCATTCCCTACTTCCCGCCATGCATTTGCATATGTGTTCTTTAGTAAACTTGTAGCTTCCCTAAAATACTTGAATCTAATTAGCTCTCCAACATGAGGGAAAAATTCCTGGCAATCTTTTATTGCAATAGCATTTATGAGGGAGCAAGGGACAAAAAACTCCCACTCATCCTTAAGAGCAGACCATTATTAAAATCCTAAAGACACAATGAATAGCAAGTAGAGGTCAATATGCAAATGCGCACTTAATAGAGCTTGTTCTGTGCCAGCCAGGTTCCCACCAGGAATAAAGTTCAGCTATATACTGAGGGATGTTGCCAAGAGTTGTGCTGCCTGGGGAAAAAAAAAGGCATTTCTTAGTTTTATTGAATTGTTTTCCAAGCTCTTCTCCTGTGTAGGGATAATCAACTGTAGAAATATAAGATGGAAAAAACTGACAAAGCAGCTGAGTTGCAGAACAGGAGCTTATAGTGGATTGTATATATCTACTCTGTATCTATCTACGGAGATAAATCTATATCAATTTATCACAGATCATCAAGTGAATATAAGTTAATGGTCTTTTCCTATTGTGACAAAGGGAAATTCTGTTACTGAGCTGTAGAAAGAAAGGTAATGCCTATAAACCATAGGCTTTGGTTCTTCTGCTTTGTGCACTGCTGGCAAGGCTGTAGTGGAAGTAAACGCATTCATCTCGTGGAGCCTAATTAAAGAAGGTTGTGGGTTGATTAGAGAGAGCCCTAAGAACAACAGCAAGAATGCTCATAGGTTTTTAAACATACAGAAGTATTGAAGGAATTGGAGTTATATTCTCCAGAGGAGAAACAACTAAGGGAAACAAGATGATGAGTCAAATAAATGTAGAACAGCTATGAAGAGAGAGGTAATATACTGTTCTCCATGTTCAGTAAGGATAAGACAAGGAGCTGCAAGCTAAACTCACAGCAAGGGGGATTTCAGTCCGAAACCAGAGAAAACTTTCTAACAGGAACAACTGTGAAGCCCTGGAACAAATTGATGTAAAAGACTGTGAAGTCTTTATCACTGTCTGTTTTTAAGAAGAGGCTGAGCCTGCTCTTTCTGGTGATACAGCTGCTCCTGCAATGAGTTAAAGAGGTGGTTTAAAAGGGTTCTCAAAGGTATTGACAGGCTTTTTTAGTATAACTTGACAAAACAAGAGCCACCTAAGGGAAATGGTCTTTCTTTTTTATAAGGTATTCCTAAAAATTCTAACCAGCATCAATCAAGAGAAGCTGAGCAGCAGGGTCACCCCCTCATTAAATTGCTGTAGCAAGGCAACATCATTTCTTTTTGACCTTGTGTCAGCCAAAGTTTTGAGGTGGTTCTGGCTACACCTTTTCCTCAAAACAAGCACACCAAGGGGATTTTTAAACTCTAAAACTAGATTTTACTTGACTACATACTGAAACAAAGTCACTTTTTGAACAGCAAATATTTCAGTCTGCTGGGAATGACAAAATAAAAGGAAAATAAATCTCTCCCTGTCCCCTTGCCTACTGTGCCATTGCAGGGGGGGATCCTTTCCCCCAGTCTTCTCTCAGCTCAGGAATGTTTAGCGGCTTCCTGGGATGCAATAAATTACACACATTCCCTCTGCGTCCCTAGATAAAGTCAGTCTCCTTCCCTCATGGCTGGGGCAAGGCTGCGTGTCTGCCCACTGCTCCTCTGAGGACCAGCACAGCGCCTGCTCATGCTGCCGGCCTCCAGCCCCCTCCC
>NW_008824982.1:1214921-1237955 GCF_000699105.1 Pygoscelis adeliae
CGGGTGGGTTTGTCCCCAGGGAGGGCTGTCCTCCCACCTGCCAGGGCTCCCATCTGAACCCCAGCAGTCACCACCAGAACCAGGGAACAGGCATCTTTCCTCCCTGCTGTCAGGTGCAGCCCTTTCAAGGAGCACAGTACCTCACATATGGTAAATGAATGAAACGGCTCCCATCCGTCACAGCAAGATAAGCCTCCTGGCATCACACCCACTCTCAACAAGAAAGGGCTTTCTGCTATATTATACCCCTTGCTTTGTTTTCACACCGGTTTTCTTTTGGGTTTTCTCTAAAGGAAAGCTGGGAAGTTTCCCTGCGCTGCTCTGCTCTCAGAAGGGACCGAGATAATGTTTCACAATAATCCCAAATTTGCCAAATATTGCAGAACAGGGATTGTGGAGAGGTGGGACAACAACTGAATCAGTATTTTGACCTAGCGAGAAACTTTGCATTAAGTAAGTCATGTGGTATGACAACATTCCCTTATCTGCAGAAACCCACCACTTCTGCTCTGTAAGCACTGTTTAAAAGCCTTCTGATGAACAAATGAAGACCTCAGGTCTCAACAGTATAGGGAATCTCAGATACAGTCGGAAACTAAAAAGAAAAACAAAGCAAAACAAATTGAGGGTCAAATTAAAATAAAATGAAGGTCAGTAGATTAATCAGAGAGAGATTTCAGAGCTGATTATACAGTTTATCAGATAGTCAACACAGCACATCATTGTGTCACGCAGATTGTGTCAGCACAGATCACTGAATTAAAGAAAACTGTGGGTTTTTTCAGAAAAGGGCAGTATCAATCATTTCTTGCTCTAGAATGCAGCTCTAGAATTTCTCAGCTGGTTTTGGTACAAGACATATTTCACTGCTAACTCTGTAATAGCTTCATAACATGAAAATTTCCAGTCTTTACACAGAGGAATGAAGGATTTCATTTTATTTCATTCATTATAAAGCAGTAGAGCTTCATTTTATTTCATATATTTTAATGTAGTTTCCTAAAATGAATGCCTAAAATTAGGCTTTTCAGTTTATAGAAAAGAATCTACTTGATTTTGCAGATCTGCTTAGCACCCAGCAATGCATAGCAAGGGCATTCAGCATCTGTTGGATGCAGAACATTTACTTGCCTAAACTTCTGTCCACTTAGAGCCTAAATTAAGGTATCCCCTTCCAAGCATCTTGTAAAAGCTGTTATAGGTTCCTTGTTTACCAAAAATGTCTTTCTAGTTCACTCTGTCTGTTTTTTTTTCCTCAACTCCATATGAATACAACTAGGTGCAATCAGATGTTGAAACTACTTTCTCTAATACTGAGTTTCAATTTCTGTAGCTTCAACCAACTGTTTATTCTTCAGGTTATAAAACTAAACATATTCTTGTTAAAGCTTTTAGTTCCCTGACTCGCTCTCTCCCTCCACAACTTTCAAAAATAGGAAAGGTTCTGTAACCTGATAGATTTACCTATATACAGAAAGACTACTGCTATCTACTACACTGGAAAATTGGGAATGTAAAAAATCATTTATATTTTTGTATAGCTAACCATACAGTCCTCCTAATGCTTTTTTTATATTGAATGTTTACATTATATTGAAACAAACTCAATTATATAATTGACATCTGTGTTATTTTAAACTGATACACACACATGCCTTGATGCCAGTGTAGCCATTACTAACGTCAAAGGCAAGAGAGAATAACTGTCATGTTGCAAACAAGCCATAAAAAGGCAATATACTTAGTAAAGTTATACTGAAAAAGAACATGCTGTTTTCCATTGAAACACTGTAAATCCCCAAATCATTCAGTCACTTTCAATTATGTTCTTCCAGTTGCTTCTTTGTGACAATCTTGTAAGATTGGCAGAACTGCCTTCTTTTTTATTCTGTTTGGTTTGGGGGGGTGGGGGGTGTGTTGTTGGGGGGTTTTTTTCCTTCTCTCCTTATCCCTATCTAGATACTGTAGAGATCTCTCACGTATACGGCTTATTGACTACCATCACCCTAGTCTCTTAATTTGGAAATAACAAAGCCTGTGTTTCAGCAGCACCATTTTGTGAAGTATTCTGCTCTAAGATGCCTGTTATTACAGACTAAAATAAATGCAATAGCATCCATAGCTGGGGAGTCCTCAGTTGAGAGAAGATCCATAATACACTCTACCATAAAATTAATTGGTCTAACGAGTCAGCAGACACAGTTCATTTCTGAGGCTGCCTTACTCTCACAATTTACCCAGAGATATAACCGTTGAAGGATTTCTCAGCAATCCTTTTGCCAATGTTATCTGTTCACACCTGCTGGAACTCAAAACTAAAGAGCTGGGGGTGAATTACACTTGTTAAAACAGCCAGGAAAGTTAATGCCAAAACCAGAAAGGAAGGATAGGAGGGAGGGAAGGAGGGAAATAAGGAACAAACATTCTTTTGGGTAAAACTCCTGCAGACTTAGGTTCATAACTGACCCTTGTGGTATCTGCTTAGAAGGCTGAAAGCAAGACATCCCTAGCAGACTTACCTAGAAGGTCACTTACACATTTGTCAGGTGTGGAGCCAGAAATCTAAATGTATTAGTAAGAAATAAAAATATATCAAAGTTGCACCCACCTTTGTGATAGAGGGTGAAAGTACTTCTGTTTTAAAGCTGCAGGATTTAAGAACACTGAAGTCTACACCTTGAAGAACTATTTGAAGGGTGGTGAATGCACTGGAATTATATTTCCCCTTTCTTGATTGGCTGACAATATGCCTCCTATTTAAGGAAAATTGCATATTTTCATTGTCAGTTGTTCACTGATAAACTGCTTTACAGATTGTGATGAAATAATTTGGCAATCATTTTCTCCAAGCCACACAAAGAAAAGAAAAATGCACTATTCCCAGCTCATTTATGCTTTCAACCATTCCCTCTTGCCAGAAAGAATAGCCCTAGCTTCAGAAGGAAAGAGGCAAGATTTATTTTAGGTGGCACAAAAGGTTAGAACAGAACATTACAAGAAATCAAAGGGTACCATGGACCAGAGGAAGAGAAATTGGGGCCACCTGAAAAGATGGAAGACCAAAAAGGACACACTGGAAAGAAAAGAGGGAAACGTGTCCTATAGCTATTGTCAGGAAGAGCAAAGCTGTCCCACTAACCATACCTCAGCTGTTTTACAGTTGGTATTCCAGTCAACCCCAAGAGAAGATCTTGAGGACTTGGAAGAAGATTTGGTGTTTCTTTGAGCAGAGGTGCAGAATCCATCCCCTGTTAAAAATAACCATCATCAGGAAAGGGAAAACATAAACGGAAATGGTCCTGACCTGCCCAAAAAAGTAGCCCACACAGGAAAGTTTTGGGGAGTAAGTACAGACCTAAAAAGAACAGCAAAGGGAACTGATTCAACAAAAACAGGATCTTGGAACCCTGAAAATATAAGAATAAAACAAGAATGGTCAAAGTTAAAATTATTAACAAAGTTCCTCAGTGAAAGTGTTGGGGATGGCTTTAAGTAATACTTCAATTTATGACCACAAAAAATATTTTTCCACAGAAAAGTGAGTAACACAATGGAACTTGCTGATGAAAAATGGGAGGCAGTGTCTGGTCACAAGCTGGTTACAATTTATAACAGAAGAATTAAACAATTCAAGATCAGATAAAGAACTGTACGGACTAAAGTGATACTACTTATCAAATGGACAAATGCTTGACATGTATATATACACACACACAGGCACCTGCTTGGCCTCAACACCATATTACAACTGCTCTGCTGAAAGTTTTCACCCTCCAATAGGCATATATGCCTGCAAGGAAAGTCCCATGTAGAGTCATACGGGTATCATCTCCTACGTGACCATTACCAAACTCCATCTAGTTTACTTGAAATTGATTCTTTGTTTCAACCCCATTACTTTTACTAGACAGTTCCTCCAAAACTGCGATTGTCATGCTTAGAAAACTACTTTAAGTCTTAGCCTAACATCTTTCTTGATCAACTTTTATCCTGTTTGTCCTTGGGCCTATACTTTGATAATAAGCCTGGGCCTAATGCTTTCCTTGCTTCTTAAAACATACCCAAAGACTTTCGTTAATGCTAAGAACTGAGTGAAGCAGAGTTTTTCTGAGGCTGTATTTAAGGAAGGCCTGAAGAGCTTTCTAGGCACAAGGTGGTACTTCATTTTGCGAGTCTGAGCCCTGATTAATATTTCACCTATGTGGAAATGCTGCTGTGACATTACACACAGAAAAAGCTTAGATGTTATTGCCCTGTCCAGGATACTGGCTTATGGAAAAGGAGTTTTGGACAGTGCATCTTGGTACTTATGCAAATGCAAACAATTGTGTGACAGCAATACTTGGACTACTTTATTCTGCCTGTATCGATGAGACCAACACCGTGGGTTCCCAGGAAAAAAAGCATGGAAATTACATGAAGCTCTCTCCCCGGCTGCCTGGAGCATCTGGGGATGGTTCCCAGCTAGGCCTCAGCTGAACAACTGGTCAAATTTGTGTCATCATCAGTAACACAATGCCTGAAGTATTTCGCAGTTGGTTTGAAAAATCACACTTGTTTTTTTGGACGTGCAAGCTATAATCTTCTTGTAAACTTTTCCAAGGGCTTTAAAAATAACATGGTTATTTGTTCTAGCAACTAAGATATTGTCCAGGTAGCAGACTATACAGAATTTCTTCCACTACCTTCTGATACACAGCAAAATGTGGATGCGATGCTGAGAATTAATAAGTGTAGCTAAGCAGACCTGCATGTCTTTATTTCAGAACTACTGCAGTTTGCCTTGCAGCATGTTTTCAAATGTGCTCACATTGTTTATTTTATAAAAACTGTCACCTTCGCTAAAATCATTATGATAAACCTGTATCTGGGCATCAGATATTTCTGCTAAATGCAGAGGAGGGCTTGTAAATGTTTTAAACCTCCCTTGACTCTTCCACCCTTTTGATCTGTGGATGCAGTCAATGAAGACCACTTAGCTCTAAAGGGAGCATTCAGTTATTTGATCTTTTTCCCAACTATTTGGATTTCCTTGATTCAGAGCATTCATTAGGGAAACACACTAACCAATGAGTGTTAGCATTCACTGCAAAGTATATACTTCAATCAATATATTTTAAAGTAGATGCTTTTAATGATACTCTAAATAAGTCATTTGCTTTCAGATGATCCGGGCATAAGCAGCTTCATGATCATTCTCTTTTATGTATGTAAGTTTGATTGTTCAGTATCAGAGATGAAACAAGAAACCTTCATATGAGCTGGAAACAAACCTCAAATCTCCTGCTTCCCAGACTCGAGCTTTAGGCACAGCATTATTTCCCTCTTCATATACATGATGAGTAACTTCCTGCCTTTGTAGGGTTCAATTCCAAAGCTTCCATGGTTTCCAAAAGTCCTTAGATTCACTGTTTCACATTCAGTACAGGTCAAACAAAGGAAATCAGGAGCACATCATGACTGCTGTTCAGTTACTAGGCTTCTTAAGCTCTTAGGAAAATATTTAATGGACATTTATTTCTGGATGATGCTGTACTAACAGGGATTCAGTCAGAAAAGGGATGAAAAAAGTGTGTGTAGACAAGCTTACGTGCATAAATCTGTACTGCCAGCGTCTGTGGCTGATCATGTACACCAGCTCTAATACTGAATATTAACTTTGGAGAAAAATTAAACCAGAATAATAGAGAAAGGGCTCTGGAGAAGGTTTCCCAGTGACCATCCAAGAAGAGGAACAGGAATTCCCCAGACAAGCATCCTTCCTGGACATTCTCTTTCATGCAGCATGTGATCCTCCCCCCCCCAATACTTTAGCCATAGTAACTCAAAGTTTCCATATAGCTTTTCATCAGAAACCACTCCAATTCCCTATTCCTGCTTCCTATGTAACTAGCGTTGACTGGAGCATACTCCGGAAAGCCACTGCCACAACAACTTAGGTTACAGGTTCCAGAGCTGCTAGTGAGAGGCAGGCTTGAGAATTGCAATGGAAAGTCTGTAGCATTGCCCAGTTTAAGGCACTTAAGATACTGTGCAACATAGCAGTACTTCGTTAGGCTTGCATACCAGGATAGCGGAGTGCAACAAGATGGTAAACTCCCTAACTTCTTGACCTTTATCTGCCATTCATACTAAAGGCTCTTGTTTGCCTTTTTGATTGTTCTGTTTTAAATAAAGCTACTTCTGCATAATATAAGCAATGTAATGAAGCATACATCACAACAGCAAACATCAATCACTTGCCACAAATAATGCACGGAAAACAACTAGGATTGACCCTTGTAGGAAGAAAGTTGTTCATACAAACTTCTCAGGGAATACAAATAATGAAGCCATTCTTAAAAATGAAATTAAGTTCAAGAACATTTTGTGAACAGGAAGAAAAAAAGGCTTAGTTCTTTAGATACTTTATTCATAACAAGTAATTTAACCACATGTACTTCAAAGAGAGTGGTTTGGAACTCTATTTATACAGTGTGGAATCTATCGCCAAAACCTCATTCAACTTAAGTGCTGTAGCTCATAAACAGTTTTTTTCAGGAACACGAATGAACATACCATGCTCTTAAAGTGTTATTGTATGTGGCTGATGGTAATAGAGATCTGTGATGCAATCTTCTAAAAAAACACTGCTGAAGTTCTGAAGTGCCTGAATTTTGTACTGGTGCTCAGATAACAAAGTGCCCAAGAACACCAAAACTTACTATAAATTCCCCTGAGCAGTGTCTACATTACCAAAATAAGAAACTACAATTCTCTGCTAACATTGAGCCATTCACAAGACACGGGGTGACAGTGTAGAACAGCGTAATTTAACTTGTCAGCTTATTCTATAACCGTACTCTTTCTTGAACTGTCCATGTCATATGACGTGGTGGTAAAGCATCTGACTCAATAACTGGCAGCAACATTGCTCACATAATTAGTGGAGTGTCCCTAATGATGACTTAGGGTTCCCAGCACAGAAAAAAAGAGCCAAGAGGAGTTTAAAAAGATGCTATAGCCACCACATTACTATAGGAATAGTAATGATGGAAATCTTGCAATAGATGGGAATCTTTCATAAATGCTGAATGGGATACAGTACTGAAGTACAAGTACATGGAAAAGTACATGCTTTTAAAAATGGCTTCATAGCATTGCCAAGTCATACCTTTGTCATCCTTTAGGTATAAGTTAATCTGTGTAAAAAAATACTTGATATGCCAGTTCCCCAGGAGAATAAATGCTTTGCAGGATGGAGTATGCTGAAAATGGGGGGCAGCTGTAACTGATGGACACTGCATTGTTAAAGGAACAACAGTCAAATCTCTGCCCTGTGTGTTTGCAGTAGGTGGTATGTGTGCTAGGCTACTAGTACGTTCCAGGAGAAGGCAGAGATTAAGATAGGAAGAGGGCTTTTCCTCCTCTGCTTACTGTGTTCACTGAAACATAAAGTGGAAAAAAAGAAGCATTTTATGGAGTTGGCTTAGAAAGCTACACCTCCCCCAGCACCTAGATCCTGGTAAATGGCACCCATATGATACACTGCTGTGTTCTTCTCATACGTCTTTAACCTCACTGCAGAACTGCTCCTTAATCCATCTCTCATCCGCAAGCAGAACCATATTGTTTGTGTAACAAGTATGATGAAGCTAAGCAGCAGGAGCAAGGGAAGGTTTTAGACAAAAGACATAATTTGAAACAGAATACAAGATGCAGAATAGCTCTACTGTTATTGTTACAATCAAGTTCCTTATTTAGTGTTAGACGAAAGCTACTGACCATTTTTCACAACAGATTTATTCCAATATAAGAACATTCTGAACAGCTCCAGCCTCCACTTATATAAAACAAATCAGTCTATAGAGCCAGTTCCTTGTTTAAGCTCCAATTTTTAATTTTCTTCTTTAAATGCTATTTCAGTTTCAGTCTGTAACAGGTAGGAGTCTGTTATGGACAACTAACTTTTTCCACAGCAAATGCATAATAACTTTACAGGGTTTTTGTATAGTTCAGCAGAAATAGAAACAAGCAAAAACTTAAAAGACTATTTCTGGCTTATATTATCACTAGGTACTAAAGTCCATTTCTAGCCATTGATAAGTCATATTACATTGCACCCAGAGGGTTCTAGCAACACTCACACAGCATAAAACACCTGTCTTAGAATCATAGAATCATAGAATGGCTTGGGTTGGAACAGACCTTAAAGATCATCTAATTCCACCCCCCCCTGCCATGGGCAGGGACACCTTCCTCTAGACCAGGTTGCTCAAAGCCCCATCCAGCCTGCCCTTGAACACTCCCAGGGATGGGGCATCCACAACTTCTCTGGGCAACCTGTTCCAGTGCCTCAACGCCCCCATAGTGAAGAATTTCTTCCTTATATCTAATCTAAACCTACCTTCTTTCAGTTTAAAGCCATTACCCCTTGTCCTGTCACTACATGCCCTTGTAAAAAGTCCCTCTCCAGCTTTCTTGTAGGCCCCCTTCAGGTACTGGAAGGCTGCTATAAGGTCTGTCTGGAGCCTTCCCTTCTCCAGGCTGAACAACCACATCTCTCTCAGCCTTTCTTCACAGGGGAGATGCACCAGCCCCCTGATCATCTTTGTGGCCCTCCTCTGGACTTGCTCCAACAGGTCCATGTCCTTCTTATGTTGGGGGCCCCAGAGCTGAATGCAGTTTTGAAAGTAATGAAGCATGAAGCTACCCAAAATTTTTTGAAAACTAAACCAGTCATTCTTGAAGTGACTTTTTAAAGCGAAATTATACCCAATACATGATAGTGTGATCTGGGAGGCTATAAAGCTTTGATTAGCATTCTTTGGGAAGGTTTGGACATTTTCTTGATGCATTGCTTCTTATCTCTGCTTCTAGTTTGTCAAGACCTAGATTAGGTAACCTCATGCTGTACAGTTCAAATATTCTTACATGCTG
This sequence comes from Pygoscelis adeliae, assembly GCF_000699105.1. Classification (NCBI taxonomy): domain Eukaryota; kingdom Metazoa; phylum Chordata; class Aves; order Sphenisciformes; family Spheniscidae; genus Pygoscelis; species Pygoscelis adeliae. The sequence goes on from NW_008824982.1 coordinate 1,223,841, forward strand.
CTGGAGTCCTCAATTTAGTGGAAATTACCACAGCTTTAGAAACGCTACTCTCAGTTTCAGTTTCATAGTTTTTGTTTTGTGATTGCTTATTTATTTATTTATTTCTCTGTGAAGAGTTTTCAGAAGGAAAACTAAAAGGCCAGCATATGGGTATGGAAAAGGTTAAATAGGATGTAAAATCAACACCTAAATTTAGCTAAACAACAATGTTATTCTGTCAACATGAACTGCATCCATTCCCATCTCATAGGGATACAGTAGGACTGGAAGGGATCACCTAGGTCATTGTTTTCTCAGGAAACCATAACATATAATCTAATTCATAAAGTCACAACATTTCATCAGAAATTGATTAGTAGGTTGGCACCTTTCCCCACTGTCAGAAAAAACAATGTGAGAAAATGAAGTGTGCATACTTCAATAAAACACGAGCCACATGGGAAATGATTTCCTAAAATTAAGCTCAGGGTTAGGAGTGCTGAATAAAAAGGTTAACATCCAAAAGAGATAAATGACCAGGAAAACACTTAAGATATCAAAGAACTGAAAATCACCAGGACCAATTATCATCCATATTTTTGGTGTAGTTATTTATGTGTCTGCACGAGGGATTACCACAGCCCCATTATGTAGTTCTACAAGGAGACACCAGTGAATGGATGACACACAGGAAAACAAAACAAATTTTTAAGTACTGACCAACCAAACGTTGGTCTCCAGCTGTGTGGATATCATTAATATTTATGATGCCAAACCTAACCTCTGACTATTTAGTCAACCAAAAGGGATAAAAATGAAATGCAGGAAGTGCAATAGCTCAACTTTTGATTCACAAGTTCATTGTGGAGACTGCTAAATGTAAGAAAAGAATCTGTGGAGTAATGTGGGCAGGTTAAAAAAGATCTATGATTCAATCCCATAGTCACGGTTATGGAAAGTTCAGGATTGCAAACAGATTCTATAAATGCCTATGTCCTCTTGTCATTCTGTCCTCCAAACCAAAACCACCATGGTTAAGGATTAGTTACTCCCATCCCCTGAAACACTGAAGGGTGCTGAGCTACTGTCTTTCCTGGTCCTTACTAGGAGCTGGTAATGGGTCATGGCTTCCTCTTTTTTACATGCTTATGCAGACCATTGTTGCCAAATGATATGTATATTTGTACAACATGTGGCTTTTGATATGTTCAAATCCCACCCCAGCTACCTGCAAGAGGGATGTCTTTCACAAAAACTAAATGGCTTGTTTATAGCCAAGGTAAATAGCGACCTAATTGCTTGAGAGTCTCTTTGCTTCCTGGCCAGGAGATGTCCCAGGGGACACCACTATCTCCAAAGCTGAAGTGCTGTAGTCACTTGGGAAATAAATATTAAAAATTGAGAGCTTGGTTAAGAGTTGAACTTGTGAATGACAAGAAACTCATTGTATGAACATTGGAAACTGAATAGACTCCTCCAGGGGAAAAGACACGCTTAAGTACAAGGTTGTCCTGAGAGCAAGATCATAGGACCTTGCCAACATAAGGACTGGTTTGCAGCTAAAATGGCTGTGTGGGCATCCTGGCATCTTGTTGTATGGATGTTACACAGTGGGTCTCCTGGGTCTGAACTGACTGTGTCAGGGTGTCATGAGGGCAGTGGCTCCTTGTGGTCAGGCACCAAGAGCCCTGGGGGCTCCCCAAACTGGCAGGTGGATGGGCAGGGCCCTGGTGGCGAGGCCCTGCCTGGCTGCCCCCCCGACAGGGAGCAGGGCAGCTGGGGGTCAACAGGGACAGCCCCAGCCCTGGACATCGGGCATGTCCCTGAGTATGGGCTGAGGATGGACTGGGACGCAGGCTTGTGGGTGAGCCCAGCTCAGTGGCGCCCATGGCTGGGCAGGACAGGGCTGTGGGGAGCTGGAGACCAGCCCTGCTGCGGCATCACTGGGGCAGGTGCTGACGGCCTGGAGGGCTGAAATGGGGTCCTGGGCCGTGGGCAGGGTTGGGGCAGCCCTGGGGGAGCTGGGCAGGGTCCGTAAAGCCTTTATATGCCTTCATGGCCCTGATCTGCTGGTAGCTATAATCTTTAATTTTATCTGACTTTATCTCAGTTTATTTTATTTTTATTTTTCAAACCGACTATTTTTGTAATAAATGACTTAATAAAATAAGCTGGTTACCTTTATCTTAGTGTTTTTCCAGTCATACGAGTGATTTAAGAGTGCCTCAGAAAACCCAAATACCTATTTCCCAAAGGACTAGCAGCCCATAGCAACAATCCACTGCTGCTCTACTGTTGTACTGCCCAACTCCCACTGCATGATCAAGGCTATCAAAGAAGCAGCAGGATATTCTTCCACTAACCTGAATTTTACAGTCAAAAGGCGAGGTAACAGACTGCAGTACATGAATGGAAAGGGGCATGTAAACTAAGGTGTACTGGCGAGTACTCTTCACAAGTCCTGAAGAGTACTGAAGAGCTGTTGGATCTAGGGAAGGCTCCTAATATCAAACAAAACCCTGCAGTGACCTTAAAAGAAGTGGGCAAAGACAGAATTTTGGAAAAAGCCACAAAGGAATTAATTAGTCTTTCTTCATAAATTTCAAATCATTCAACAACAAATAACAGTAGCCTTGCCCTCTTTTACAAATAGGTGAAAACCTACACCAAACTGATCTCATTCAGGGATACCTAATCCCCAGTGGCAATGCTAGAAACCATGCTGTTCTTTGCACGTTACATTGTACTGTTTTTCCCTTAAAGCTTCTCCTTTTCTACAGAGGGCTCTGTAACCTGCAGATGAATGCCATTCAGCATTGAATTATTATGAATACAATACTCTTTTGTGATAGTTCAAAGTTCCAAGAATAGGGTGTATGAACATGTAGACAACAGTGATCTATTTCTGAAGGGCAAATTTACACGGAGCCAAAATATTAGAGTCTGAAGAGACTTCATAGTTTTCCAAGGCCACCCAGAAGCAGAATTAATGAGTGTTTTCAGTACACCTTCTTATGTGCATCTACAGCAAAGACTCTTCCATGAATGAACAGAAAATAAATCTCAGGCGCACTGTAGAAAGTCCACTTCACAGAGAGAGATGAATTTCATGTCTATTTTGTACATTTCATGTCTATTTTGAGATATTTAAAAAGGAATTATCTTAACTTTAAACAATTTAGACAAAAGTTAAGGTGCTCATTTTGGAGAACAGCTGTCACAGTACAAATCCTATTTCATTAATTTAGACAATAATAGACGGCTATAGACTAGAAATAAATAAATCGTATTTATCCAGAAGCTACTGTCCTTTCCTGGCATGTTCTACCTGACTGAAGGTGTCATAAAATATTGCCAATAATTCTTTGGTGATTGTTGTGCTGTACTATTTTCTCTCAGCATTACCTTTCCTATTGTTATTTTTGACGTTTTTTCCTGTGCAGTAGTAGTCTTAGCAGCTGACCTGTTAGAGCATGTATTTTTCTTCTGATTGTCACGTGTCTTAACTATCGTATAGCAAAAGCCTGCTTCACACAGCACTGAGCAACTTTCCCTCGTAGAGGCTGTGGCAAGAGGTATGGGCTGACAGACTCGTCTCTGTGTCTCCTGATATTATTCATTGTGGAGTCCTGGGCCAACGCTAGTCTCCATGGTCTTTTCAGTTTACATTCCTTGTTCTGGAAGATGCCAAGAAACAGCAAGAAAGCATTTATTAAATTAGACAGGGAGACATTACAAAACAGGAAGGGAGCTGGATGGATGAGTATTTATCTTCAGAAGGTCCCAGCAAAAAGATTTGTTCGAATTGCTGGAGATTATTCGGTTTGGTAAGCTATAGGCTTCTACCACACTTCGGTTGGCTAAGCTCCTCTTTTTAAATTGCTTGTGCACTTGTGGCCTTTATGGAGGTACAAAGAAGTATATCACTTTAAATGGGACTATACAGGTGCAATGGGGTGAACTTACTGTTTATTTGTCATCTGTGGGAAACCGTTCCCAATAAAATGAAGCTCACAGAGAGGGTGACAGGTTTTTTGTCATTTAAGATCTTCCTTTTTTCAAGCAGGTAAAAGATGCAACGTGTGTAACTCCAATTTTGAGCTCAGCTGAAATGAAATATCTGTTGCATTCTAAACTCAGAATGAAAGATTACTTTCTATGGGCGCTATTCAGCAAAAAGTCCAATTTTTGTGGTTTTGGCAATAGTTTCCTTGTGGGCTTCAATGGTTTAGCTTTCACTGAGCTGAAGTCTCAATCAAGAGCCAGAAGTTTCTCCACACCTCTCCCTTGAGAATCAGCCTGGAGGTTCTGGCAGCAGTACTTTACTAGTATTGAAAAGATGTCACGATCCCCAAGCACATAGTTTTGCTTTATATTTACTCATATCTGCAGTCTACCTTAACTCTGTCTTGACATTGGTCAAGTGTTAGTGTTAGCATATATATGCTTAAACAAAAAGCAAGAAATAACCAGCTACTTTCTTTTTTGAAGATGTATGGGTAGAAGCAAGTATCAGTAACATAGAGTGAAAAAAAAAGTAATTCCATAGATGATGCAATTATCTGCAACTAGCTTTCTAAATACAGAAAATATAGAGTTAAGGTTAAACTTAAGAACCCCAAATACATCAGTGTGTGGAAATACAGGGGAGATACCAAAGCAACTATAAATTTACTTATCTTACAGGCTTCTACTACACTTCTTTTGGTTACATCTTCTCTTTAGATTGAGTATCTGCATACACTGTAATATAAAATGCAATTGTGACAAAGGTATTCCAGTGTTGTGATACCAGGTAAAAAAAAAAGAAGCTTTTAAAAGACCGTCACTTTTCCCTAGTGTTGCTTAATTGCAAGAAAAGAAAAGAAGTATCTTGGTTCTTTCATTGTAACCTAATATTATAATAATTCTGCTACCTCATCTCAGTTTCTGAGGTTCAGGGTGATGAGAACTGCATAATGTCCAGGAGCTAATTTATTCTGTGTTGGATACGCAGGCCTTCAACAACAAGCTGTAACAATTGTCTGGAGCCATACGCTGAGTAGCAAAGATATAAGTACAACTGAATTCCCCTAATTCTTGTACTTGTGACTTTGCAACCTAAAAAACTTTCAACATATTTCTATATGAATTATATAAACACAAATATTGTATAGATCCACACATTTTAATGCAGATGGAATATTAGGTGAGTTTGCAATTTTAATATGCCTTGGAAAGGATTAGATAACAGGTATGTGCATTGACACTGCCTCTAGCCCAATAATGTAATGCTGATTCAAATGCATATTTTCACAGGGTGTGGGTAAACAGATGCATAGGGAGTTCCAAAATCTCCTAACTTCCACTGAAATGTATATAAATTATGTGTCTGGAGACATTATGCATACAGAGTATTTGTGTGCAACTGTAAATGACCAAATGGCCTTTAAAATGTAGCTGTAAAACCTGATCCTGATGTGAGAGAAATTTTGAGTGAAAAAACAGTAAGAGAACATCTCCCAGCCACTAGGCCTAGGTTCTTCCTCTGTTCAGTAGCAATGAGCAGGTAGGCTGAAATGTGCCTAGTTCTTTGGGTATTTTGAAACAGACTACAGCTAGTACAAAAGTTATGCATTTTTCCAAGTATTCCTAAGTTCATCCCCACAGGCAGACAAATCAACTCTGTGTACAAGTCTAAAGGAGAAAGATTTAACAAGATTTGGAAACTTTTTTTAATGCTGTAGCATCAAGTTCATCCTTTACAATGTTTCCGGTTAAAGAAGCAATCCTGGTATCTGAAACAACACAATATTTTTCCCTGTTTGCATCTAGAAAGTAGCAGTGGTATCTTAAGATGCAGGAGCACAAATCGCCATGGAGGAAGCTCAGACCTAGATCAGTTGCCTTGCAATAGTTGCTCTCAAGCATGCACTGTGCATCATCCCACATTTATCCCAGGGTACAGGAACACACATAAACAGTTATTGGGAAGAATAGCTCTTGTGCTGCAAATTCCCATCTAAATTTACCATATTTGTTGGTGTGCCAGTGACTTGTGATTGGATGGAAAGAGGTGAATAGGTTAAAAGAACATATAAGACCTATTATTTACCCAGAAAGTGATGACGTAAATTTACCCAGTTAAGTCCCTTTGGGGATTTTAGGAGCAACATGCATCATTCTAAGTTTCTCAGTGACCCTTCCCAAGAAAAGGCAATTTTTTGTGGTTGCTTCAGATAGAAGAGAGAAGTGCATCATTATCACTTAAAGGTTAATGGGGAGGTGGAAGATTTACCCTGGTGAGCTATAGATAGACAGAAGGGGTTACAGGTGCACATTGCAATAGGTCTCATTAGAAGTTCAGGAATATGAAAGAAATGTTGGAAAAAATGCTTACAGTCAAGTCAAAGGACATTGAAGAGACAAACAGTATCGAAGTAGAAACTAGGAGGAAAGCTTGCCATGAGTGGTAGGTGGATTTATGTCAGTACTAACCATTATGAATCTTTGGTTATAGATCTAGATTGGTAGATTCAGGTGAGTTAAACATCTGCCATAGTTTAAGTGATACTCCGTAAGAAATACACATAAAAGGAAAAATTTGGGACATTCTATCCATGTGGCCATAGACACAGATTTATACATGAGGAGGAAAAGGTGGCAGAAATTAGTTTATTTCAACACTGAAGAAGGTGGAAGCACATTTGGCAGAAGGAGATTTACCTGGGGAAGCTGCAATACAAGATAGGATACACAGAGCAGTCATCATGTGAGAATGAGTAACACCTCAGGGATGCTTATAGCATCAGTTACTGGGGAATTGCATGGGATTTCCACCCACATCACCCACATATGAAGAAGATGTAGGAGACACTGCTCTATTATGTGTCCCCACCACAACTACAGCCTTCTCCAAAGTTCAATATATTTCTGTCCAACAAATATGAAAAAAAGTAACAATGTAACTTTCTCTGATTTCAGAATACTGTATTACTCCAGTTATATTACCAGTCAAGTGTAGATGGAGGACAAAGCAGTGGAAGTGATCCAGCGAAAGCTAAACACAAGCTTATCACATTACAGTCTAAATTTCATACGCAGTAGAAAGCGAAGTAATGAAACAACTAACTCCTAACAGGAGCATATTGCAATACTGAATGGTCGAGTTCTGATAGAAATGAGAAGACAACATGCTTTGAGTGCAAGATGTTAAAGTAAAAATAGCAGTTAGCCAAATCCCCTGGCAACATGTAGGTTCTCCTTTCCTTTCCTTTCCTTTCCTTTCCTTTCCTTTCCTTTCCTTTCCTTTCCTTTCCTTTCCTTTCCTTTCCTTTCCTTTCCTTCCCTTCCCTTCCCTTCCCTTCCCTTCCCTTCCCTTCCCTTCCCTTCCCTTCCCTTCCCTTCCCTTCCCTTCCCTTTCTGAAGTTTTGAAAAATGGTTTTGGAATTGAGAGCAGAGAGCAGCCCAGGCTGGACTGCATTAGGCTGAGTTGTTTGTGATAGCCTGGGTATTTTCAGTAAGTGGTTCAGTAGTGGGCACAAGTCTCCATCACCTGGCTCAGCTGAACAGGATGGGAGGGAACCTGTTCGCCGGCGCACTGGGAGTGTAACAGTTTGTCTGAACAAAACCATATACCAAAACTCCTGTCTCAGTGTGGTTGGAAACTTTGTTGTATATCAGGAGAAATGCAGACAAAAGGGCAGTTCCAAGAGAGACACTGCAATGGCAGCCTAATGCAGTGTGACAGACAGAGTGAAATATAATCTATAGTAATAATTTGCTATATTACCGAAATCTTGCCAGGTAGCTGATGGTTCTATTAGAAGCGGACAATTTTAAGATACCCACAAGTAGTAAGTCACACAGCATCAGTTAACACCTGCTCATCTTTAGTTTTTATAGGATGATTTCCACAATTTAAATAGTAAAGAAGGTTCTAGTTTTCCTGCTAGTTAATGAAACAGGTGCTGTGTCCATTTAAAAACAAATATTTTATTCTACTAATTGACTCAAGAGCAGCAAAATCCATCCATCCCAAGAATCTTCATTGCTCTTCTTTTGAGTTTTTACAAGAGTTGTAAAAAAGCCATTACTGCTCATAGCATAAAAATATTTTCCCATTAAAACAGTGGCCTGCTTTTAATAAATCCCAAAGTTATTGTTGGCTCTGGATTTCCAACGTGTAACCAAATGAATATTTTTTTTGTGTGCAAGTCATGAAACTTAATATACTCTGTAAAACTGTTCAAATCCTTCAACAACTCATTTAGTCTATGCACATGTCAAGAGAGACGAAGCTGTATTTTAAACTATTATATAGCCATGATTGACCTTTCTTTCATTACTATTATCTCCATAAGTAGGAAAGGTTGTATTGGCAACATTTCTCTTGGGTTGCTGTAGAAAGAGAAATTTGCCTTCTGTGCTATCAAGAGAATAACCTACTTCAGAGCTTTACCTGCAACTGTGGTACATTTTATCAAACAGATAATAGCAATATCTAGGGCAACGTTTTTTCTTTGTCTTGCAGCTCAGTCAGGTAAGTTGTTGGTAGTCTGACCAGTTTCCTTGAGCTAAAATTTGACCCACTAAAGTCAAAGGAAATGTAGTCATTGCATTTGATACTGCTGCGATTTCACCCCATGTTTTTAAAGCACAAAAGATATTCCAAAAAGGTCTGTTTCAGTCAGTCATTTCTGTACCTGAAGGAGGAACAGGTTTGGCTGTGCTCTCAGCTTCATTCCACATGGAAGGCTCTTCATTGAGCCAGGGTAAAATATCTCATTGACGGTTTTTTTAATGACCAAAATATTTCATCTTTACAGTGTGAAATATCTTTCATGTAATTTTACTATTGCTCCTGTTCAAGAAAGCACCCTTATTCTGGAACAATATACAAACCACAGCTATCTTGCGCTCCATGCCCCACCATTTCTGAGGGCTTCAGCAAACGGCTGGTACTCAGCACTTCCTTGGAAACCCACACTGTGGTGGATTTAACCAAAATTAAGTGAGTAATTATGGTAAGGGATTTACCTATGCCTAAGTGACATAAATGCACAGAGAATCCCTTCAGCAGTCCCCAGCTTAGGTGTGTCAATGATTTGGCATACTGGCATACTATTATCACCATCACTTCTTTGGGCTTTTTTAAATTAAAATTGCCATGTCTGTAGTGTTTAATGCTGGACTCAGTACCATCCCAGATACAGCCAAAAATTTGACAGCCAGCTCAAAATTAGGCTCCCCTTGAGATGCATCTCTGGATCCTCACAATTCAGATAGGAGCTAACCATCTTTTTCCTCAGAGCTGGGAGCTTCTGTACCTTCAAAGGCACCTAGTTTACAGCACCCTGGGAACATGCAGGATAAGAAGGGACATACAACTGAGCTTCGACAGCATCTGACTTGAGGCTTTCATAGGATTATAGGGTGTTCAAATGGCTTTCCTGAGGAAAGGCACCTAAAATTTATACAGGTCCCATTTTAGGTGCCAAGCAGGCATGCTGCATCTTCCCTGACAAGTCTGAAAAGACAGCAGAAGTAAATTAGGCATATATCTTTTTAGTCAGCTCTGCTAATGACAACCCCATGCTTCAGAAATTGTAAGGCCTAAGGGGATCATCATGATTATCATGATTATAAAATCTTATTTGTAGGATGACAGTGTTAAAGAAACTCACTGGGTAATTTTATATCAAGCTCATAAGCCTTCTTTGAACTGTGGTCTGTATTTTAGAAAAGTATTTAAAGGCTTTAGATGATACAGAACATACTGGAAGTGGGAGAGCGAGCCTCAGGAAATAAGCCTTGCCAAGGGTTGTTCTCAGTATAAGGTGGAAAGATGGGCCGCTTGAAAGGGTGGTTTGTAACAGAAACCTACCTGCACCTTTACGGTACATCTAGGACTGCCTGCAGAGATGTCGTCTATAATGTGGAACGTGTCCCCTTGAGTTTGGCTAGCTTGAGTACATCTCCTCTGCCTGACGTGGCTGCTCAATGCTTTTCATCACATAATATCCATGTAGAGAAGGGCTGACCAGTTCCCGGATTCAGAAAGAAAGGCATAATCATTGATCAGATAACTTAAAATGCCATTTTGAAAATCATTTTTCCATTTTCATATTTGTAAAATCCTTCTTACCACCCATGAACATCAGCGAAACCCAGGTGGGCTGCGAGCGCTCAGCATCTCGGGACCAGCTGCGTAATGGCCAGTAGCTCAGGGTGACTTCAGTTTTAGAATCATAGAAATTTTCTGAATCCAGGTCCCTCTGCAGAGCCTTCCTACCCTCGAGCAGATCAACACTGCCGCCCAACTTGGTGTCGTCTGCAAACTTACTGAGGGTGCACTCAATCCCCTCATCCAGATCATTGATAAAGATATTAAACAGAACTGTTTTTCTCAGATGGAAAGGTTTGGTGACTAAAGGCTCAATCTGTGGCCCTTAACCATTATAAAACTTGCCTGCCCATAGAGTCAATTTTCTGAAAATTTTCTGAAAATTTTCCACAAGTAATTTGCTGACAGGGCAGAGCAGATGTAAAGGATTGTGTAAACAAACCCGGCATGGCACTGGTGCCCAAACCAGCTTCAGTCACCGAGCAGCCTCTGCGAACTTCCCTCATCGGCAGGGCTGGCAGCGCTGCTGGTGGCAGCAATGCCCGAGGAGCTGCCGCAATGGCTGTCCTTGTCCTTCCTCAGGAAATTCCTCAGCTGGCAGCCATTTCAGCAGAGGGAGGCTTTCTCCTCCTTCTTTCGGAAACCGGTTCCAAGGGTTTCTTTTAACCCTGACCGCAGCTTCCCTCTGTGTACGAACGAAGTGGTGAGCAAAGGAAGCACTCCTCAGTCAGCTCTGCTCCGAAGGGCAGGCAGAAGTTGCGATGCATAAATGAGGAAAAACGTGCCGGGGGAAGCGGTGCGGGGTGCAGGCGCGCAGGGGACCGTGCAAGTGGCAGGGAACTGACACCAGAAATGTCGGCAGCGCTCCCATCTGAAGCCAAACTTGCTGATCGCCCTCTTGTTCAAAGCAGCCTAAAAGAGCAAATAAATATCTGATAAAGGAGTCAAAAGGGAAACACTGTGTCTCAAATAATGAGAAATAAGACATTGTGACCTTCTACAAATCCTTCTTTAGCGTTCTTGTATGAAGTGGTGATATACACATATTTTTAAAGGAAGCTCTTCAGCAAAAAGAAGTTCTGGAGTGCAAGTAAAGCTATGTTTTATTTACTGCCTCTTTTTTTGTGAAAAAATGTACAGTACTTCAGGGTTATTGTAAGAATTCATTAAGAAAAAAAACATTATAAACTCAGGCAGTTTACAGAAGTGGGTTAAATTTAACATGATGGTGTCTATTTTATGTGAGGACACCTAGAAATACAAACGTCATCCTCCAGAATTACCAGGAGGAGAGAATTAGAATCCTTAACGAAGTTGCTTTGATCTAACCCCAGATTATAATTAATAAAATGCCTGATACATACCTAATACATCATGTTACGCTGGGGCAGAGGTAAGGTTGTTTGGTAGCTTTTCATGTGAAAATATATATGTTTTTATATTGGGTTTTTTAAATCTTATATTCATAATATTTTCTGGTCTTACAATGTTTGTTTTAGGAATACCACAACAGCCTCATGAAAGGATTTCATGCCAAATCACTGCTATGTATGTACTCTCAACCTCATTGTAGATTTTATCTGGGAATATGTATGTGCTTTCAGTCACTTGACGCAGAACAGCTAAACAGCAATCAGGAAACTTATTTTCAGTATCAAAGTGAAGTTACTATCTCTTCCCCTAAAAAGGTGTGTTTGCAAACAGGCATCTGGAGAAGCCCATCACTGCATGAGACTTCTGTACCTTCCATACACTGAATTCAGTGTCTGCCCCTGCAGTTATCTCGGAAGGTGATATCAGCAAGATATTTCAGGTGAAGTATGACATACAGCTCAAAGTTTTCTTGCATTTTTGACTGATTTTAGATTAATTTGTAAAGCCCTACCCTTTAACATTTTGTATTTTTTGCAACATCCTCTAATTTTTAATTTATTATTTAGAAACATTGCCTATTTTCCATTTTAAAGTGTAGCCGTTGCCCCTTTCCTTTATTTGTCTCTGTTTTTAGAATATACCATTTTCTACAATGATCTCCCTGCCAAAAAGAAAAACTACTTTCTCAGCTGACTAATTTCAGTACCTTTGCAATAAATTTCTCCTTCAGAGCATCATAACTCAAATAACAGCGATGATTTCAAAACAGCTTTATAAATGGTGTACAACTAGACAAAAATATTTGTCAGCATAACCTCACATCTCTGCCATCTCTTTTGGACACAGACAGGAGGTTTATTTTCCAGCAGCATCTGAAGCAATGGCCTCCACTTTGTATATATGATTATTTGTGTCAAAGCAATTTTGCATGCTTTTCAGCCATTCTGCTTAAGGGCAGCTGAGATCTATGACATTTTGCAGTTGCATGCTGGGAGAGGTAGTCCCCCACAGGGCATACTTCCCATATTAAAGGGATTACAATCTCCCCATTTTCTGCATATCTGATTTAGACCTTCAGCTCCATGCGAGCTGCCAGTGCAATCACTCAGTTGGGCAACATTTGGATGTTTCTCTCTTAGGTTTTCCAGCCTGTTTTAATATACAATATCTGTTCTGTTCAGATCTTGGCTGTGTTGAACTTTCTTTTCTGGAACTGCAAAATATCATAAGTTTGGCTGCCTAGCACCACTGTCTAATGTAATACTCCCTAACCCGTCTTTAAAAAGCCTGCCAAAGTCAGATTACTGCAAACATGAAGATCAGATATGTCTAATATAACTTTAGAAAAACCATGTGCTGTTTCCGCATTGCTATTATTGCTCTGGAAAGAAAAGCAGCAAAAAGGATTTCACATCTACTGTCTGCTCTGGTAGTTGTGGTGGCTACTTAGAAGAAAAATGTATAATGCATATTGCAGTCCTGCAGGACATCACTTATTTTAATGCAAATTCTAATAAGGTTGCAAGTCTCATTTACAACCCTATATTGCTTTCTTCATAAAAACAAAACAAAACAAAAGCTTTCAGAATGTATTGTCTTTCCATATTGAAAGTGTCCATACCTGACACAACCAAAGACTTTTCCCCCACAGTTAAAGGAAATGCCTCCTTCTATTTCTCTGCCAACCTAACATGAAAATGGTCGCAGCAGTGGCTCAGGAAAGCTGTATGTTTTTCAGATGTACACTTATCTGTTCCTCACCGAGGTACAGCCATTGTAATACTGGAAAAATATTTTGAATTATACATGCAAAAGCAATTGAAAATATGTTCTGTGTATCCTCAGACAGAATCCTCCTGACTTCAAGAATATTTCTCAGGTTAATTAAGTTGAGAGACATCAGTAAGCTTGATTGGATAAGGGATATCTTTCTGAGAGATGCACAAATACTCCAAATTTCATGGAGCTCTGAAAAAAACCATCATAGAAATATTGTTGTAGCTCATTATAATGTCCACAGAGCAGAAAAAAACAACTCTGGAAGTCCATTGTGTTACAGATAAACCCTTTTTCCCGTTATTAAAATGGATATTACAATGAATCTTCCTGTCTATAACAAAGTCACAGCTGTGCAAAATGTCTGCAGCCAGTACAGTAATTATCCTATAGCTAGAAGGGATCCCGGACTTTATTTCCAGGTTCTTCAGGTGTGCATTCTTTTCATGGAAAGATGAGCTTAAGCGAGGCTAACACAGTGGTGCTGAAGCCAGCAGGAGGAATGGTTACCTTGAACCGTTTCAGTTTGGAAATTATGGGTGTGAAACCAGTGGGACTGACCGAGGGCAAAGCAAGTAGACTTTGGCCACATTTGTTTGGCACCAGTGAGCTAAAAACCTCACTGGAAAGAAGAATTGTACCTCTGTAATGTTAGGATTACCTTCCCTTTTGCACTTCTTATGAGCTCTGAACACCATCCCCCTAAGCAAAGTGGTGATCTCCACAACGCTTTGGGAGAAACCTGAGCTTTGCATGTGGACTTCTTTCTGTCAGAGGGAATCACACCAAAAGTACAACCACCTGTGAGGAGTGTACAAAGATGGCAGACTGATCCTGGGGGTTTATGCTCCGAACAGTGTTTGGTCCACAGACCTTGAAGG
>NW_008824982.1:1237986-1285807 GCF_000699105.1 Pygoscelis adeliae
CTGGGAATTTCTGCAACACAGGATGCTTTTGCTCCTGAAGTACTGGGCATGCTAGTGGCATGACTATCTTTCCATGTTTAGCACTTACTGTTTCTTAAAAAAATTAAAACTTATTGTAACCAGAGTGCCTAAAAAGCGCCATAAAATGGACGTGCAGTGATTGAAAAATATGATGCACTGCTAACAGAATAGCTAGCTCTTCAGCTCCCAGCTGTCTTCTCCCCAGACCCTGGTGATTGTCATGCTGACAACACCACAGAATAAAAAACCTGCATCTTTTGTAGTTTGCATTGCCCTAACCTCCTCTCTCCAAGTGCTTGCCCTTCCTCGTGGCCTCCTGAGAGACACACTGTCAGCAGGTTCTGTCATGGGCGCTGGTGTCCCCTTGTACATGGTCTGAAGGTCAGTCACGTATGCTTGTATGTATTTCAAATGAGTTCCCAGTGGTGAAAAGGCAGATGGTTCTGCAGGTCTGGGAGAACAGCAGCTGTCTGACTGGAAACAGGCAGCTACACTGGGTGTACCCAGGAAAGGAGTAAGAGCATCTCCTTCGAGCTAACGTGCACGTGCTGCCTGTTCCACAGCCTTTGGTGGAGTCCTTACTTCCAGCTACACCAGTAGGGACTGACTAAGCACCAATCATTACATCCCTTGGGATGCATTTGTATAATTGGTGGAAACAGGACTGCAGAATTCTCCATGCCCTAGTACTGGCCCTGTAATCTGTAGATAAATACTGCCTCTGCTAGCAAGCTGTCATCAATTAAAACAATATGCTCAAAAATATTTAATGGTCCCTGTGTTAATCCCAGTCAGAACTCAGTTTCTGGACACGCTCTGGTCAAACTAACAGATACAAATAATAAATTAGTCCTTTTAAATAAATAAATAAATATTAAAACTATTTCTGTGATTAGACAAACATTTCAGTGGGTATATGAATCTTCTTAACATGACATTCACAGTATAAAACAGATACGTATTTTTCCACATTAAGGTCTTAAGATAGGATATCCCATCAGTCCACTCCTCAGACAATTAACATATTAGCTAAATTTGCTGACAGGCATTCTGTGTGAGATTTATATCTCCTTTCAGTCCAAGTGAAATATTTGTCTTTCTGCAGTGTTTTCCAAGAACATACAGCATGTTTGAGAGCTTTACTGTCCTATTTTGATAACTAAGTCCAAAACTAAGCTTAAAATGAATTGCCCAACCCAGCTCTCATGAAATGTCAAACTGAAGCTGGCAAAAGAAGATAACAGATCATAAAGGTGGCATTCTCAGGGAGCTAACTGGTGCCATTATGCTTTAGGCTCTCTCCATTGCTACACTGCATACCCTTACTTGGAGGGGTTTATAACTTGGCTGCAAAAATGTTTTTTGGGCGAAACTTGGCAGACAAAGTCTTAACTTGAGAGCAAATACATTTTAAAACAAATTTCCACAAAAAAAAAAAAAAGAGAAAAATCCGTCCAAAAGGAAGCCTTGGAGCAATGCATAGTCAAACTGAGTCGACCTGCTAAGCTACAATACACCCAGCACAGCGCTGGTGCCAGCCCTGAGGGCTTACTCTGCCCGTTCCCACAGAGGAACCAACACGATGTCTGCTTTCACCATGGAAAAGACAGGTCTCTCTCACCAGCTCAGCTGAATCAGATGTGGGCATTTGGGAGCAGCCACCATGCCTACAGGAGGAGGCAGGGCTGGAAGAGCTTGTCCTCCTTGGAGCAGCTGCAGGCACAGGGGTAAGAGCTCGGGGCCACTGTCTTGCCCCGGCTCATGAGAGCCTGTGGCAGAGCTGGGGCCCAGCCCTTCCGTGGGAAAGATTTGATGGCTCCTCATTTAGTGGGCTTTTGCAGGCACCCTTCTAGCACTCATACCTTCTATGTTCACAGAATGAGTAGAAAAAGTCACAACAGCCATACCTTCCTCTTCGGTGGTGTTTTTCCTGCAGGATTGTCAAAGAAAGTCGGATACTTGTTAAGCCTCTTAACAAGTACTTCCCAGTACAAGACACACTGCAAGCTGTTGCCTGTTTCACAAATAAGGAAGTGAAGTAGTTTCACCACACAGGGAAGTGAAGTAGTTTCAAGCCCCTCAGAGTCAAAGAGAGAATTAAGTCCTGTCCCACTTACTTGCTCTTATGATGGCATGTTTCAGGCTCAGTAGACAGGTTTCAGTTCTCTTAAGATAGGCTATGATTCTCACCAACTTTAAAAGGTCATACATCAGGCCCCAAAGACTATCCCAGAGAGCCTGCAGAGCAAAAAGCCACTAATCTCACCTGAATATCTGAAACATGCAAGAAACTCTTCCCTTTTCCTGGCCAGAGTCACATACTACTTACTTGTATTGCAGCAGTCGTGCTGTATGGCATGGATATATGGCATGGACCATCTGTGTGGGGTTGTGTGGAAGATGGGGAAGGACACATGTGTGCCCCCCACTTGTTTTTATTCACCAAAAATGGTAACTCTATTTGAACAAAAGCTGTTTGTTAATTATAGCCAAATTCAGGAGGAAAAAAAAAAAGTTTCTGATTAATAAGAAAGAAACGTAGAAATTTCAAAACAGTTCATTTCATCATTTCCAAAATGAAGTGTTTTGCTTTTCTGGATTAGAATCAAAAAGCACATTAAACAATATTCCATAAAAAAAACCAAAACAAAACAAACCACCCAGAGAAGAAGAAGATGGCATATAGCCCATAGTTTGGGCAGCATGTTTGAGTATGAGGAGCATTTTGAACATCCTATCTTCCTGGAGAGGGCACTCACTCACCTTTGAACAAGAGAGTCATTCTGACTTGTCCTTTCTGTCCCCATGAAAGTTTATTTGCTTCAACCCACCCCGGAATTCCCAATATCTGGGTGCTTAGGAGGTACACAGCCTTGGTTTAACATCCCTGCTCTGGCTTAAGGTCAAAGAAAAAGCATCTCCACACTCTCCTTCTCAGCTATAAAGTAAGAAAAAGAGCAGCAACTGGTAAAAATTCTGAATTCAAACCACATAATCTTTCTTAGTTTCCATTTTGGCCATTGACCTGAAAAATCAAGTCATGGACTGAATTAATTCACATAGACCAAATGTAAGTTTTAGCAAATCCTGTATACTTCCACAAAAAAATATCTATCTTTAGTTCCTCAATGTTGTCCAATGAAATATCATTGCATTAAGTCTGTGAGAAACAAGGTCAAACAATGACTTTCACAGAAGATTTAATGAGGCAACATTGTTCTAGAAGAACTCTTCCTAAGCTATAGAAGCAGTGAAAGACCCATGTAAAGTCATCAGAAACTAAAAACTGTGCAAGGTGATGTCTAGCCCAAACTTTTGGTTTGGAATTTAAACTTGAATTAACCACTGAGTACATTTTTTTCTCATTTTCTTCAGTTCCTCTCCCTCTAGGGACAGAATAAGGGCAAAGGTTTATTG
Organism: Pygoscelis adeliae; assembly: GCF_000699105.1. Taxonomy (NCBI): domain Eukaryota; kingdom Metazoa; phylum Chordata; class Aves; order Sphenisciformes; family Spheniscidae; genus Pygoscelis; species Pygoscelis adeliae. The sequence continues at coordinate 1,241,425 of NW_008824982.1, forward strand.
TCTGGAATTTTTATCGAAAAGATACATCACTTCTTTCAAACACATACTTTATCTCATACCTCAAATAACAGTCTAATAAAACCTTGAGCCTGCAAGTGGGCATCTAACTTTACAGTACTGTCAAGAAATTATGAATTTCTAGGAACAGCATATAAATCTGGACAAGAAACATCAAGGTCAATGCCTGATTTTACAGTGGGTAGGCAAATCAAGTTCTGATGCTATGAATTCAGCCATTTCTGATCAACACCCAGCTCCTGATGCATAAACATTAAATTAAGCTTCTAACAACATTTGACTAGATCTCTATAACCGATACATCTTTTGACCCAATCATCTACTCAAACTAGCTGGTAGTAGGAATTACCATTTCATGTGTCTTTCAGTGCAAGGGGTCTCAGAGATTGTTTTCTCAGCAGTTCCAAACACCCAAGCAGAGAATCCCCTCTTTGGAGTTTTCCCAGATTTACCTGTTCTTTAACTTTTTCTGCTTCTTCCTTCCTGTACACATATTGAAAATGATGCTATATGTATACTAAACTATGGGTTTTCCACATTATTGTATTGTTGCACCAAGAAATTCCAAATTTGATTAGATAATCTCCATGAATGAGCATCCCTCTAGAGCCTAGGTAAAGTTGCAAATTTTTCTTGCGGAGGACACACCCATGTTAAAAAAATGGACCACCTCAGTTTTTTGGCATCACAATAAGAATTAGCTTCAGCCACAGGTGAAATTAAATCAAATATATGAATTTTAAAAATTGAATAAAGGAAACCCTGGTATCTTTATCTAAGGAATTTCATGGATGCCACCCTTGAAGATAACTGTAATACAAAGAAATGGTGGGGTTAAATGTTGAACATATTATACTTATAAAAAAATGAAGTTGATGTGTATAATCTAATATAAACCCTGTTAATTTTTTGTTTTTCTTGGTTCTCTCATGCTCCTTTTCTCTCCAAGTCACTTGGCATTCATTCTTTGGTAAACCAATTACTTCAGTGCTCTATTAGATTTACATTCACTGCTCTCAGTCAACTCTCTTATACCCATGAAATCTTATTCATGATGCACAAGAAAAAGCCCAAAGAGAACTGAGATCTAGGGGATTGGCCAGGTTTGATAGAAACTATGGAACTAAACTGCTGCTGAAGTCAGTCCTTTCAAGACTGCAGGGAAGTTCTTCAGAGGCACTCAGCGCTTAACTTACTGCGACTGCAGTGGCAGTATTCAAATGCATAGGACTGGATGGAGATCTTACATCTATTCCTCACCATTTTAGGTTTCTGTTCTAGTTTGTCATCAGACAGCTCAGACATTGGACATGGATACATCCCTGCACATAGCTGGCTTGAGCAAAGATATCAGTGGAGGATCAGGACATGAGAGGGGATGAGGAGATCCTCCTGACTTATTAAGACCATTGAGCTTAACCACGGTCATCAACTGCATCCTTACAAAATGCCAAAAGTCATTCTAGCTCCTTTGTAAGGAAGCTGAGTTACAATCTTGTGAGAAGATAACGAACGAGTAGTTTAAAATTAGTTGTAATTATCAAGCTTGACAGCTTTTGAGATGGCAGCCATTTTGTCTTCACCAAGTTGAAGCAGGACTGCTCAATATTGGTATTTCTCTTTGCCTTTGCATTTATCTCTTCAGTGTGCCTTCTCTCACTTTCTCTCTCAATGTAATAAGCTAAAGTTTTGTTACAAACTCTGCTATAATTTCTCAGTAATCTGAGAGGATAACCACAGCTGCAGTTTTGAGGTTGCCAGCAATTCCTGCTACTGGCAATTTTCCGTCAGTCTTGTTAAGAAAGTTGCCACAATTTTACCACAAATAGTAAGTCTGTGGCATACTCCAGAATTTGCATACAATTGCCATTAGTTTACCAAAGTGATCATTTCTGTTAACAATAGCTCTCTAAGACTGCTTGAAAATCAGGCTTCAGCCAAGCCAATCTGGTTTACATTATACAAAGTATTTTAATGTGAAACCTTTTAACAGAAATCATCACTAAAGTCACTTTGAGATCATGCCTGCTATCTGCAAGACTTGAAAAACTAATTGTATACTTGCTTTTTGGATTATTTGTACTGCTTTTCCCACAAAAAATTATTGGAAGCATGTTTAGCCAAAATTTAAGTACAAGTTATTTTGTTAGCATTATTAAAATGCATATTCAGCAAATTCATTTGGCTGCATTAGCGCATACATTCATGCAGCTTCTGAGTCCTTACACTGTGTTACTAGTAGTTCAGAAGAAAATCTATACTAAATTGTGTTTGTGTTGCCTTTTGATTTCATAGGTTGAATAGATGTTATATACAAAGTAAATTACAAAAAATCTAAAGCTATTAAAAATATTTGTAGTGATATTTAGAACTGGGTGAAACTAGGTTAAGGATTTTTAATGAAATGGGATCAAACTTCACCTAAATTGATTAATTTGGACAAGGTTTCAGTCTGTAATGATTTATTTTGCTGAACACAACCTCAACTCCAGGGATTGTCATGGTTTCCATTATGTTATTTCTTTTGGTATATCTGTAGAAGTATAAAATTAATTCTCCAAAACAAATTACATTTTAACTAATGATTTTGAGTTGGGACATTCTTCCTGTAATCCACTGAGTTATGTTTTCAAAAAGACTAAACATTAAAAACTTTTCTGTAGAAAACTAAAAAAGTGAGATTTGTTACACGAGCTGTTCTTGCAGTAAGTCCAGTCATTTGGCATACAGTTTCTCAGCTGCACATGTAAATCAGGTATGCCATTGCATGTACATTTTGCTTACACTCATGCTTCATCTTGTTTTACAAGTCAGCATATCGCTGTGAAGGATGGAACAATTTAAACACTCTGAAGGGTTGTGGTTTTGATCTAAGAAAACATTGTGGCTGGTCATATAGGAAAAGTCCTTCCGAAAATGCTAAGGGAATATTTTTTTTTAATAACAAAAAATTCACCTATTCAGCAGGTTTTAACTCTTTCAGAGGAGCTTGACAGTATATCAAATTGTCCAGTCATTAAATGCTGACACTATAATGAAGCCACTTTCTCTCATGATTATATCGTTCTCTCCATTACTGAAAAAACTTTAGCCCAGCCATCCATTTAATGGTGTTTTCTTTAATAAAAAGTAATATGCTTTATTGATAAAAATGGAACCAGTCTGTTCTTCAAGGTGGAAATTAATTTTCCAAACCTCTGCTATTTTGAAGGCTGGCACAAGGGTAAATCTACAAATCCCAATTAATTTCACCGGTGTTAGCTGTCATTGAAACAAAACAGATGCTGGTGCTTTTTTTCTGTACTGCTCAATGTGAATTTTTGGATTCTGGAAACCAGTTAAAAGTGATAGGACAATTATTGGGAGCTTTCACTTATATTACCTTTTAGCATCTAACTAGCATTAGACTGCTTAATTTTGAATGGAGAGAGAGCACAGCAAGGCCCCTGTGGTCAGGACCCTCACTATTCATTCTCTTCCTTCTGACAGTGGAAATCTAATAGAGTAAAAGTGTTGTAAATAAATGGACAAACACTGAGCTCAAAAATATGTAAAAATTCATATCCAAAATATTTAGCTTAGGACTCATCTCAATTTATTTAATATCAAGATTTATAGCATTAGTGCCATTCCCACATGTATTTGATCTTGTGACATCCAGCTTGGGCAGGTTGATAGAAGAGATTGCTTTCACAAGTCTTAAGTGAATTGATCATCAGGTAATGGAGATCTTGACTACCAGTAAAATATTTCCTCAGAATGACTCATCTTCATAACAAGTTATTTCTTCCTGACCTGAGGGCAAGTTAAATTTGTCACACAGTTCAACAGCATTTAGACTAAATGTAGTCTTAATTAACACTGTTAGGACACTCTTTTTTTTGTCTGGTCATGCCGATGACTTCATAAATCCTCTGACTACTGTTTTTGATATAGTACTGGCTGCTATATTACTAGTACTGTGCCGCTCATTGTTCAGTTTCAGATTGAAAAGCTAAGGTACCCTCTTGCCTACGGGCTTGAGCCCATCCCATACTGCAAAAAGAATCATTTTAAAATACTACTAAGAAACACAGATTTGGATGGCTCTTTACCCTAAGAAAGTGGAAAAGTTATAACCATATTAGAGAGCTAGGGGTTTCCCGCCTCATAGTACTACAATTATAAACCAAAACAGAGTTTCTTGGTAGACTTACAACATGATTTTGACTGTTATGCACTAAGTGGACAACAACTAGATTTAAATATGTCTTGCAGGTTCCTCTAGACAGGGTGTAATTGTCCTGCTGAGACATACCATGTTCCAGGCCCCCAATGAAGTATTTAATCCTTACCTTCTTCCTCTTTTCCAGTTTTGACCCTTCCTTACAGATACAATATTATATCTATTCATAATCAAGTTGATTTAATTAAAAAGGTGTCTTTCAGCAGGTCAGCCTTTGGGTCTGTGTCTAAATTACCCTGTTAATATGGTCTCCTAATCAGACTGCTGGAGCTGTGTATGAATTCCTTCTCTTCTCAGAATGATCCAGTATGCATTATTATTATGAAATTTGAAAAGCAGCAATGTAGCGTTAAATTAGAAGGACAAGTATTTATGCAACCATTCAATGTCCATGGAGCAAAATGATAGTCTGCAATCGTATTCCTGCAGAAAGTATTTCCTTCTTGAAATGCTTGGGCTACTTTTTTGGCATGAAAAAATTGCCTGTTGTTTCCTAACTTATCAGCATGCATGAAGTTTAGCACAATGCAATCACCACAGCCCTTGTTCTAACTTAGTCTGCACAAGTCCACTTTGCAAGGACTTCTGTTAGATTCTGTCATGATGTACCAGTGAAACAAGGTAGTCCCTTCAACCAAGAATCACTGCTCTAGACCTCACTGCACTTCTGTGAGATGGTTACTGTGGTTCTCCAGTCCCACACTCAAATTTCTCTTTGTTCTAGAAACTCAGAAGCTTGACTATACACATCACGTTGCACATGATCTCCTAACCAGATGCAATGATCAACCCAAAGAAAAGACATGTAACAAACATCAGACAAGACAAATTTTCTTCCGATTATTCACTCATTTCATATTCCTCAACTCAGAAGAATAATTTGCAATTCTTTTCACAAAGGAATTTGTCTTATAATCTGCACACAAGAGCTGAGCACCATTCACCCACCTGGTCAGAGCTCTAGCCATTCATTGTAAGTTTTTAACAAAGAAGTGCCTAATTCACATCATCATTAGGATATTTTAATGGCTACTCCAAACAGGTAAACAGTAGAGAAGTTAGACTGAAAGAGATCACAGAAAAGAAGTTGAGAATTACAGGTAGAAAATAATAGGTAAAGTCTGAAAACTAGTCTCTGATGAGTTCTCATACATCACCACTGTTTACTGTGTCTGTGGAAGATAAAATGGTTCTGCGCTTTATCTCAACTGCTGCTTCAGTCAATGCTTCCCCAGTACTATCCCTCAAGAGGAACTCTTCATAAGATTGGCTGACACTAGGCAGTTAAGCAGACATGAAAAAGATTGCTTAAGATTACAGAAAGATAAATGCTTCTGCATATGGTCCTATATGTTTGAGCGAGAAAAAACAATTCAAGACACTCCTTCCACTTCCATCTTCCCATTTCAAACTTCCCCTGCTGTTACATACCTATAACATCTACACCACTTCTGTTTATGTTCACATAACATCAGTACAAAGATTGTCTACAAATAGATTTCCCAAATGCCCTTATTTGCATCTAGTTAGGAAGTCCATCCCAGAGTGTCACTGGGCCATATTCACCACTGAAGTATCCAGGTGGGATTGAAATTCAGTCTCTGAATTTGCCATGTTTCCAGTGGTTCTGACCTAATCACTGTATCTCCTGTAATTTAAATTGTTTCTTAATTGCATTAGGAAGAAATCCAGAGTAAACTCTTTTCCCTGTTGCCATCAGCAGAAGCTGTTGATGGAATATGCTCGGTCATAGTGGACCAGCCAGAATGAACAGACTGTGGTTTCCTGTTCCAGAGGAAGGAAACAATTGGTTTTTCCCACAAGCACATAAAAGAGGCTGCTGCTTTGTAGGTAAACATAAGGGAAGGTGTGTAAGCCACGTACTTCTTTTTGCAGCCAGCTCAGTCCTAAAAGACCAAGATTACTCTGCACATATCTGAAATGAATTCAGGCTCAAGTAACCCAACATGAAAATCCAACTGTTGACAAACTATAGCTCTTGAAATACACACCATCTCTCTGTTTTAAGCAATGGAAAATTCACCTGGCAGAAATTTTGATGACACCAACAAATAGAGATGACAACAATACTTAATACTTCTATATCTCCTTTAGTTCTTAGCTATAAAAACTCTTTATAAGGATAGGTAAATAGTTATATTTTTATGCTGCCTCTTCAAAGAAATTAAATAACTTTCTGCTTAAAATTAAAAGCCTAGCCAATGATGCATAAAAAATCAGTAGCAGCTAGATTTCTAATGCTGCTGTTTCTTCATTGGATGGTTTAAGGTGTATACTGAAAAGCTTTTAAAAAAAAATCAGGAGCGCTCACTTCAATGCCCTGATCTAGGCAGCCAATTTTAAAGATACTCCTCCCAATGACGTGTTGCATGTCCTCACTATCCAGCTTCAGCAGATCCAAGAAAAAAACCTCATGATTCAGTTGCTTTAAATGATCCACACTGTCGTAACAGATGATTGACAACAGCCACTGAATCTATGGTGTAGTGTCCCAACTTTGAATACTCATCTGCTGAGCTGCAGGTACTTAGAAGGGGGCATTCTCATTTGCGTTTTTACAACTTCAAAAAAAATAAACCACAACCCCTCCGCCCTGTGCTTTCAGCTTTTAATATCCCTCTTTAATTTAGGTTGCTTAATATTGCTGACTGTTTCTCATCTTACATTATTTATATTGCTTTAAATGTTCAGGATCACCTGAAAAAATAAGGTGCTTGTACTATACCCTATCAAAACTCTTGCAGGCTGCATCACTTCTAGGGAAAAAGCGCACAAATGAATCTGCACCTGATTTCAGGATGTTACACATCAAATTTGGGCTTTCTTGCATTTTAGGGCACCAGAGGCAGCTTTGGGTTCCTGTGGTTTTATGCCTGCAAATGGAATTGCTATTGACTTTTCACAATCTTTTATAAGAGCTTATACATTATGTTTCATTTTCTAGTTTGCCTGTAATTTGAGAAAAGCACATATAACTTTTACAGCCATTGAAGTGTTGTAGTAGTAGGTGAAGCAGAGGGATAGAAGCAATCCAGGGTCTCATCAGGTCTATTTTACTTTAGAGAGTGTCTTGTCCTGGTCCCTTACTATCACATGGGTTTTTCCTCGATAATCCGTGAGTGGTACTTTAGCTTTCCTGTACATACTTTTTTAGCTTACTTACCAAAAAGCAAAACACTGGACCCTCACTTGTTTTTATAATTTCCTTTACTCATGTTATCCCGTTATGGTGATCAGGGACCCCAGAGGACCTTGAGCTCTTACGAAACTTTATAAATAAGCCTCTTGGTACAGCAGCATCCCATAGGGCATGTTTCCCCCACGCAGAGCATGACCTCACCTCCCCACTCGAGTCAACAGAGGTTTGGCCACTGAGTTCAGTGGGAGTAGGATGAGGCCCTAATGCTTCATCAGTTACCTAGTTGCTCAACTGCTCTGGAGCTGGTAGGACAGCGGGAGCTCCTATGACACTGTGATGAAGGAGTCCTCAGTTTCATACAGCCTTGCAATGCTCTTAGCCTCATCAGCGAGCCTGATAATCCTCAGATGATATTGTTGGCTTCTTGCACTGTTGCCTGGTAATGAAAACAGAGAAATGCTTCCAGCAGTGAGCCATCACCCTTCAGTCCTGAAGGGAAAACACGTATGTGAAGAGAAGCACACAAGCGTGCATGCATGTGCATGCACACACACATATGGCTCACGTATATCACGAAATGACTGGCCAGAGCCATGACTGGCCTGTGGAAAATCTTATCTTCGTTAGATTAAAATATACCTTACCTCTTAAGCCTTTTTCCTTCATGAACGGAGTCATCTTGTTACCTCAGTGAACCGCATTTTGTCCAATGCCTTGTACATTTGAAAAATTATATGGTTAAGCAAGACATTTCATAATCATTAATCTATAGTTAACTCAGCCTGCTGTATTATGCAATACTATGAGGAACAGCTGGGGCCCACTAACCAGAAAGCACTTTTATGGTTTCTCTTAAGGGCCATTAAATCAATGTGATGAGAGCACAGCTGGAAAAAATCCTGCAAAAATTTATCAGATCCCACACAATATGTAAAGGGACCACTCGGTGCAATTGCAGACTCAGCACCAAGCCTTCTTAGTTGAAACTGCAGGTGGAGGAACATTTACAGCACAGCTCGTGTACAGTCCTGAAAATGTCTGCTGCCTCTCCCTTTTCCCTCGTCTGTGGGGTTTTCCATTTGGGCCTCACTAACTGCTGTAATTGCTGTGGATCCCTTAGGGGAGATTAATGGGATCATGAGAGCAGCCTTTTTGGCAATTGCCATGCTGCCTGCTTAAGCCGTTTGAGGCGGAACTTCCTAACGCTAATGCAGGGGACGCTGGCAGTGCTGCCTCCCTTACCTCAAGCACACCCTGACAGGGGCCTGGAAATCTCACGCTTTCCTCCTTCACATTTTGAAACAGAAGTCAGAAAAGAGGAAAAAGCTATTAGTCCCTGAAACCCACATGTTTCACAACTGTTCACACATCATAGATAATGCAAAATAATTAAGAAGGAATGCTGTTACTGAGTTATAATGTCCTGCAGAATTAACCTCTGATGAAATAAAGCAGATTGGGAAGTGAAAGGCATATTAATCAGAATAGAGCAGACAATAAAAACCTCACTATACTTGCTTCATGGATGTCTAATGGGTTTTAAGCCCCAGAGCAATTTCTTTAACACCTTTCTTAAATGCCTATTAAGGACCTGATCCTAGGAGTCTGTTGAAGCCAGTGTAGTTCTGCTGTGGACTTAACAGTTTCTGGATCAGATCCATAAATGAATCAAATGAAAATATAGTAAAAAGAGAAAAGCTAAGTATTGAAAGAACTCCAGAGGTAGGGACAGAGGAAATACAGTCCAAAAGAGACGTTACCAAAAAAAAGCAAGCACGCTTCTGGGAGAATCCAAGCAGTGGTCCATGGGTATTTTTGCACACTGGTGCAAAAGTAATCATTGCACATGCCTGATAATCACAAGTACTGGGCTATGGTCTAAATGCACATTAGAAAAACTTGACATTAGAGCCCTTGATCCTACCAGACCTTACATTCAAATCTATGCAAGGCAGTAGACAGGTGTCTTCCTACTGCTCGACACAAGTGGCTGGTATAAAGCCAGATAGTTTATACATCTAGGCTCATCATGAATGTTTTTATTTACAGTTTCCTTCCTGTCTTCTCCAGAATGAGCAACCCACACAGTCTGCTTCCCTTCTTTGCTCCTCTTTATTTGTGAGACTGTGCTCTCTTTAAATAAGATGCTCATGAAACAGCTGCAGTGTTCAACACTGCAATATTACCAAATAGCTTAGGGTAGGAACTAAAATGAAACAAACAAAGAAAAAACAGACTGGAAATGTGTATGTGTGGGAGGGAGCGTTTTAAAGTAGAAATGAAGACTACTGCCAAATTAGAACATAGAACATAGCTATATACACCACAGCTAGCAAAGGGAGCCCTGTTCTTAAAGGATCACATTTTGGCAGATTGCACATGGACAGTAATTACAGAATAGCACATAGTCAGCATCATGCACATACGAAAAATATATATGCATTTGTATAATAAGTGTGCATGTATATATGTGGGGGGGGTGTGTTTGTGTGTGGGTGTGAAAATGTTATGTGCATTATTTATGCCATGTATCTTAACCTGTGCTGTATTTCATATACATATGATACTTAGATACGCACACATACAAAACATATATCTCATAATATCACACTGCACTTTGATTAAAATTCAAGAAAGATCATATCCCACTGAAACATCTTCTTTTTCCCTGTCACCCCACCCAGCCAAGATGAATTTGGGTTTATGCAGCTTAGGAAGACTGAAGGACTTCCAGAGCAAAGATGAATAAACCCTTTTTCTGAACCACTAAAGTCTATGGAAGATTTGTCACTGTCTTCAGCGGGTGCAGGATCAGGTCCTTCTAGGGCTGAATAGGAAGACGTGGATCAGACATTCATGCAAAAATCTGTGCTTGAGTGGAGAGAGCAGCTCCTTCTGTTTCCTGGGACTTCTTTATACCCATATGTGTACCCATACAGCAGGAGCCACAGGGAGGAACGGTTTGGAGTGAGGAGAGGAAAGAGAAAAATGGGTGACATAACTAATATCCACCTCCAGGCAATGCACTCAAAAGAAAATTCTGCTTCACATAAACTTCTTGCCCTTACATCTTGAAAAAAGCCAAGGTCTTTATGGAAAATCTCCCTTACAGACATGATGCTTGAAGGCTAGAAGCGTAACATAAACAAGAGATCCAGGGCATGGCTGAGGAGAGGGGCAGCTGGTGCTCATATTCAATAACTCTTTAAAATTTTATGTCTCCCCAATGGTATTCTTTGTGTGTGTATAAAAGGTTCCACATTCTCCACAGAAAAGAGGCTTAAAAAAAAACCCCAACACTTAGTTTTCAAAAGTGCTATTGGTTCTTAAACATATTTTGACAGGCTTGCTGCTGTTAAAGTATCTTGACATAACCAAAGCAGAACTACCCTCTGCAGTAGTTCATAGTTCTTTTTACTGAGGAAGTCTGAAATGAGTTTCCAAACCCAAACTAGGGGAAGTACAGAATTTTTGAATTTTAAAAACACAGAAAGCCAAGACTCCCTAAGGTATACAAAAATGTAGAGGGAGAAATTCTATCTTCCCAAGGTTTGCCAAACGAAATGGGGAAGAGGGGGAATTAATTCTTTTCAGAAACAAAAGAGAAAACAGAGGAGAAAAGCTTGGGTCATGAGCACCAAGCAGGCAACAGAACGGCTTGTTGCAGCACACATTCTCTCCACTGGAAATGCAGTCTAGCACAGGATGCTCTCGTCCCATTATAGTATTGTACCTTTAGATCGAGACATGACACACGGGAGTGACCAGTAGAAAGCTCTTCTACGATTGTACGTTGACATGTGGCACACTCATAACTGTTACGACATGTCAGGTTTATCAAGTCTGTCAAAAATCCCAGTAGAGTCCCGAAGAGTTGCAAATATAATCCAATTCAGATTCATATTCTGCTATTCATGGCAACTAATGAAAGAGAGGACAGGCCCTGACATTCTTGCTACTTCAGCTTCCAAGAGGAAGTCTTGCTGTGTTAACCCTTATTCATATCCAGATCACCAGAAATGTACAAACTGCTCATACCCTCTTAATTATATTTCAAGATAATATGTGGGTAATGTGGCTCATTCACCTCCATTAAATATGAGCAGTCCTTCAATATAATTTCTTTTAAGATTTCTCTAAATATTTCATGATCCCTTTCATCTGCTCCTTGCAATTTTGGTCCCATCTGTTTAATTTAATCCAATTTCTTACACTTTAAGAGTATTTTTCAAGGAGAAATACTTTCTTTCTCTCCTTTAAATCCTTCCTCCTCATCCTCCATCCCAAATCAATGTTTTTAATTAAAAATAAACTTGATTCAGTGTTGCTGGCAAACTCCCACGTTCATTCTTGATACCTTCTTATTCAAAATGAAAGAAAATCTCAAGGTCCCTGCAGGATTAAATTTCAGAGATAGTAAAAAACTCTTAAAAGAGATTTTTCAAAGCTAAAACTTTTTTTTTTTTTTTAAATATTGGCCCAAAAGCAGTGAGATACATGGGTAAGCAAGGGACAAGGGACATTATAGAAGAGAATATAATAAATTCTCCCAGACAGAACAAAAATCTTCCTGAGTTCATTGATTGAAGTTTGGAAATTAAGAGGTATTACTGGAAGTCTATGAAGAATTGGTTATTCTACTTTTAAACAAAAGAGTAATGGCACAAGGACTTCTCCATTCTGTGTTCCGTATCAGAGATATTCAAAGAAGACCTACATAAGCAACAGAGCACTTTGTTTCCAATATATCTGATAACTTAACTAAATCACCATGCTCATAAAAAAACAACATGTAAAAGCTTTTAAAATCTGATGATAAAAAACCCACAACCCAAAACTTGATAGCAAATATATCCCTAAGTAGAAGAGTGCTTATTTGTTGTTACTGATTTGTACTGTCCAGTATGTGGTCTCATCTTCTATGGCATGAGTATGACTTACAACTCACTAAAGGCTTAGCCTTCACTTCCATGGGGGCAGTTCATAAAGTCAGAACTCAACAAACTAAATTAAATGGACAGTTGCAACTGACTGTATGACCTCTCCTGATTGTCAGAAGATGGGTTGTGTGCAAATCACGGTTCAATGAGACACTTCTCATATTGTGTCTCTGATGTCATATCGAGCCCTTAGATGTCAAATGTGCTGTCAATGAAGTTCCCATGGCATCCAACTATCTGGTCATTAATCAACATTCCCAAAGCACACAGGTCCTTATGGTATATCTAGCACTCACAAAAAAAAACCCCATTTCCTCTCATAACTTGGATCAGGTTCCACAAAAAACAAGGCAAGAATAAGCAATTCCCTTTATCTGCTTCTTCTTCCAGTTGAATTCCCTCCTTTTGTCAAGGTACATCCACTCAAAACTGAAAACCCAGTGAACAGAGCAGTCAGTCATGTTTTAGAGGACCTGTCTTCAGTTGCCAATTCTCCCTGGAAGGCAGAAGAGTACCCAAGTAGCAGGCCACTTTCAATATCATCTATGATGAAATTATTTCATATCAAGTTACATACCAATGAACAATTACTTGGTCTTTGGGCAAAGACATGAGGGAGAGCTGGTAACTCTGCACCTACAGCACTATCGTGAAGGAACTCACCTAGAGGAGTCAGATACAGATTACAGTCATCATCAGATGAACCCTGAAAATAAAATTATTTACTAGAACTCAGGTGAATTCCTTAATTGTTATATGATAGTCTTTATTTCTGTTTTCCTTTTTACTTATCTGGGCCATTGCATGCTTCATCAATCCACCTGAAAGGCAAGAGAAGACAGTAGGCACCACCATTTCCTCTCACGTTTTTATAAGGGCTGGCTTAGAGAATTCAGAGATGTAATCCAAAGTAGAGAAAAGCACTGCCTTTCAACTTCAACTCATCTATATTCTCTACATTACTCACCAATTAATACACTACACAGAATGATGTTTTCCATGGATGCCATGCTTACATCTCTCTCCCTCTCGACTGTGCAAAGAGTTGGCTTGGCTAGCTGACTTGGCACTAGTGGGCAGAGAGACACCTAGTGAATTCCTCTAAGTAGGTACCATAACTTAGACCATTACTGTGTCAAAATATTGTTGTGATGCAAAAGGTCAGATTGACAACCCTTTGAAAATGTTTCCTCAGGCCAAGAATCTGTCCTACCACCAGGAAATGAACATTCCTGATGACATGCTGTTAACACACAATGGAAAATTTGATCAACTGCCTCCTTCACACCACTTTGCAAATGACCTTCTGCTTGGGAAAGCACTGCGTAAGCAATATTTCTTTCCTGATATATGGAACATTATTCAAAATGAAAATCCAGTCCTCCCTTTGAAAGAGTTCTGACTGTGACATTTCCTTTTAAAAAGCACGAGTAGTGTACTCTGACGGATTCTCATCCTATTTATACCCAAACTTTGCAAATATTGGTGGAATTGTTATGAATTTATACAGCTGTAAATACTTAAACACAGTGCTGAGCTCTCATTAGAACTGACTTTTTTACCCATTAACTTATAAACTACTAGCATGATGTGCTGGTCCTGAATTTACCATGAGATCAGACCAGTAGGGAAGGAGCTGATGGAAAAACAACTATCGCTTTTACCCACAACTGCCTGCACTTTTCTAATACCTTATCCAAAAGGTTTAGTTGTATTTTGACATTTGGTGATAGGGCGATACTTCCTTGGTATTGGTACCATGAAAGATTAATTGCATCACCTATCAACATTCTTTGATATATATGGGCACATACCTTTGGTGGTTTTAGCAGTAATACACATAAATAAAACTGTGGGAATTTAAAACAGGTGTATCCTTCATTAGAGGGATAGAAAATGTGTTATTATCATTTGTTACTACTGAACACTTTGGCCACACAATGCTTGCCTACTTTACAAATTGGAACCTAAAAGAAAAGAAGTTGAGAGGAATGAATTAGAAGAAATATGGCTGAAACAAAAACCCTAACAAAACTAAATTGAAAGTTTTCTCCTCATTTCAGCAGCTTTGGATAGACTTCCCTTATGTAAGTCCAAGCAGCAGAAATGACAAGTTAGTTCAAGAGCTTACAGGTTGTAAATGTATCTAAATGACAGAAAAATAGCATTATACATTCACTTCTGAGTAAACCACTTACAAAGAGATTTTTTAAGGGATGTTTATACATTCTTAGTTTCTTACATGATGTAAGTACTGAAATAGAAACTTTCCCAAACAAAACGGAAATTGCATCAACTATCCAATTAGCCTTTAAAACCTTAGGCTATGGTATTGTGCTTGTATGTGTTTGGGTGTTTTCCTCTCCAAAAGATTATCAAATGGCAGCCAGAGACAGCTCAAGGTGTAGGATCTACTTCTCTCAGGCTGTCAATCACATAACAGCTGCCATTCATCTTGAGCATTCATTCTGAAGGAAAGATTTCTTGTCTGCTTTTTAAACTTTGTGTTAATAACCTTTTAACGCAGGACTAAGAAGCACTGAAACAGGAAAAGCAGATAGTTCCCTAATCCATTGGTGTCAGTTACGTTACACCGTACAATCACTGTCAGGCAAGGAAAGTCAGACGGGGTAAAAAAAGCACCACCTCTCTACAAACACAACTGCATTTAGAAAAAAAATTTCAAGCAGCATTCTGGTCTGCTTCCCTAGCAACTAGGAGAGGGATTTTTGTCTGGGAACTTCAGAAACCAGATTGCAGAGCAAACAATCCCATAGGTAACATTTATAATATGATTTTGTAAGAAAGTATGGGTGATCATGGTATTGGCCATTAGTCTGAATCTATTTTGAGTGGTTATTAGTAACAGAGCAACAGAATGTCAGTGATAGTATGGTAAAAGCCATTGATGTTGTCTGGAAAAATATGAAATGAAGGACTAATCTGAACTGAAGACTGGGAAGTAGGCTGGGACATATTTAGAGTCTGAAAGGGGATGCATGTTTTCTCTGAGGACCCTTACCTACAGTTGCACAAACCAATACCTGAAAATCTGAGTTTATGGAAATTTTTAAAAACTGACACTGAATCTGGCTCTAGGTTTCTTTATGTTTCTGCTTATAGCTGTTCAAGTCAACTTTGACAGAACAGGTTTGCAGTCAGAAAATGAAGTTCTATCCAAATAAAAATGTATACCGAAACGTTCTTGAAGGAAAAGAACTTCTAAAAATGTAAAAAAAAAAAAGTTTTTTTTGGTGTTTCAGGGAAAAATGTATTGATATTTCTTTTGTAAATGACTTTTTATGTTGTGGTACATTACATGCTTTTAAAAGGCAAAACAAAGACAAGCCATTAAAAGTAGTTTTCAGCTTTTTTAATTGACATTTGGGCACTAGAATTTAGAACAAAGTTCTGAAGTTCTTCACAAAACAGAATTTTCCTTCTCCATACAGCTCTAGTTCTGGCCCACACTGAGATATAACAATTATAGCATGTGAAGCAAGTTTAGCTTTTGAAAAATTCCCAATTACAGAATAATGGCAAAACTCATAAGAATCTTAGAAATACTTTAGCACATTTAGAAAACTCAAGGAAACCTCCACAGCAATATCAGTTGAATCTAAGTAGAAAATAAAACCATTTTAATATTCTAAGACATGACAGACATTTAATTATTTAGAATCACATCTGATTGCAGAAAAATATTTGAAAGCTAGCTTAAATGCCTATCTTGGTACCAGTTATATTATGTTAATATTTATCTTAAGAATAAGAATGGCTGTATTGCGTCAGAACAAAAATCCCTTTAGTTCAGAATCATGTGTACAATATTGGCCAGTAATGGATGTAGGGAGACATTAGAAGAAGACAGCTTTTCTAAAATAGCCTTTCCTCTGGCTTTCCTTCCAGTACACCATAGCTTAGGGACTTGCTGAGGCAGACGTTGAAGCCTGACAATCAACTGTAGTAGCCATGGATAGATCTATCTTTCCTAAATATATGTAATTATTTTTGGACTCATTTATGCTGTGGGCCTCTACAGCATCCTGTGGCCACGAATGCAAACATTTGATAATGTATTTTAATTAACTAGACTCATTCTTCTGGCCCAATTTTGAGTTCATTTCATCTCTATCCAAAATGTTTCATCTGGGGGGGAGGGAGTGTTAGATTTTCAGTTTGATTTGTTAGGTTTTTAAGAGCTTTATTAGAACAAATAAGGATAGCAAACTAGGATTTTAGTTGTGGATGTTTTTACTTTACTTTACAAAGACTAAAAGGCTTTGTTGAAAACTTCTAATGTAAGATTACTTTTAATGAAAACCAGAAGAACAGGAAAGTGAAGTCCCGATTTCAGTTGTATTTCACATCCCACCATGTGTAAGCAGTCATTGGATCACTGGATCTTTAAAATTTTATGGGTAGTGGACCTCAAATATATTCACTTTGGCTTAGCCTAAAATCTTGATAGGTGCCAGACTTTATTATGATTATTCCTATACAGTCTTGTTTAATACATCTATGTAGGTGTTAAACACGCCTACTTAAGAGATAGAGAAAGGACCAAAAAAAAAGAATTGTCTGAGCCTGTTCAGGCAGCAAAGGAGGGAAATTCCACTGACTCCACAGCCTCCTCTAGGGCTTCAGTAATGGTAGAAAATGTCCACTCACACAATTATTTTCATTATTCCAGAGAGAAAAGAGAGAAGGATGAGGGAGAAAGGAGATATTCTCTCAAAAAATTTGAAATGTTTGGATTTGTCCCAGTGTGGGTAGATTTTCTTTTTTCTCTTTTTTCTTTTTTTTTCTTTTTTCTTTTTTTTCTTTTTTCTTTTTTTTCTTTTTTCTTTTTTTTCTTTTTTCTTTTTTCTTTCCTTTTTCCTTTCTCCTTTCTCCTTTTTCTCCTTTTTTTTTTCTTTTCTTTGTTTCTGTTTTAATTAAACTTTTACAGAATTTATGTTTTTTACATGAGAGAATCATTTCCCATGCAGCATTGGCCAGGACTGATTGCAACTAAACTTTGTCTACGTATGTTTTGGTTTTTTTCTATATAATTAATGGCTGCCAAATGATATCCTATTATAATAGGTCTGACTTTCCTTCAGTATCACCAAACATAAAAATTAAACAGATGCTGCCAATTCACTCATGGTGTCAACAGAAACAATCCCAAGACAATGTCCCAGAGGAGGAGAAGACATGGGCTGGGTCTGACAGAGATCAGACATCCTTCTATGGTGTAGCAGGCAAAACCACTATTGAGCCTTTGCAGTCAGCAAGCAGGCTTTCTCTAGCTGTAAGGACACCTATTTGGGGGACTAGGCCATGACTGCATCATCCAAGTCATAGAATCATAGAATAGTTTGGGTTGGAAGGGATGTTTAAAGGTCATCTAGTCCAACCCCCCCTCCAATGAGCAGTCTCTGTCCTTTACATGGGAGTACTAGCAAGCTTCAGGATACCAGTCTTCATCTTCCAAGATGATAAGAATTTTACATAGATACTTTCAAGCAGGACCTTAATAAAGTGCTATTGCCCACATTATTTACTTCTCACAGCAGACCTGCAATTAGGAAGCAGTAATAACCACTATCTATCTGAGAAAACTAGATACATAGAGATTTGCTCTGGCCACCAGTCTTCCGACGACTGGTGGGCAAACCAGTGTATGAGATGGACTCAAGCAGTGCAATTACCCAAGGATCTATTGTCTAACTCCTTTGAAAGAATTTGGCACAGCATTTGGTCTGCATCTGTTCTCCCTGCCTCTCTGTGGCCGAGGTACAAAACCTCTGAATGCAAAAACGTATGCTTGGAAAAAGTAATTAAAACCAAATCCACTCTGGAGTCAAAGGTCACCATGCAACAGAAAGGACACTGAGACACTTAAATTTCCTATTATTCTAGCAACTTTGAGAAAGGGGCTTCTGCAGTCAGACTGTCCATTCAGCTACATGCCACCCAAATAACACTGAAATACAACAGCTCATTTCAAACAAATATGGTGAGGGGACAGAAATCCTCAACTGACAAAGTTCTTCGGCTTCATGTAAGTCAGCAACTGCACCAGGGAAAAATATTCACATTTGAGTCCAACTGGGAGAAGCTTCTGTGTAACTTTGTCCAGGCAGACAGTTTGGAAGGTGAGAAGGAGGCCAGGTTAAAGGGTGTGGAGAAGGGAGACTGGAACTATGGTGAGGCTGGAGGCACGGGGGAGTGTAGAAAAGACTTAAGAATAATAATTCGTGGAGTATAGGTGAGTGAGAGAAAGAGGCATTGCAGTGGGAAAGACAGGGCTTCACAGAGAGCAAAGATTACTGTGGTGCAAAGGGAAGGAGATACACTTCCACGGCAGAATAGGCTTCACTTGTTCAGCTATTCATGGAATAACATGGCACATTTGTGGTGGTTTGGAGAGGAGATGGAGCATTTGGTCCCAGTTTGGAATGGATGTGTGAACCAGGAGCAAATGGAGTTTACAGTCCAGAGAGGGCATATCCTCAGAGCATCCCCAGAAATTTTATTATAGACATCTTTCAACGAGAAGGGTGGAGAAAACTGTCTCTTCGGCTCCTGCTATCTCAAGATATATTCTCTTACTTTCCATTTAGCTCATCGGTTTTGCAGAAATAAATCAGGCCCTTGTATTTGCCATTTCCATCTCCTTCTATTCAGAATGCAACTGCAAGAGGAGCACAATGCCATTAAAGTTAACACCTTTTAAATATTTTATTTCATTTTTATAGGTCTAATATGCAATAACTGGCAGAACAACTCATTTGGAAATGCGCAGTGCCAAAGGAAAGCATTCAATATCTTTCCATTCAATGTAAAAAGGGTGTAAAAACATGTGTTCTTGATTCACATGGTCATTCCAAATCCTTGCCAAATTATGCAAAGAGCTGTCAGATTTAATGGTGCAAGTGTCTTATTCCTTATTATCGGACTTGGACAAATAAAATCAATACATTGCAAAAACAGGTAGTGAAGCTACTGCCAAAAGTCATCACAAAAAGATGTTTTTAATAGTATTCTGTCCTGTCTGCAGTGCCTCTCCCAGATCTCAATTCTCTTTAGGGTCTGAGTTTAATCTGCAGTGCACCTGTAAAATACAATGAATAAACACTATTTTCATTTTATAAATACAAAGACACTCCTCTCGCTGAGGCTACAACCTCAATTCAGTAATGTACTGAGCCAGTTGTTTGTTTGATTTTAAGTACACAATAGACCCCCAAATTCATGTTTTAAGGTCCTACTGAACTGAAGGCTCAGCAGCTTTCCCCTGCACTCACAGCAAAATGCATGCCATGCCAGAAATGGAGTATACGTCCCCTTGCCTGGTCACATGTAGATCCTTGGAGATAACAACCTTTGGTTCAGCAAAAATTGCAACAGCTCTGCTTAGGTTTAATTTTGCTGGGTTGTTTTCCTTTCCTCCCAAGGCAACTCAAAAAAAAAAAAAAAAAATCCATTGGAGGGTTGAGTGCTTGCAGGAATATGAACTGTAACCACCCACCACTCCAGCGAGTGGCCTGAGCAGCTGCCTGTAGAGTCTTCTCAGGTGGGAAGTTTTAATCCTGCTTCTTTGGAGACTGTTCCACTTTGTATAAAATATCTTCAGGCTTATTTCAACAATCCAAGTGATTTATTTGTTTAACGCTATGGACAAAGCACCTTTGACTCTCCAGCCTGCATGACCAGGTAATCATTTACAGCTGGATCATCTTGAAACTGATTTCATCACAAAATTGGAGTGAGACATGAACTGTTGCTGAGCACAGAAGATGCCCAAAAGACTGTTGTCATGTCCTTCCTCATAATTCCTGCTTCCTGATACTACAAAGTGATAGTTGTGGGCCACAGAAAATCAAGGAGATTATTTTAAGTATGTGGAAATAAACAAAAGATAGACAAAATCCCTCCCTAAATCTGAATAAACAGCCCACGATTCAGCTGTTAGCCCAAACAATCTGAAATGATCACAAAAATGTAGATCTGGCCTGAAATTGCTAATTGGAGCTGTGAAAATTCTCAATTGGATTCTTTTTTTCTTTCTTTCTTTCTTTGGTTTTTTTTTTTTTTGAACAGCCTTACAAGTATGTGATTTGAATTCTGCCATTAGAAATGCATTTCAGCCATTAGACTGTACTGCTCATTAAGTGAGTATCACCAGCTTTCAGCCATTTCACAGTCTTCCTTCCCAACCTGTAGTCATTTGTGTTGGCAAAGAAACCTTTGCAAAATTTGATATGTAATAAAAGTTAAAATAAGGATATTTTTCAGTTTCCACTTGAGTGTGTCAGGAAACCGGGACTGAAAGATTTATAGTTTGGGTACAAAAACTAGTTAAGAATTAAGCAAGAAGGTAGTCTTTCTCCCCAGGAAAAAAACTCTAGTGTTACAGTCAATAGAATTTTTTCCATCTACTTCTATGAGAAGAAGATGATCAGATTTCAAGATGTAAATGGAAAGGGGAAAAACTCAGTGATCCGGCTCACTTACTGCTTTTAATGAGAAGGGAGGCACCTCCCAAAGTTATAGCAATTTATTTGCCTTCATTAAGGAAGGTGCAGTACCCCCTGTCAGGCATCAGCACAACTACATCATTTATACCCCTTCTCCAAATAACCTCTGCATGCAATAACAACTGAAAGGGCTGCTGAGAGTTTTATTAGTGGTGACCCCAAAAGATGATTTGTCCTTCTTAAACAGAAAGACCACCACAGGTAAACACCCTCTTCTCCTCTGGCTAATTTAAACCATAAAAAAAAAAGGTATCTGTGTAGATGGTCTCAACTGCTTTACAGAAACATTTGAATATTTTTGACTTAAATTAATAGTTCCTCAATCTAGGACAGTCACTGAAGTGCACACCTGAATATCTTGAGGAAATTGCTCCTAAATAAGGATTTTCCAAATCAAAATCAAATCTTGCACTCTCCTTTATTCTCTGTAAACAACCGAAATGTATTTCATGTGAGACACCGGACAACTGGGTTCTTTGCATGGCAAGTTATACTAGCAAGTTTTCTTTCCGATCTTCTTAATACAGGGCATCCTTTTTTCTTATTTACAAGTGCTCTGAGTGCTATTGGTTACATTGCTAAAGTTTTGTCTTTCCAAGCAGTCAGCATGCTTTACTCTTTGACCCTTTTCTACCCTCCTGTCCTCAGCTCCAGTGCTATAGTATGACACTGGCTCCCCTTCTTGAAAGAAAGAAAGAAAGGGAGAGAGAGAGGAAAGTATTTTTCACTAAAATAATAGCTCCCCTTTTGGCAACAAACAAAGGAGAGAAAAAATACATCCAGAGAAACTGAAGTCTTTAAAAGTGCTTTTTTGCTGTTTGATGACACAGGCATAAAGCCAAAATTCACCCATTGTACTTCATGTTCAAAATTTCTTCACAGAGCTCTAAATTGCTGACAGCTCTTTAGCTACAGCCATGCTACCGGGCGCCATTATAATAGTTTGCCATACCATTATGATGTGTCAATGTTTATGACCTGTATCCCAAAACTGGACGACACTCAAATCTGTTGACTGCCTTTAAATCACTTTTTTGGAAAAGACTTAAAGTACTGAGATTGCAACTAGATTTGCTATTGCTCAACTGGCCCCATCTAATCTTTTTTTCATTGAAAACACAAAAAGGTTACAGAATCGTAAAGCCCATGTGGAAAAAAACACAGGAAAATACTTATTGTTCTCATATAGAGGAACACATATAATACCCGCAGCTGTATGAAGGCCCAGAGGGCTTTTTTATTGGTGCATGGATGAATTTTTTATTGCTACTGAATAAAGTGTTCTTGACATAAGTATTTGACCTCTGACACTAGCAAGATTCCCTCTTGGTGGCCATTAGAATATAAATCCTACTTCATGTCTTCTGACTTTAAATGATGCACTATCTGCGGGGTTTTTTTAGTGGGAATAAAATCAGAGAAACAGGAGTAAGAAAGTGTCTTATTGCCTGGAGATGGGCCAAAGTGGGCTGAGGTGATTTCACTTACCTTAGCCTTGAAAAACTTGAAGGTGTGCTGAGCAGAGCAACCTGCTTCACAAGCAAGCAAGAAAAATGAGCAAAAGGGGGAAGGCAGGATAAGCAAAGTGAGGGGCTGCTGACTGCTTAGGGCCTGGAGGTCTTCAGTCAGCATGGTTGATTAATGCTTGTTTCTACAGTCAGGCAACTAAAAGAATAATGTGCTTAGCCTCAGGTGATTACCTTTCCTTCATCAGCCCAAGCCTACCTATTTGCATAGAACTAAGCTCGTCTAGTGGTCCATTTTGCAGGAAGGATCAACCTGCTTTTATTTTTAGTGTGGATGCCCTCCGAGGATTTCAGTAGTCACACTAAACTCCAGTTGACTGATAAATATGAAAGTTAGGCTCTCTCTTATCCTAGAGGAAGCCTTTATTGATTTCATTTCTTCATAAAATTTTTTGTCAACTTGGTATCTCTGTTCAGCTCATATTAGCTTCTGAGGACTTTTAATTAAACCGGGTAACTGATCAGATGAAAAGGTATTTGTACCAGTTTTGCTGCACATTTTTCAAAATAATTTCCTATAGGGACTGACTTAAAAGAAAGTTGTCTTCTGATATTTTTCTGAGTCCTTCTTGTGTCTTCTCCACCACACCTCTAGTTCTCTGACACTTTCTATTTCTTAGATCGGATCACGTCTAAGACATCCCTCATCCTCCTCTACCTTCCCAGGGATGTCCTGTGATCCTGTGACCAATAAAGCAGAAAGACAGGAAAAACACAGCATTATTGGCAACAATGCGTTACCAGAACTTCAGTCCAAGCAGTTCTAACAAGTTCTGTGCCTTTGGTCCCATTTTTAAATTATAACAGTTGTTAAGTCACACCCCTCTGAGTTATTCTGGTAATAAATCACTTTGTCCATCTGGAAAGTCCCCGCTCCCTTCTGGGAAGCACTTCCAGCGGCTGTCAGGAGCCCGCACCCTGTTTATGAGATAGTCCCGCTGGACAGCAGAAAACACACACAGAGCATCGAGCCACCATTGTGACTCTTTCTGTACAAAATTCATACTGGTTTCAGTGGCAAATCATACTAAAAGCCCAGAGGAAAAGCCAGGCAAGAGGCAGAACGTGTACCTTTTTGCTGCCCTTCTGTTGAACAACGGCCAGGGGTACCCGCAGCATCTGCTAACAGGCAGTGTCTAGGATTTCTTTAAGGAGGAAAGTCCCTCACCCTCAGCCACCATATTTATGTTCAGTATTTGTGAAACAGCTCAAGTTGACGTGGCTTTCAAATGACTGCACCACATGAAACCTCCAGCTTCTTAAATGAGTTGTCTGAAAAGGTAGTGAAAACTGGCTCCTGGTACCCCACACCTTCACCAGGATCTTTCCTTTCACCTTGGCTGTGTCAGGACGCAGACAGAAGGTGGAAGTGCTGGCCCTCGGCATGCCTGCTCTGCAGGTGGAGAAGTAAAACCGAAATGGTCTCTTCCTCCACAAGCCTCCTCTAGTATCTTGGACACGTTGGTGAGTCCTATAGTGTATCTTAAGAAACAGGAATGGGGAGAAAATTATAAAGCTATGCAACCTCAAAAGTACCAAAGATACACTCTAGTTATCTACCACTTTTCCATCAAGCAGAAAGTAGATATCGAGGTGCAAAAAAAAGAAGCTGAAAGAGTGGGCACCACCTGGAAGAAGTACAGAAACCACTACTATTCGTATCAACTACAACTAGCAAATATCTCATTGCCCATCAATAGAGACGGCACTGCAGGCAATATAAATGGATTCCTGAGGTGGCACAGTGTGAGGCTCGCTTCAGAAAGATTTTAGGTATAGGGAATCTAATTCTTCAGGCATGAAGCATAAAGTTAGTTTATTCTGCTGTAATTAAATATTGAATGCAGAATTAAAATATTTTCTTTATAAATACCATATTTGCACCTAACCTACAAATACAGAACAAATGATTCTGAGAACAGGTAAAAGCCATCTACTCAGCCACCTACAACATGGAAACAGCAGCGAGACTGAGCAAGTCTGACCTGGTCCAAAAGAAACAGCCATTTTCAGGGGGTTTCTAACTTTAGCGGAGAACACCGCAGGCTTCTAAAATAGCTACAGGGACATATATGAAGAACAATACGCCATGTCATGGCTGGCTGGTGAGAACAAGACAGAGGAGGGCTTGCAATGAAGCAAGTAACGAAGATGGATTGTTTTGAGTGATGTTTAAATTTGGTTTATTATGGGGCTGCAGTTGACAATGTTGCAAGCTGCTCACCTCCCAGAGAGATAGGCATGTGGGCCATTCTTTGATTTCATAAATCATCGAGGAACATACCCAGAGCATTGACCTTTTATGGGGAGGGAGCTCAGGGCATTCAGCATAATTTAACACCGGCATGTCGGATGGTGTCCAGCACAGTTTAACACTCCTTAACCTCTGCCTCATTAGACATCTGTCCTGTCATTTATCTTTCTGTTTATTTTCCAAGTGATATATTATTGGTAATAACTAAGGAATGGGCACTGATGTTACTCTCCATGGAGCTGCCATTAGTCAGCTGGAAGTAAGGCCAGCACCACTCTGAAACTGGTACACAAAACAGCTTTTAAAGGATTTCAGATATTTTCTTTGCCAAGCAATTTCCTCCTGGCATGGGCAGCTAGCACCCCTATTATGTGACCTTTTATTTTTTTTTACTCTTTCCAGACCAGATTTTAGGAGTTTTTAATACCATCAAGTCTTATTACTGTTGGTAATAAGACCTGAATTATTCTTTTTGCAGCAGAAACTTCATCCTGTCTGTGACAACCACGGCTAAGTAAGAGGCCAGCAGGGAAATGGCGGGATCTTCCATTCCAACCACATATATATACATACTTGTACACAGAGACAAATACACATACACACACACACACACACACGTTCACACTCTTCCTTCCCACCTAGGTCATTGCCATAATGGCAGATATTAAGACTCCTTTCTAAATAAAAATATTTTAGCACGTCTATAATTGACTGAATATTGGAGGTTTCATTTATGCTGCCTTTCTTTATCAAGCAGCAACTACTTTTCCAATATTTGGTACATTGAGTTACATTCTGGAAGGGGAAAAAAAGCAAAGAAAACATGGGGCCACAGTGAGGGGAAAATGAAATATTACACATTTTTTCTGTGTTGTGTAACATATGTGTTGTGATATTGGATGGGAAGTAAATTCCAACAAAGATTCTTCTATGGTACATATGGTACTAAGCATGAATTTGGATTTCTAGCAGATTATAAAGAAGGTACAAGTCCAGAAGGACACATAAATTAAAAAAAGGCATTCCAGATTTGTTTATACTGTGGATATTTGTGAGTCAGCTCTATAATAGATGTAACACCTTGAGAAAATATTGATCATGTTTTGTTTAACTGAATAACAATATTTTGCTTTTAAATCCATCATCGCATGAAAGATATTGAAATTTTGAGCAATAACAAACAATTTTATATGAGCAATATTACCACTGAGATACAGATTGAAGTAGTTAAGGAACCCACTGGCTGACCTGAAATGTCCTCTATTTAAACACACACACACAGAGCACACAGAAACCTTCAGCAAAACAAATCCTAAACAATATCACATGTCCTGAGAAACTGCATGAGACAGGTATCCCTGAAATTTGGATTGCAGTGATGAGAAAGCGCAAAGCGATGGGAGGCGAGCCTGTTGCTGGCTCCCGTTGGTTGAGGCAGGCAAGCACAGCCGAGAAGGAATTCAACGGGTGGGAGGGAGTTTGCCGAGGTACCAGAAGCTTTACTTTCCAGATGTACTTTATTTATAAAGCGCTTAATCCTTTTAAAACTACCTACGTCCCACACAGATTTGGCATTGCTTTATTGCTTAATTAATACCATCATCTCAGTTTTTGTCTAACACCGTGGTTAGAGAAAAAAATTACATCTCCGCACATGCAAATGCTGCCAGATCTAACATGACACTGTGGAAGCGATCTTGATATCAAGACATCTGCTTTTTGACTGCTTTGGTTCATGCTCTGCAACTGGGCATTTAGCTGTACTTTTTTGAAAGGTGGGATCACATAACTGGAGTTTAAAAGCTTGAGGGCTACTGTGAACTTCTAGACTCAAACTCTTTGGCTACTTCTTCAGCAGTGAAAAACCTGCAGATACCAGTCAGTCACAGGATGCCTATGCATCACAGGATGCACTTATGAGAAAGGCAATGTGATCGTAGAATGAATCCAGCAAGGCGTTTCTAGGAATATGAAAGCCACCAATACAAGGCCCTTGTGAAACCTCGAGTATTGTTGGCCGTTCTGGTCACCCACGTTGACGGAAAGGGAACTCGTACTAGAACAGGTGCAGAAATGGCTGCTGGGATGATC
Source organism: Pygoscelis adeliae (assembly GCF_000699105.1). Lineage (NCBI taxonomy): Eukaryota > Metazoa > Chordata > Aves > Sphenisciformes > Spheniscidae > Pygoscelis > Pygoscelis adeliae. Next base: position 1,268,167 of record NW_008824982.1, read on the forward strand.
CAAGCAACAGAGAGTTTATTTTACAAGAGGAAATTAAAAGACAGTGTCTTATTTAGCCAAGCAGATCCAAGCCTGAGAGGGGATACAGTCACTCTTTGTAAATACAGCTGAAAAGGGAAAGAGCTTTTAAGCTTGAAGACAATGAGTTGGCATAAGAACAAAGAGGTATAAGCCAGCCATTAAGAAATTCAGGCTGGAAATTAGGTATAGGTTTCCAGCTCTCAGAAAGGTGAATTTCTGGACCTACCACCTTTTTGTAGCGGTGGGGTCAGAATCCGTCACTAGTTTGCGGTGGATCATGAAAGATTTTACATGACAGCGTGCAACAGGCCAAGCACACGCTGTGCATCAGTGCCCTCCTCAGCTCTTCCCACCCTGTCCCTGACCGCCAGAACTGTGAACCAGCCGGGAGCATATTTCCAGCCCACGTTTCTGCATTTTCTTCTTTTGGAAACCAGGGCGTGAGAGGCACCAGGATGGAAATACTTCATACGTTGTCTGTACTTCAGTGGTGTCCCCAGCCTGGAGTCCGGAAGCACTCCCGGCTGTCTAGGTATGGGGCTGAGGGATCTTGCAAATCGCTTTCTGTCCTGCCAAATAATTAATCTGAGGCAAAAGCCTTACAACAACAGGGCAATCTGTGCTTTTCCCGTGCTAGCTGGGCAAGGTAAATCTGCCACACACCCTGTTTTACCTCAGCCTACTGAGAGGCGAGGACAGCTTCAGCCTGCCCTGCACGCAGGCTGCCCAGGTCCCAGCCTCCCACCAGGCACGTCTCCAGGGTCTGATCAACCACTGACCCCTGCAGAAGGAGCCTCCCGAAGTCCGTTTCTGTCCGGTACACACATTGAACTCTGCACTCGTTGCCTAATCCAACTAAAAAGCAGCATTTAAATGTTTGTGTGTTTCTCCTAATTAAGTGCCAAAAGTTTTGAGCTTTCTCCTCAGCCCAGGGAGACTCAACCCAGCCCAACCTTGACGTAAATCTGATGACGCTAGTGATTCAGTCAAGCTACATGAGTCAAATTTGGCCTGTTTTTTCCCCCATTAGTAATAAAATGTAAAGCTTTATTTTGAAAGTACATAATTGATAACATTGTCAACAAAATTCATCATTTCCCCAGCATCACCCTATAATGAAAAGCAATGATGTTAATACAACGCAGGCCATAAACAAAACATTGTTTAGCTTTGTGTTTCTAGTTAAATTCTAAGGCTTTTAATTTTTGTATATTAAAGTAGAAAATGGAGTATACAGAATATTCTAAATCTATAAATGCATCTAATGAGTTGAAAAAAGAAATTTTAGTTTATATAGTCTTCTGTTATTTAAAGTCCCAGACAGGGTTACTATAACATACACAAAATAGATTATGTTTAGCAAGAAATTTAAAGATCAGAATTCCTGTAAACACCAGTGTAACATTTGGGCACAATAAACTCAGCTTCCCTTTCTGTGTTAATGATATTCTGGGTAAATGCCTGCAGATCATTTACTTTGGAAAAAAATTGTATGAAAAAATATGAGGTTTTGTTTGGGTTCTCTCAAGATAGAAAGAGTACTTTCTAGCACTAGACCCCCACCACACACAGGCACATGCCGCACAACATTGAACCCAAAGAAAACCTCCGTCTGAACCTCCTTCTAGGTTGTGGTGGCAGAGCTTTGAAACCTGATTTGTACCTGTGCCAAGTTATCCTCTGGGGAAAGAAAGGGGGTCCCACCTCTCCTTGTAACAGCGGTATTTTTATCTCCCAGCTAGCTCAGGCAGGAATTTGGGGTGGGTAGGAGGTTTGCTCTCTCTTCAGGAGATCAAAGGCCTCGGCCTCAATGTGGTCTGTTTTCTCAGCAGGCTGGGACATTACCGGCCGACTGGGGGCCCCAGAGAACAGGCACCCAGTGTTGGTGTGATGGACACGGCGCTCCCAGGATCACCTTCAAAACCTAACACAGATGCCTGTACTGCTACCCTGCAAAACACTGCGTTGTAACCTGCTCTGGAAAACACACTGAGGACGGGTCCTAGAAGCTACATTCTTTTAGCCCTAAAAGTGAATGCGTAGCCTGAGGATGCAAAGATGGCTCCTCATGGAGTCAGGTGTCTGTCCTGCCCAGCTCAGCAAGGCTTGCGAGCACTGTGCGGGGAGGGGACTGAGCTGGGAGACCCCTCCAGCCCACCTCGCTGAAGGGCTTTGTGGCCCCCCCCAGCCCAGGACCCCATCCCATGTGCCACTGTGAGAACCTTGGCATCAGGGTGTGACTTCTCAAACCAGGATAATGCCCAAAGCCAGATCTGCTCAGCTGACAGGCTTCAGCAGCTCCAATGGTGTTTGACAAGAGCCACCAATTTGTGTTTGAATCACACTCCAAAGAAATCTTTGAACAAACATACCAACAGTGTGTGGAAACAATCATGAAACTGCATTCGCTGACCAAAAATGCCAATATCTGAATTCTTCTCAAGAAAAATTGCAATTTTTTTTTTACAAAAGTATTATTTTTTTCTGGTTCACACTATTAATAATCCATGCTATCTCAGCACAAACTACTGACTTTGGACATGCTCCTGTTCACATGCTGAGATGTCAGGTATAGACTCACTCTGAGATGGTTACACCATGGTGTCACCTGGACCTGCTCCAAACCACATGAGAAAAGGGCAGTGTGATATCAGCTTCACAAAGGACCCTACTGTTAAAGTCAGTAGGAAAGATCTTCCAAAAGAGACAGATATAGATCAGATGTATTAGTTTCCTCTAAACTCACCTCCAAAATTTGTTCACCACCTCAGGTTCATCATAAGTGATATTCCTTGCACAGCAGCTTTTGTCTCTCATCCCATCACACACATTCCTCTCTTTCAAAGACAACTTTTTAGTCCTAAGAGACTGCTGCAGAAATGCTGCAGTTTTGTTGTTGTTGTGAAATGACGAATACAGGGCTATGAAATTTCCAGCATTCATAGCAAGTTTGTTTAGTCTTTGAGTGTTTTTCTGCCATTTTTAGTTAGACCACCCTGAAATACCTTTAGATGAATCAGTTAAGTTGTTGAAGTTCCCTTGACTTAGTCTCTGTTGGAATTCAGCTTCATTCCAATGATGATGGGACAGAAATTTGGAAGGCACATACATTTCCAAGAAACACAGGCCCTACCAATTCGCAGTCAAATTTAGGTTCCCAGGTACCCCAATTATTTTTTGAAACTGGACTTTAGAAATAAAGTCTATTTCTAATTACAGAAGTTCTTTTTCCTAATGCAGCATATAGAAGTGATAGAAGTCATAGAATCATTAAGGTTGGAAGGGACCTCTAAGATCATCGAGTCCAACCGTCAACCCAACACCACCATGCCCACTAAACCATGGCCCTAAGCGCCTCATCTACACGTCTTTTAAATACCTCCAGGGATGGTGACTCAACCACTTCCCTGGGCAGCCTGTTCCAATGTTTAACCACTCTTTCAGTAAAGAAATTTTTCCTCACGTCCAATCTAAACCTCCCCTGGCGCAACTTGAGGCCGTTTCCTCTCGTCCTATCGCTTGTTACTTGGGAGAAGAGACCGACACCCACCTCGCTACAACCTCCTTTCAGGTAGCTGTAGAGCGCGATGAGGTCTCCCCTCAGCCTCCTTTTCTCCAGGCTAAACAAGCCCAGTTCCCTCAGCCGCTTCATATGAAGCGACATCATCTGATGCTGATGAGTCGTTCTTTGTCTAAGTAGATTATCATCTTCATTGTACACAACCTTCAGAAATTCAGACTCTGAATGAGTTTCCGCTGTTTTGTGCAATATTGCCTGTTTCTTCACTTAACTTATTCTATAAATCTCCCACCTATATTTAAATAATATATATGCACAATTCCTGAACAAGGAGGTTTTGTACAATAGCATTTAAGACATTAAGGGAAAAAGCCTAGACACATGCTGAGTGTCATATCATTCCTTGTCCCACCACCATCCATATACTATAGCTGGATAATTTCACTATGGCACCAGAAGGCCCTGCTTTTCATTAACCAAAAAGAAATTTTCTGTCACCCCCATAAAGTCAGAAATACTGTTGCCTTTTCTCCTGCACAGGATATGGTACAGCTCTTTCTGAAATCTTCAGACTTGCTGACAGAGCAAACAGCAAGGAGCCAGATAACCCCCTTCTCCCCCCCAAAAAAAGGCTGTTGAGCATACCTAACAGCCCAGAGCTTGCCAATTTTTTTTCCCTCTTAGCACAACAACTCTAACAAATGTACATATTGTATCTTTTTAAAAAATTCTCATGGAAAAAAATTTAAACCAAATGCCACATGTTCAAATGACATTTCAGTTATACAAAAAAGTCTTCTTCATTTAGGTTACAAGATGGTGGTTTACAATAAGTAGGGCTGTATGGTGAAGATATTAAAGCACTGAATTACAGGTCAATGTCTGAGGGAGTTGATATTAATATAGCCAAAAAAAGAAACTGTGCTTTCAGTTGAGGTTTGGAATAAGTGGTGAGGCAGTGAAGCAGAGATACAAGAAGGCTGTTTTGGATGGCAGGAGCTTAAGAGAAGGTGATTCTCAAACCAGTGATGTTTGAACCAAGAAATCAAGACATAGCCAGCCTAAAAGAGCAAGAGCAATGGCAGGGAGATAAAGGTAGGAAGGACTTTCTGAGAAAGAATGGTAGAAATTCAAGGAGGACTTTCAAAATAGTTCACAAACATGGAATAACATTGTAAACATATTAAAGAGTTTAAAAGAAGAAAACAGGTCCATAATCCGGATGTCTCTCTGTTGATACCTGACGTGAAGTAACAAAGTTCTCAGACTCAGTGTTTGCAATAAAGGGCACCATTCCACACTATCAAGTCCAATTTCTGGACTATTGGATGAAAGATTATTTTTGGAAACATAAACTGGGAAATCATTGAGGTCTCTTTGCTGAGACCTAAAAGCTGATTTACCAGCTTTTCCAAAGAGCAATATAAGAAGCATTTATGAGTTTCTATCAAATATGGCTTCATTTATTTGTCAAAAAGTTCACAGAAAGTACAGGAAGTGAGCTACTTTATTGCTTACATGAAGAGTGGGGGCTGGGAGCAAATCTGTCCCCACATCCTTATGCAATATCTGTATTGTCTGAAAAGAGAAAGGGGGGGAGCAAGAGAAAATGGAGAAGAGAAGAGAAGAGAAGAGAAGAGAAGAGAAGAGAAGAGAAGAGAAGAGAAGAGAAGAGAGAAAAGAGAAAAGAGAAGAAAAGAGAAGAAAAGAGAAGAAAAGAGAGAAGAAAAGAGAAGAAAAGAGAAAAGAAAGGAAAGAAAAGAAAAGAAAAGAAAAGAAAAGAAAAGAAAAGAAAAGAAAAGAAAAGAAAAGAAAAGAAAAGAAAAGAAAAGAAAAGAAAAGAAAAGAAAAGAGAAAAAAAAAGAAAGGAAAAGAAAAAAGAAAGAAAAGAAAAGGAGATAAATACAAATTGGCATTTCTGTGTAAACACATTGCACTTGGAAAAGCCTTCCTCATTAGCTTTCAGACATTAAAAGAATCTGTGTTCCTTGTTAAAAGAATAAACCTTGGCAAACTACCATTGTGACAGAATGGGATATATCTGTGTCAAATTATGAACCCTGTGTTGTATTAAGAGTGCAAACAAGCCAGGACATGCCCAATTACAACCTATTACACTGAAATCATATGGCTGCCGGACCTAAAAAGGCTTTTCACACCTCGGTAAAAGGCTAATGCCCATAAAGCCTACATCCCCTTGATTTGGGTATGCCTATAGGAGCGGATGCAAAGGGACACAAGTGAACTCTGCCCGTATTCGGAGCTAGCCGAGAGAGAAGAAAAGAAAAGAAAAGAAAAAAGAAAAAAAAAAAAAAAAAAAAAAAAAAAAAAAAAGAAAAGAAAAGAAAAGAAAAGAAAAGAAAAGAAAAGAAAAGAAAAGAAAAGAAAAGAAAAGAAAAAAGAAAAGAAAAGAAAAGAAAAAAGAAAAGAAAAGAAAAGAAAAGAAAAGAAAAGAAAAGGAAAGGAAAAGGAAAGAAAAGGAAAGGAAAAGGAAAAGGAAAGAAAAGAAAAGGAGATAAATACAAATTGGCATTTCTGTGTAAACACATTGCACTTGGAAAAGCCTTCCTCATTAGCTTTCAGACATTAAAAGAATCTGTGTTCCTTGTTAAAAGAATAAACCTTGGCAAACTACCATTGTGACAGAATGGGATATATCTGTGTCAAATTATGAACCCTGTGTTGTATTAAGAGTGCAAACAAGCCAGGACATGCCCAATTACAACCTATTACACTGAAATCATATGGCTGCCGGACCTAAAAAGGCTTTTCACACCTCGGTAAAAGGCTAATGCCCATAAAGCCTACATCCCCTTGATTTGGGTATGCCTATAGGAGCGGATGCAAAGGGACACAAGTGAACTCTGCCCGTATTCGGAGCTAGCCGGAGAGGAGCCAGCTCCGGTACAGAAGCCACGTAGGATATGTCTACACAGTCGATTGCAGGCAGATGTGAGCTCCCTTCGCCAGCACTCTGAACTAGCAGGCAGAGTTGTAGCCATGTTTACTGTGGCACAGAGTCATTTTTGAAAGAAACAGAAAACAAAAAACAACAGCATTTTAGGTCCTGGTCCTGCCTTCCTCATAAAGGTCTGGGTTTGGGCCTCTCCTTGTCTATACAATTTGCATTGTACTGCCAGACAGGGCTTATTAGTTCAGGCTCAGTGCTTTCCTAACTGCAGTTTTGCAGTCTCCAGACCATATGTGCAACAAACGCTGCCTGCAAAAGACACGCACTCATACATTAGTACACCACCAATCTTAAACTAGCTAAGCAAAGCCACTCTGCAGCTTCCAAAATAAAACTAGCCTGGTCTAGCAAGACTGGGAGAAGAATGCAGATTTCTGCGTCTATCCAGATATGCCTGGAAGTGCCCACCTTTGGCTCCCGCGGAATAAGAGTGCAAACACCGCATACGGAAAAGCAGGATTCTGGTCATTCACAGGACAGTGTCACCACTGACTTTGAAGATTTGTAAAAGAAAGGGACCAGGAGGCTTGCTGGCTTTCTTGTCTGAAAATTACTGCTGGTTACATTAGTGTTTCACTGAGCCTCAGCTACAGACTAGGAACCCCACTGCACCCGGTGGTGTGCTACATCCTTGCAATGAGGTTATGAACTAATTAAAGCAGACAGGGGAGCACTAGGAGGCTAAAGACACTTTTGATCAGCAGGGTAGGCAGTGGCCTGAGCACATCAGTAGCCCTGTCACATCTACATATTAGGGAGAGAATGAGCTCAGGTTTGAGGGCTCTGAGTCTCAGGACTTGTTTATAACATGATATTTAACTCCCAAGTGCTGTAAAAGTGAATGATTCACTTTATGTATTAAATTTCTTTGCTGAGCCCAGCAAAAGAGTTAAACAAGAAGCTGTAGCTACACAATGTCTGGTGCAGAGGCGTGGGATGTGGCATGTGTAAGTAGTGGGTTAAGTAAGTAAGTAACTAATGTGTAAGCAAGTAATTAATGGAAGTCTGAAATATCTCTGCAACACTGTCAGGGATTTTTTAAATCTTGATTCACCCTACTTGAAACCTCCTGTAGGAACATGCTAGCTTTAACAAGCGTAGAGTTAGAGGGGGTTCCCAGGTGCACAAGACTGAAGAACAAGACAAACATTCATGACCATCCTGTACTAAGTAAAACCTTGTTATTGGGACAGTCACCCACCAGCAATTCAAATTACTGCTCTGGCTGAGCCAGGGACTAACTTCAGATGGAGTTTTCCACAGCGTATGAGTACTCTGTCCATCTGGCTCTTGTGAGCGAATTGTTGGGACGACTCAGTCACTTTCTCCCCTCCAAAATTCTGACCTGTGTTGATGGCATGTCGATACAGAACAGGAAAAAAGAAGTCCTAACATTTTTAAAGCAGAGGGAAAGGGAGAAGAATAAGAGGGAGTGTCTCCTACCCCATTCCAGAACTCGGACACCAATTTCAGCGGATGGATGGTTGTGTGACCGTCTGGGAAGTGCAGCTAGTAAGAGGCTGATGTGCCCAAGCCACATATTGGAAGCAATGCCGAATAATAGCCAGATCCTCTGTTGGATGGGATGTAGTGTCAACATGAGGCAGGTGACCATGGAGAGAGGCACTCAGCTGGACTTTAATATCATTACTTAACTTTCATATTTTTGCTTCTTTTTAAGGAGGTATTTCACAACCAATGCCTGTATTTTGTCAGCTTCCTCTGGAGAGCCTCATTAACTGCACACAGTTGTACTATGCAATTCATTTTTCTGCTGTCTAGATCTAGGTTAGATAAACTGCAATGAGTATCTATTTCCAGAGCTGGGAGGAGTTTGGAGGCAGCATCCTCGGTTCCCTAGGAGGGATAACACACTGCACTACTCAGTAACCCGTGACACTGAAAAACAAGGAGCATTGCTGGAAACCTCAAAAAAGAAGCTAGAAATACTAAATGCAAACCATGACATAATACTGTGAGGATGGACGATTGTTAAGTGGGAACTCCAGCATAAGTGCAGACACTTGTTCAACCCATTCTCCTGAGCAGAAAGCCAATAGGTAGCCAGAACCTTCTTATGGTCTTACTGTTCCTCAGGAGTAACACTTTAAAAAATTTCCCACCCTGGCAACAGAAGGTACATAAAAGTCAGAGGTGATAAATGTCAAGTAGCATCCAGAGAAGATAAAAATTAAAGTATCCATGAATAAGCATCTGAGGGAAATATCTTAGCCTCTCTCTGGGAGGGTAAAACTACAGAGTAAAGCTATGTGTATGTATGTGCATGCTATATGGCTTATTTAATGAAGGTCTGTAAGCTCAAATTATCTTATAGAATCAAATCAGTATAGAAATTATGACAGAAAGTTATGAAGATGTGAATAACCTTATATGTCATAAATATCTGGAATAACTCTGTTGGGTTCTGGCCACTTTATACCAGAGTAATAGAGTGGAAACAGAAATCCAAAGATGGGTGTTAATTATTATTAAACACACAGGATAATTCCCATTCAATGACACAGTGAAAAAATGAAGACTGAAAAGAAAGACAAAGAGGAAACAATGAATGGTGCATATTAGTGTTTTTTGTTTACATCTAAGTAAAGCTGAAGCTGAGGATAAGACCTCCATTTTAGGATGCCCTGTTTAGTATTGCAAAACTGCTGTTCTGAATCACACTAAGAAGTGGACATTTTCAACTTGTTTATAAATGAGCATTCTGAAAATACAATTTGATCCAGGCGCATCAGAATATTTCATCTGAGACTCTAAAAACATAATAATACAAAATCAAATAATGTTGAAATGAAACAAGATTTTAAAATGAAATGCAAGATGGGATTTTTTTTGTGTTTCTGGAACATTTTTCCAATTTTCTTTTGTAACAAAATTATAGTGAATCTGACAGTTTTATAAAGCAATTTTCATTCCAGCAAAAATACATTCTCTACTTGAACTTGGTTTTATTAATAGAGCTGTGGCCAACTATATTCCTACTACTCATTCATTTGAAAAAAAAAAAGAAAAGAAAGAAGGATATCCAACAAAATTATCAGGCAAAATATTTAACACCAATAAAGGCAAGTACAGCCGTAAGATACAGCTGAATCCAGCCTCTTCATAGGAATCAAAAACAGATGAGATATTTAAAACGGGTAATGAGCATAGACAGAGTTGCAGTAGAAAACATTTACAAAAAGAAAGATACCATCTAGTGCATAAGTCAAACGTTAACTGATTAGGGAGAAACTTTATCTACAAGCGAGTTATTCCTGACTGCCTGCTATGGCATTTTATGCACTTTTTCTGTGAAGTTTCTGGTGCCCCTCAGAGACGGCTAGTGTATGAACGGGCAGACGGCTGGCCTGCTGCTGTTTGGCCTTCTCTCTGTTACTGTAGGGGAGGTGTTTTGCAGGTTTCATTGCTGGAAGACCCATTTCCCCCACACCCTCTATCCCCAAACCTTTACATCTGCTGTTTCAGAATCATTCAAAATTTGGCTCACAATCCAACAACTCATTTGTCCATAATCACGCTGCTTGGAAAGACCTCTTTTGGAGATAGTTTTCACTGAACCACTTCCAGAGGTCCCTGGTTTCCTCTGCTAACATAGGTCTAGCCATTTCTTTGTACTTTCTTTACTGTGTTTACTTATTCAGATGACTTTTATGTCACAGCTTGCAAGTCTGCTCATTCTTTTCAGCAGCATTTCCTCCTCTTGTTTAAAACTTGCTGAGTGCCTTCTTACATTTATGAGGGACCCCATCTACAGTTCAACCAGAACACTAAATATATTATACATTCTGTTTATTACATGCCCTGGAGAACTGTATTTAACAGTGCAGATAAAAAAAAAAAAAAAATTGGCTATACTGTTCTTTAAAAGAAAGAATTAAGAGGGAAGCTCACAAAAGTGCAATTCTTACAGCCAGTCAGACAGATGCACTTATCTGTTTCTCCAGCGTTACCTCACAGGCAGTAAGACACTTAGCTGCAAAATTTATCAGCTATGAGGTCATTAATAAAGCTGGTCAGTCTCAGTAGTCACTTTAAAGATGATAGTGCTCAGTGATAAAGTAAAATGCTAGAAGATAGTTTTGTTATATGTAAGTAGCTGAGTTATGATTTTGTAGTTTAAAGGATTTTGACAAGGCTTTCTTTGAAATTTCTGGCCTAGATTTTCAGTCAAGGAGCCATTTACATATTCAGCTCTTTCCATGAACCTGGCTTTGAGAATCAAGGAATACAAGTGAGTCCTCGCCAAAGAATATAAAAGAAAATGCAAGAATTTAGATTTATAGTAGAGCTGGTACAGCTTAGCTTGGAGAAATCTCACCAGGCAAGTAGGCTCTTTTCCTTAAAAGAAAGCTCTTTAAGCTTCAAGCTATGGAGAGTTTTACTAATATCCATAGAAAATTCTGATCTGAAAGTAGGAAAGCAGCAAAAATGTAGAAGTCTAATTACAAGCTATGCTGTCAACGCTGTCTTTGTGCAAGCTCTTAGCTTGTGCCCACTTCAACATTATCCAAATTCCCACTTGAAGGAGCCAAGGGGCAAGTGTCCCTGCATGGAGCTGTCATATATATTGTAGCAAAGAGGACCTGAGACCGTCTTGTTCGCTAGTGGGAAGGTTTGTGGATCACAACCCTCAGCTGAACTCACCCACAAAGAAAGAGTTAACATTTCATGTGTGTCAGGCTCAGAGCCCACACACAGACACCGTAGTTCAGCCGCAGTTGGTAAGCTCCAGCGAGCTGGATGTGTGTGTAAGTGCTTGAGGCAGCCTCATATTCAGAAATGTGGGACATACAAAACTCCCGATGATCACAGTTGCAAATGATCAAGCATCTTAAAACCCTGCTCAGGCTCCTAAATAGAAGTGGTGAATATTCCCCTGGACCAAAAGGTTTGCGTTAACCTGCACAGGACTGGTAGGGGCTGCCTTCTCTCAGCCCCCCTGCCTCCTGCCCATCTTTTCACACCTCCACCAGCAACAGACTCTCTGCCCCAGTGTATAGAAGCTGCTTCTTATCAGAGCCTTAAATATACATATCCTAGAGCTACAGGAAAATTGCAATCCAAATTGTGCAAATTGAGGGCCACATCTCTCACAAGCCAGGCAGAAAACTGCCGAATGCTTGAAGGTATATTTTCACAGTTAACGCACACAGCAGATTAGTTTCAAATCAGCTGCCTAATCAGGGTTCCCAAGAAGGCTGCAGGCACATTTTTCAAAGTTGAAGAGAAAGGCTTTCCTGCCACTTTAACTACAATCGTTACGAAATCCCGGAGCACAGGGCTGGTGAGGCACAGGGTGGGTTTCTCCCAGTGTGTTCCTTCTCTTACATTTCAGGCTGCCCCTTTTCTCCCAGGAAACTCTAAATACAATGTGTATCTTCTTACCACAGTATTTTTTTTCCTTTTCTCATTTTTTCTTTCATGAAATCAAATGCACTTCTCCAAATACTATGTCACACAAGAGCTGATATTTCAGTGTTATTTACACCAAGTGTCCAACTGATCAGGGAAAAGAAAAAGGTGAAAAAAAAAACCCTCTGCCACATTTTTTAACCGGATTATACCACCATGCACATCTCCTGATTGTTTTACCTTCTTATTGAGATAGTAGACCACAAAAGGAATTACTGTATAGGTATCCCGCACTTCAGCTTGTTAAAAAGCCTCTGAATTTCCTCCTTCAGTTTAAAACTCAACTCAAGGTATAGGAGTGCTTACCATGGGGACCCTATGTGGGACACCACGCTATGTGAAATCATCTCTGAAATATATTTCTCTAAATTTAGAAGTAGTCCCTGCAGACTTATATGAATGGCTCTTCCCAGACGCAGAGCCCTCCCTGTTGTCTTTATTTGCAAGCTGTGGTCTGCCTGGAAGCAGGGGGGCCCTCGGCCCCTTTGCTGCTGGTGCAGAGCGAACTGCCCAGGAAGGCAGGCAGCTGGGGTCTGCAGGGTGCCCTCTGTGCCAGAGGTCCAGCTCAGGGCAAGACACAGAGAGAGGACAGCATTCCCACTCGTGGCCATAACAAACATCTCCCACGCCCCTACACTGTCAGCAAAGCACTTCCATGAGGCAGTGGCTCTCTGAACCTACCTGAAAGCCTCTTGGAGAGCTTTACCAACTTTTAGGGTTTAGTCTAATTTGTATCCTTTTCCTCTGTCTTATGTAGCCAGATAAGGTACATGACCCATGCATTTGACTGGGATGGAAAGAAGCTGCTGTCCCTTGGCCATTTCCTTTGACCAGTGCTGTGTTGTTTCCTCTGGTCAGAGACCCCTTCTCTTCACAGCCTGCCGTAGGATTATTTACTCTGCCTTCTGGGAAATCCATCATTGTTCCATAAATAAGATAATGAGTTTGCTGTAAAGCCGACGCTGGTCTAACCTGCAAATACACCATTAACATTAATGCCATGCATGACTTTTGCCAAATCCTCGCCTTGTGTCATCACTATGATTGGCATGTTTGCAGCACACATTGCAGGAGCTTGATTTGGTTCACAGCTCTCAGTCATTTTTATGTTCAGACATACAATCTAATGAGGTGAAAATGGAAAGCAGCTCCTGAGCATTTGGCTATTGCTGGGAAAGAATGCAAATTAAATATTTGAAAGAGAGAGCGGGGCACGGGATAGTGTGTCATGGAGCTTCGGAGTTCCATCAGGTGCCTCGCCAGCTTGCACAGCCTTTGTGTCCACATTGTCTGCCTGTTGGACGGAGCTAAGAGACAGAAGAATGACAGTCTGGGGAAAAGAAAGAAAGACAGTAATTATGGGACGTATGTGATTAGCATGGTAGCCAGAGAAATTAAACCACTAGTCCCAGGAATCTTCCCTTCTATAAGGTACCTGTGGTGGAAGAGAAAAGCTCCTCACTACAGAGTTCAGCTGGAATCCACTCCCTGCTAGTTTAGCTTGATTGCTTTTTTGGATACCTACTGTGGGGGTTCAGTTCCTTGACCTTCCTTTCTATAGAACTATATTGTCCTGCCATGAAGAAAGGCAGATTAAGAATTTACAGGGATCCTTCCATCACTGGACTCTGACAGGAGTGCTCAGGGAGTTCATTTTTCATGGCTTAAATTGCTCCAGGCCAGCATTCTTATCAAAAAGGTTTGGTTTAATGTAAAACACAGACTTCTTTTCTTTCTTTTTAATTTTAGCTCCGTATTAAACAGCACTACAAACTTCCCTTTGAACAGCAAGCTCCTGAGCTGCTTTCCTTTGAATAACATATAAATTTAGACTAAACTTTATTGTTCCTGAGTAAATCAGTCTAGTTAAGAAGTTTATAATTATTATCAGGGAGGCAAAATATTTTACATAACAGCTGAAAAGTCTGGAAAATTCCTGGTGTAATTAGACCACGAGTTCATTGTTTGCTTGCTCTTTAAAGGTACCAGCTTAAAGGCTGGTTTCCAAACTTTGTCTTTTAGGTGCCTTGGGATCTTGACAAGGTCGGAAATAAAAAGAATTAGAAGTCTGGTAAGCATTAGCTGGCATCCCAACCATCGCTTCCAGCAGGATTTTCCCCCACACCTCCCAGCACACGGTGCTGTTTCTCCACAAACACGTTCCCTCCATAATTCCCCAGGATTTTCACGACGTGGCTGCTTCTCCTCAGGTGGTGCCTACTGCTTGTGCTTTGGCAGCCCGGGAGCGGGCGGTGCGGTAATGGGCAGAAGCCCTCTCGGCCCTGCAGCAGCGCAGCGCTTCTGTCTAGCAAGGGGGTCCTCCAAGCACCCCTGAGCATCGCGAAAGCTGCTTTTCCCCAGTAGCACCACGGGTACAGTTAGGCTGGGAGCCAAAAGTTCATTCCTATCCCATCCCCTAGGCACTCTGAACCCCCACTTTGTCTGCAAAAATGCCTGAACTATTAACTGCCAAGCTTCTGGGTACTCAGAGGCAGGAAGCTGTTTCACTTTACAGGGAATAATTAAATATCAATTTGGCAAAAGAGGTGGAGCTGGTGTTAGTGTAATTCTGGAGCCTAGTAAGCACTCATCAGAGGATCAGACCAAGCTTTCTGTCCCTGCCCCAAGGACAGTGTGCATAGTCTTAGATTAAACCTCCCTGAATAAAACACGTGCAGCAGAGCAAAGGGGGTAACCAGAAGCCAGGTGTCCTTCCAGCACCATGCTTACATGTGCTCTTCCTCTGTTTCTCCGTCCTCTCTTCAGTCAGTCCCCACAAAGTTGTGCTCAGATGACCCCTAAGCTAGAGCTACAACATCTCTAGAAAGTGAGAGAAATAGCGACAAAGAGAAGTGGAGCTGCAGATGAGGAAAGGACCTTTACTCTCGCATAGACAACCCAGTCTGTCAAATTTCAGCCGTTCCCTGAAGTTGCTGCCAGACTGAGCACTGTGGGTAAGACAGTTTGGAGAACACTTAGGTGTGATTCTTTTTGAGGAGCAGGTCTAAAATAGGCACCAAACAGCTTAGTGCTCTCCAGGCAAAGGTAATAGCCAGCTGTAGAATTTTACAGTCAGATGGAGAATTTTAACAACAGAAATGTAGGTGCCTAGAGAGTTTAGACACCATCTGAGCAGAGATTTTAAGGATCTAAATTTTGGACCTAGAGTTAGATCCCCTTTGGAATCCAGTTTTAAATTCCTAGGGTGAAATAGAGGCCAACTGCTGCTGAAGTCTATGGGAATTTCACTATTGGCTTCAGCAATGCCAAGAGCTCCTTTTTAGAACTAGAATGGGAACACTTATAAAGAATAGCCTACTTGGCAAATGACATGCCATTTTCTCTAGCCCTGTGATCATAAACAATACATATATGACATGAAATACAAATATTTAATATGGCAATTATAATTTCCCAAGAACAAATTACAAAAATACTCATTTTTGCCAGCACTGAAAGTATGTGTTTGCTACCTTCTACACGTAAACCTATGTAAACTGCCTGTCAAGTATACTAAAAGTCTGGGGAATCAGTATCACAGTCAAATGCTGTAGATGGATGGTTTCATACTTTGTGGGAAAGACTTGCTTTTCAAAGAAAATGTTTTAGAACTTCAGAGATATTGATGTATTCTCAGCTAACCAGATGCTGTATACTAACTGTGTGCCAGTATTCTCTCAGTGCTGGAAGAAAAATAGTTGAGACAACATATTTGATGGATTTGTTTAGGGATTTTGTATGCATATGGAAATCATTTGTTTCTCTACTGCAAAGTATGTTTGATTGTTCAGTATCAACATTTAACTAGAAAAAGTAGCTACAGTGCTCCCAGTTGTGTAAAGCACAAGCTAAACTAAACAAAAACTGAAAAGCAGCTTCAGCATATCTCATGCTCATTAGGAGAATAAACGATGAAAAAATTAACTGATGACAGGTATGCAGATTTCTGTAACTCAACAGTTTAATGTAAGAGTCTTGCTCGGTTCAGCTACACAGAAGGAAATCCTAAAAGGCTGATGTGAGTCCACCTGCAAAAAAAGCGGGTTGGTGAGCATCAACAGGTTATGATAGAAAGTTCCACTGAAGTGTTAACTCTACAATGCAGTCCCTAAAGAAAGAAATAGTATCTTGCTTGTATCTCACTACAGAGGAACACTGGTGTAAAAAGTTTCTTCCTTTCTGTTCTTGAGCTTCCCAGACGCAAGAATCACGGATGGAAATACAGCCACATGTGGCACGCACCCTGTGCAAAGTCACGCATTGCAGGTGACACAGGATGCCTTGAATTCATTATGTGCACACTGCAGAGATGCACATGCACGTCCAATTAAATGTATTCCACACTGGTTAGACTAGTTCACGTGCACATCAATTGTGCACGCAGGCTACTGCCTGTTCGGCCATTCCAGAGAAATGGCCAAATTCTTTCTTCTTCACACAAACTTCATTTCCAAGCAGCTTGGGTTTCTTTGGACATGTCATCTGATAGCCCTGTTTTTTTCTGTTCATAATTGGATGATGGTGATGAGATTCTTATTTTATGGAATGTATTCATCATTCATATTCAGCATGATTTTGTCACCCTGTTTTACCTTAATTGAGGCTGAAAGTTATAATTACCACATGATATGCTTTCTTTCTCTGAGTGGTTACATGTAACTACTTTTCTGGTGTAAAGTTCACAGAAAACAAAGGCAAAATTTACTTTACTTATTTTTATTGTTGCCTCAGCGTAAGATCTGTTTTCTTGACAACTTTCTCAACAATAAACTTCAAAAACAAATTTCTTTAGGAATTTAGTAACCACCCAAAACTAATCACTGCCTGGGTAACTTGTTATTTTTCTTTATTCAAATGCATAATAATTAATTTTTTGCAATCAGAATATGCAATGATATATCCTAAGGCTTGTTTTTTGTGAACAAAAAGACTTGTATATAGCTGCTTTATGCAACATAAGATGTAACAATTTTGCAGATGTGAGGATATAGCCAAATTGAAAAGGAAACGCTACATTTTGGGATACACTACAAACCAGACTGTTTAGGTTTGTACATAAGAAACAACTAGAAATGGGGCCAGACTGCCTCCTAGACTGGGGTCTGAATTAAAATCTCATCAGAAAACTTTGGTTGTACTTACCACAACAAATATTTTTAGGATTTAGGACACGGATAGATTTAGTATTACTGCTAGGATAGATTTAGTATTACTGCCACAGCTGTACTCCTCCTGCCAGCAAAAAAAAAGTCAGGTTCAAATTTTCAAATATTTCACTTAAAAATAATGAACATCCTAAGATTGGTATGCTTCCCAGAGGAACCTGGATAAAATCAGACACCTGCCTGTGCATCCACATTTGCAAGTAAATTCTTCTGCATTTACAAGCTTTGAATCAGTATATAAAATGTCCTACAAAAACTGGAGATGGAAATGAGCATGGCATCATGCTGGAAAAGCACAGCAAGGATTTACACAGCTAGTAAATAAAACACCCATCCCACCACCGCCTTCACTGTGGTCCTTTAATTCTGTACCCAAGTCTCTGGGCTAAGTGCTGGGCTCACCCCAGGTGTGGCTGCTGCCCCCTCTCCCCTTCCCCTCCCGTTTCCCTCACAGCCTGTGACGCAGCGCTGGTGAGGAGGGGGCTCAGATCCACATCCAGCGGGACAGGAGATGCTGCTCAGGCCACCTCC
>NW_008824982.1:1285862-1306509 GCF_000699105.1 Pygoscelis adeliae
CACCTCCCGCAGCTGCAGAAAAAAACACTTTACTGTAAGATCTCCATAGAGCCTCTCCCATGAGACTACAGAGCCCCATGGCACTGAAACATGTTCCTGGCCCCACACAAGCCTCATTTTCTCTCTCTGTTTATGACCATTTTTCACTGCCTAACCAAGCAAGGCCAAAGTGTTCATGATGGTCACTTCTTTCCCATGAACATACCCCAACTGCAGTGCTGACCAACCACTGGCAAGCCGGGAACCTGGCCCCTGACAGCTTTTGCCCGCAGAGTTTATTCAGTAACACTTTTATACCCCAGTAGTACCTTCACTTTGAGGACTGTGAAGCACTCTACAACCACAACTAGATATAGCTCCAAAACTCTTCAAACAACATTTATTAGGCCATTATCTGCTTTCCTGGTGGGGAAACTGACTCCAAAATGGATAAGGTGACATTTAAAAAAGTGGTGCCCAAACAGAAGCACTCCAGCCTTCATTTTCAGAAAAGCTGAGGTACCTTCCAGCTCAGCTAAAGTGAATGCGGGCTACCTTTCTGTCAGCTCCTGAGGAGATCCGACATTTCTCAAGCTGGTCAACAAAAGCGGATTTGTCAAAAATGAACGGGTACTTCTGAGCAAGTTACGGCTTTTCCAAGTCTGTGGCAGAGATTTGTACATCTCAGTTAAAAAAAGTCCTGAAAACAGAGAAGAGTTCTACATTTCCCCCAAAATAAACTCTTAACTAACTACTGGCTTTAATAAATTTGGCACTCAAATCAGAGAAGACCCAAAACTGTGTCTGAGTCTTTTGTCATGCAGGGACATAGTTCTCACCCTACAGCAAATTTGCTCCTGTGACACAAGTGGTTGGCATAAGAAAACTGACTGACAGTCAAAGACATCTCAAAGTAGGTATTAAACAACTATGTAATTCAGAGAAGAAATCAGTATTTTCATGAGACATTTTCCCAGGAGTCTGTTACTAAAAGGGAGACAGTGGGTAGGAAGAAAGCAGCAGAGTCTGGATGATGCCCTTCAAATTATAGTGTTCTCATGTAACATGTTGAGGATTATATGTCGTAGAGGGAAAACTTGTGACGGACTAAATGGACAAATATAACTCACTGCTTGGGACAAACGTTCTGGGAAATGAATTTTCTTTTCTTTTTCCTCAACCTTAAATCAGGGATTTCTATTTGAACACTCCTGCTTGGTTATGACACCCATTCCCTCTCTCTCCCCTTTCCTCAAATCCAGCGGTGCCTGGGTGAGGAGTCCAGTGGCACAAATGACTGAAGGCAAGCAATGAATTTCTAAAAGATACAAAGGTCTGCACTGATGAAAGCTGTATCTAGTGCAGGTAATTATTCAGACTTTTCTAATCAATGTAAAGTAGGTTAGGACTGTCCCAACTAGCCTGAGAGCGCAGCTAAGTGAGACACTGTACAGACAGATTGCCTTTCTGTTTCTACATTTTCCATCTGATATTATTTTCAAAGCTATTTGGGGTGAAAAGGAAATTTTGTCATGCATTCTATGTACATGTATACCCGTCTCTGGTCACAATCATATCTCACTAGCAAAAGAGAAAATATGCTCTTGGCTTGGAAGAATAATATCTGCCTTTCCTTTCAGTAAACACATATCTGTTTGAAGTCCAGTAATTATTTTTATCCAGTTTGACCACTTCTGTGAAGGGAAAATTAAAGAACTCCCATAAGATCCCAAGGGTTAATTTGAAAATACCTTTTTTCAAATGTTAAGCTAAATGTAGGGTATTTATGTAGGGTTATATATACAGACAGGTACCAACAGGAACAAGCTGCTTTGCCCACCCGGGATCCAAATGGGCCAGATGCGGAGCAACTTCAAAACAGAAGTGATTTAGGTACATTTCACAGTGCTATTCTCAAGCTATGCCCTCTGCTTTAGTGGCTAGATACTTCACCACTCTAAATCAAGTCTCAGCCAGTGACCCCTTGAGTCCAGGCCATTTGGAAGGTGGCTGATAGTCACCTCTTTCCATATCCGTCTATTAAAAAAAAAAGGAAAAAACAACCTTATATTTAGCTTTACCTCTGCTGGAAGATTTCAAGTTAACTAGGAACACTTACTAGTGTGCATTTGTCCTGGTGTCGCAGGACAGCTCAGGCTGGACGGGAGCTCGGGAGGCCCCTGGTCCTGCCCTGCCTCAGCAGGCTCAGCGTCGAGGTCAGACTGGGCTACTCAGGGCTGTGCCCTCTCCAAGCTGGAAACCCCCTGGACGGAGCCGGCACAGCCTCCCTGGGCAGCCTGTGCCTCTGCCCCAGGGGAGAAAGTTTCTCCCTGTATCCAGTCTGTACCTCTCTCACTTTAATTTATATGCATGATCTGTTGTCCTTCTATCATGTAGCACTGTGAGCAGCCTGGCTCTGTCTTCATAAAGTACAAACACGCTGTGCACTGTAGACCTCAAGGCACAATAAATATACCTACTTTTTTGTTGTCACTGGCAGGTTGGGCTAAATTACTTTTGGGGGTTGCATCGTGAGCTGCCAGCTTCTTTAAACCATGATGGTTTTTCTAGGCAGAGTTCAAGCTGGCCATGCGTGTGCAGCTCTGGAAGTGCTTACCTTTGCATACGAGGGTTGTTCCCTTCATGTCAATGTGACTCCACGCTGTGTGGGAAGTAAAACATGTATGGAAATATTTGTATGGTCAGGCTGAGATAATGCAGAAGGATCTTGTGAGACTGAGCAAGCAATAAAGCAGCAGAATAAATTCATGGATATACCTGTAAAATGATATGGGGAAAAAAATCTTAACCTCATATATAAAATAATGGGCTTTGAGCTGACTGTTACCACTCAGGAGAAAGACCCTGGGATTATGTTCTATGAAAACAACTCCTTCCTAGCAATCAAAAAAGCAAATTGAAAGTTAGGAATTATTAGGAAAGGAGTAGAGAGCAAACGTAGCTATGCAGCTGTATCAACTCATGGTGTGCCCATGTCTTGAATACTGTCTGCAGTTGTCATTTCAAAAAGCGTATAGTAAAAGTGGCAAAGGTTCAGAGGAGGGCAGCAGAGGTGACCAAAGGTATGGTATGGCCCCCATGAGGGGGATGGCTGAGCAGAGTCGACTCGCTGCCTGGAAAAGAGGTGACTAGAGGGGTGTTATGACCAGGGTCCACCAGAATCATGAGTGGAGCAGGATTTGCAGTTCACCATCTCTTCTACTGAGGATCATCCAGTGAAGCTAACAGAAGCCAGTTTCAAAATCAGCAAAAGAAGGTGACTTGACGCACAAGGAAGCAGATCTATGGACCTCATTGTTCAAAGGTGACTTGGGGTAGGACTCAGAAAAGAGAGCTGTGGGAATAAAGAGAAACCACAACAGACTCAGGAAATCTCCCAACCTGAAACTAGTAGGAATCCGGGACAATACTCAGGAAAAATATCAAATACACTTGTCCTGTCCTTACTCTTTTGAGGGCATTTGTTTACAGCCACAGTTGAAAGCAAGACATTGGGCTAGATTGGCCCTTGCTCTGACAAAGTATGGCCTTTTTTATGTTCTTTTTCAGGGTCATAGTGTGTTTGTACTGATGTTTTGATGCCTTTATAAATTCACCTTGTGACCATTATATGGAAATAAACCTTTACAAGAAAAAATGAATGATAAAAGTTCTATAGCTCGAAAATCAGGACTTAGAAATTAAGAAAAATATTAACATTCAAAGACTTTCTTTGTAAGCTAGCAAAGAAAGGTTTAACAAGAACCAGCGATGGCAGCTGAAGCCAGATTAGATGGACTCAACACAGGAGCAGTTAGGTAACATGCAATGGCCTGTGATATACAGAAGGTCAGGCTAGATGATCTAATGTCCCTTCTGGCCTAAATATCTCTGAGTATCGTACTCTGGCAGCCACACAAATGTTGAAAGCAAACTCCAACTCAGCATGTTTTTTGTCAGCCACACTATATCTAGATAGATTTTCATGCCAGGTTTTTAAAAACTTGTCCTGTTGATTTTATAACTGCACTTTATTTCTCTGCTTAAAGAAGATAATACTGAAATTCTAGGACAACTTAGAGCCATGATAACCTACAACCTTCAGTTTGCATTTATTTGTGCAAATATTTGTTTTTGTTTCAATCAATGCAATATTTGCATCTTTGTCAGCTCCCTGGTATTTTGCTTTTTGAGTGTAGCTGCTCAGAAAATATGTTTTTTCTCCCTCAGTGAAATTTTGATTTCCACATTTTTTCATTTTCACCAGAACTGTAAGACCAGTGAGTCACATATGGATTTTCTGATCAATCAAAGAATTGCTCATTCCCTGCAGAACAATGTTAAAAGCCTGAAAAGTGATTCTGGCGTAACGTGCAGTGCTAGGATGGGGACCTAGGCTGGTTTTAAAAATGGGAAAAAGAAACAATAATATGAGTAAACAAAAAAAATTTGTAACAAATCAGAAAGAAGAGGAATTCTTTGATAATTCACTGTCCTTTCCTGATTTAATACAGGTGATACCAGGAATTGCTATAAGGTTACTAGCTTCAGTCACCCTCCTGTACCCTCTTTCAACAGAACATCCAGAAATCTCTGCCTTCCTCTCTCCCTCGCATCCTCTCTCTCTCTCTCTCTGAAACTAATGTTTCAAAATAATTTAAATCACATGTAAAAAGACCTTCTAGTTTCAAGTTTCCTTTGGAGTAGCCTATTAACTCTAATCACCTCTGATTCATAATTTTGGGTGGCATTTACAGATTTCTACAAGTATACACAAAACCCATTGAAGATTTTATTAGTCCTGTCTAATAAAAACACATGCTTGAAATAAAACTGCTACTTTATCTAGCCCATAAACTCTCTGTTTGTCTCCTTAGAAGACAAATTGTTAGTAGTAGTCAGTGAAAGCAAAGGTTATATCTGAATCACTGGTACATCTTAAAAAGCTCATAATCTTATCACAAAGCATGTAAAAGGGCAAAGGTTAGCAACAGTATCCTACTTTTTATACCATATGGATTTTTTTTCAGAGCAATTCTCTGAGACAAATTATTTATAGGCATTAGTCTGTGGAATCAGATTAATACATGCACTTATGAGTAGGTGGACATGATTGAACAAGCTAACAGGATTTTTTCACTTCTAATTACCAGGAACCTATCAAAGAACTAATGAATAATAATTTAACAAAAACACGAATCTGTGTCCACCAATCAATTTATGATGCTGACTTAAAGGATTCACTAATTTTCTCAATAGCGACATAATAAAAAGCTTATTCTTCACCTTCTGTAGAAAAGAAAGTCTCAAAATCAATACAATAGCATATGTGTGAAATGTGTAAAGAATGAGACAGCTGAGAGATTGCAAAATGTAGTTGCCAATAGGGTATCATAATTACACCAAGTTAGTTTTAGTGCGGTTCCAGGGAACTGATATAATTTCAGGTGATGGTCAACAAATTCATGAGACATAAATAAAAACAGCTGTACATTTTGATAATGATGACTGAAAAACTTAAACTCCTAAAAACAACAGCCTTAAGTCAGACACACAAATTGCAAAGACAGTATCCCAGAGACAAGCGCCTGAAAAGAACTGATGAATCAGCGGGTGGAGAGCTGAGCCTGAACTTCGTACACGGTCTAATAAAAGGGCTAATGCAGTCCTTGTATGTATAAAGAGGGAACCAGTCCCTCTATGGGGGGAGACTATGGGATTATGGAAATTAATTTATCCCTCGTACAGCACAGTCCCTATACATTTTAGAGTGATGCACGATGCTCTGGGGCACATTTTAGAAAAGATGGCAAAACAGTGGAGAGGGTAGAGGAAACAACAAACCCAATTCAAAGACTGTAGAAAATGCTTTCATATACAGTTGGTGAGGGAGTAAGAAGTGAAGCTAACTCTATAGCTTAGTTAAGATACACATTTGGGAGAGGAAAGACACAGATTTGGAGCCATAAGAAAATGACTGTTTTACATTTATGAAATTAGGTATTAATTGGAAGGAGACTGGACTTCTCCTTCAAATGAAAAACTGATTCCAATGACCTGCATAGTTGTGCTCATATTACCTGACTGCCAGAGAGTGCAAATGTAAATGGTTGCCTGTTCCATACAAAATTGTAAGTGGAACGTTTTAGACATCCCAGTCCCAGAATATCCTCCAGTGTGTACAACATATGGTTTCAGTGTGGTAAGAACTAACTCTGAGCCACTGGAGTGGAAAAAATGATAACACCAGATATAGGGCATACATTGTGCAAAGCCTGATCCAGGACACATGGTGAGAAAATAAGCACCATGATAGGTGCTGCAACCAGGACAGACATTCCTCAGCCTGGTTTCATCCCAGCTGTCTTTAGGCACTTAATTCAGTTGCAAGACCAGTACGTAAGAAGACTGCATCATCAAAAGAGCTTGCTTTTCCTCCAGCGACTGTGCAATCACTGCTGAAGACTGAGTGGCCCCTTTCTGAGCAGACCCTGACTCAGATCCCTCAGGTGGTAAAGAAACTTGAGTGACGCTAACAAAAGCAGTGACAGCTCTTATGACTACTGGAATTACAAGGCACCAGAGTGGGCACGTTGAATTTAAAGGTCAAATGTGGGAATTAGCTGGGCCGTAAGGCACCTATGGGTGTATGTGTACCATACATTTCAGCTCCGGGCAATAGTGACCCCGGCTACTTCTGAGCAAAGCGACTCTCATTCTCAGCTGGGCACAGGGCACTGGTGAGGCGCTAGCTAGGTGCCAGCAGCCCATCCATGGTTTGGCATGGCTCTGAGCCATGTATAATCAGTGAGAGTATATCAGAGAGTATAATCAGTGCTCCCACTCGGCATACCCGATGAGCTGGAGCAGTCACACAAACACAGCTGTCCTGCTGCTGATTACGGCTCCCAGTCTTCCTGGTCTGACTCAGGTATTTCCCGACACCACAGAAATACTCCAGCTGTGGGCCTGCTACTCGTGGGTGATGGGACTGAAGAAGGCTCCTGCATGGAAACGCTTGTCGTAGTCTTTGGCATGTGCAAAGATGAAGAATAGTCTCTAATTAAATTTTAGTATCGAGTGAAAGTACATTGTCTTCACAAAACCAGGGGAAGTACATTCATATTAAACAGTCAAATAATTAGGTAGCTTGGTTTGAAAAAAACAAGAAATTTCAGTAATTTTAAATATTCAGAAAGTTGAATTTTTTTGCTTAACAAGTGATATTAAGCCTTCAACCCAGCAAAAATCCACTGACCTTCATGGTAGCTTTGCCTATGAAGAAACTGCAGGACCAGATCCATAAACGTAAATTAAACTGCTGAGTCTATACCTAGAGTTTGCAGTCATTAATTGCTTTAAGTTTTCCTAGTTCAAGCCCAATAGGTAAATGACAGCAACACCTACCGATACATTAAACTTAATAGTTGGTCATTGCTTTCATTAAAATTCCTTTTTTCTAAATTTTAGACTGCAGAAGGAACTTGGCATAAAATTTTCCAGCCTGGAAACAATTTTTATGCTTGCAGATTTTCAAAGGGATCTCTTTGGCCTCTTTTAAGTTACAGAAACATAAGAAACACATAGTTAGCATTTACGAAGGGACTTTTCTTCTTATTGTTGCCTTGATGCAACTCATGTGTGGACGGAAATCCTTTAAAAGGTGTATCGGTATATCAGTTAACAGACCTAAGATTCCCTCGTTTTTCAGAGAGCACCTGTGTGTGTTTATAAGTGATGTACAGATACCAGTGAGGGGCCCGACCGGCAAAGACTGGGTCTGGATTCGATCATTCTGAGAGTTCAGTGGTTTTGAATCGAGGGATTTAATCTGAGCCCATTTCTTATAATGTATTTTAAAGGTGAAAGGGCTTTTCTTCTGCCAAGATGAGAGTATAGGGCTGCAGGGATTTGCATTTCTCGTGCAGCTGTAGACATCACTAGCAAATATGGCCTCAATTCTGGAAGCGGCTTAGCTCGAATAGATCTCCACCGTGACATAGCGCTCCATTACAGCCAGTCTGCAGAGGCAGAGTGAGCCACGCCAGCTGCAGCACGAGGTCAGAGATGACCAGGGGAGTACACTGCAGTAACGCTTCAGCATTGCCCTCCTGAATATCAGTGCAGCACGAGCCTTTGGTATTAGTGCCCTCAGCATCTGGGGCACCTTCATTTTTCATTGAATTCTCCCCTTCCTGGATACCTCTTTTCCTCAGCCTTTCCTTAGCAGAATGCAACTTTGACTAAGATCAGCACTTGACCTGAACCTCGCAAACCCACTGCCTCCGAGTATCGCAAAGCTAGGTAAAGTGTGCTTGCACGTTGCCCTGATCAGCCAGGGAGGTTGAGTAGGCAAAACCCACATTCTCGGAAATATTTTCGTAGAAAAGCTTCAGAATGAAGCTTGATGGCAAAACCATCAACTTGCCATTGTGAAGTAGCCACGGTTCCACTATACAATTTCCTATTTACTGCTGAATTCCAAGTCTTCTTGTTTTACCCTATTTTTCCCAGGAAAATTAGAAATTTATCACTTTTAAATGATACTATGACGTTAATTGAGCAGCTGTCCTGGAAAAAAGTAATTTTTTTTGTTATAGTTGATGAGGTAAGGAATGAGTTTCATGAAAGAAAAGCTTATTAGGGACTCATTCTTATTACAATAAAGAAGGCCTTAAAATTCCAAAGATTATATTATCAGCAAAGTTATATATATTGCATAGCAATCTATATCTGCCTATGTACAGACACATACACATTTATACATATGCATATGCATGCACTTCAAAAACTATACTTTCTCATGTTAGCTCTTGAAAAATAAATACTCAATGAAGGTAAATTCATATGTAACATTGATTGAAGTTTGCTTTCCTTGTATTTAAAATCCAGGAAGCATGTGATGCAACATCCTACAGTCTCTGCCACATCTGACTAGCTCATATTGAATACAAGCTCTGTTAAGTTGAAAGGATTTCTGGTTTGTTTCAACTTGAAAGTAATTTAATATGAGGCCCAGAGAGAAAATCTGTCTCAGTAATCAAATTATAACAAGTAAGGATTAAAAGTATTAAGAAGTTTAAGCAATCTCTTAGCTGCCCTGTGTTCTTGAGGTCATTTGAAGCTGGCTGTGGGAATAAGTAAAGTAAAATAACAAGAGGGAAAACAACAAAGTATTATAGAAGGGAATCAAAGAGCGTCCTTCAGGATTAGATTATGGTACAAGAAAGGGACTGAAACATTTTCCAGGATCCTTAATTCATTTTCCTTTGGGAAGCATAATTTTGAAAGGGAATTTTAATACCAGTCTTTCTTTTCTTTCCTTCTAAACTGGATGTACTAACACTTAAAAAATTAATGTTTTTATCTTTAAAAAAATGCAATAAATGCTGATAATGTCCACTAATTTGCAAAATAAACAGTGTTCCCCAAATAGACAATTTTAGGGACTGGGCATATGGTATCAGTTGTTTATTATTTGTTGTATACATACATATATATATAAATAAAAGAGCATATTCAGCCTCAATCGATAGTGGCAAATGCATTAACATCAAATATCTTTATAGCAACTCATGTAAGTGCCTCAGTGCAAAAGACAGTCATGTCTGCTTTTGTAGGTCATTTTAACAACCTTTACAAAGAGACAAACTGAACCAACTCACTACTAAGGTACTGGTGGCATCTCCAACTTGATGCAGGAAAGGGCTGAGGTGATGCTACAAGGAGATATACATTTTTCTTTTCTCTGTCTGAACCTGTTTTTCTTTCAATTAGTAGCATCTTTCCCAAGAGCTAAAATCACTTAATGTCCCTACAAATGCCCGGCGTATCCTTTGAGATGGATCCCACTAACTCATTCCCCCAGCCTGCACCAGTGAAGCCAATTATGAAGTGGAAAAGGTGAGGACTTGCAATCTCAATTAATTTCCTCAAATTAATTTTGTTGGGAAAAAGAAGAAACGTTGAAAACTACTTTTACTTTATCCTGACATTCTGTTTCCGAGAAAATTTTTTAACCAACTCATCCTGAGTATTTATCTATGTGGTAAGTTCTGACAAATGCGTATCTATGGATAACTGTTGTACACGGCTGAGGTTTACTTTAGAGCAACAGCTCAGGTCTAAATAATTCTGCTCAGAAAGCAGCATGCCCCCTGCCACACCCACGTCCACCACTGCCCACCTCATCATGCTGTTGTATGCTCTGTGGGAAACATAACCCCCAAGGGACCGACCAGACACCACCCTTGTCCTAAAAAGTTACAGCCTGCGTGTTGCCTAGTCGCTGTGCAGAGGGAGAGGAAAGGAAAGATCAGGGCACTGAGCCCATTTATTTATATATAAGTAAAGATTTTAATTAGGTTGTGATGGGGAATTGTGGACATCTGATCATAATTAGTTTTTTTCTAGCAAATGAAAACTTGTTTACACGATTAAAAAAACCCCAAAACTTAACCTAAATGAGGTAACACAAGCCAAAACGCACTGTGCAAGCAAGCTGGTGTCCAGATTTGGTCGCTAAGCCTTCAAAAAGCAGCTGCCAATTACTATTAGATGGTCTTTGCATTGGAAGTTCACTTCCCAGAGAAAACAGTGAGTCCATGCAGTATTACGCATATATGTGTGTGGAGGACTGTTTTAAAAAAAGGGGGGGTGGGTGAAATCTGCGTTGGGTTGAGCGGACACCTCCGGACATGGCTAGAGTGTAAATGCTCTCGGCAGAGTTAGCTGCCTCACTGTCAGGCTGACCAGGGAGTACGGAGAGCAAATCGTTTCCAAAGGTGGCGAGCTATACTTTCTTGCTTTCCTTTTTTTCCCCCTGTAAACAGAGAATATAACTGACTGAGCTTCTGATGCATAAATCCATCCAGCCACTTTCTTCCGCGGTCGCTTTAATTTCATTATCCATGTATTTTAAATCAAGCTGTCACTGCCTGGACAACTTCATTAAGAAAGTCTCCAAGGCGCGGGGGCTGAGGGACCTGGCACAGCTGTGACCAGCAAGCGTGGCTGGGTCCCGAAGTCCCCATGCAACCTGGTGGAGGGTCCCGCTCGCCCGGGCTGGAGGGCTGCGGCGCCAGGCGGACGCGGCGAGGGACGCAGGGAGAGCAGCTTCACGGTGAAACGTGAGGCAGGTGCAGGTGAGGTGCTGGTCTTCAGGAATTTTATTAATGATTTAAAATTGCGGTATATATAGCATTATATATATATACACACATTATATTTTATATATATACACATATGTGTACACCTTATATTTTGGCCCAAGTATGCTGTAATTTTGGTCATGTTTTTGGACAAGATATTTGTGAAAGCAGTGACAATTTTTTCCTCAATACCTTTTGTCTTTTATACTCTTTCTTTTTTGGGGGAGGGGTCATAGTCCCAAAATCTGAAAATCATCAACCTGCACCAGACAGACCTTCAATAAGTCATTTTTATTGAAACATTGACCCATATATTGCTCTGACTTGCAGAGATAAATGTGATTTATTTTTCTACCAAAGGTACGTTGTTGACAGTATGTCTTTAAGTTTATTGTGCTTGATTATGAAAATACTGTTACTTAATAAAAATCACATTTGTTTTTTACCTAAGCATTTTAGGTTTTAGTAGCTGTGTTGTTGATATGTTCCCAGTCTGGAAAACAAAGCTCAGCAGAGGCTGTTGTTAATTTTTGAGTAAATACATACACAAAACCTTATGTGGATGTGTTCCTCTAAAACAATGAGAAGAGCCCTCACCTACTTAGGTTGTATGTGACTGCTTGAATCTCACTTTGTTTTCTTATTGCTACCACCTTGGATTCTCTTTGGGGAAGTCCTTGGTTGTGGAACGGCTTGGGTCCATGCCTGCTGGGTTCAAGAAGAAGTTGTCAGTGAAGGACACTTGATAAAGGTCTGATTGCAGATCTTTATTTGGCACTGACTTCAGAGGAGTTTTCCATATCCTAAGGGAGCTGGGTCTTGAAAGCTCACTAGGAGGTACAAAGCTCCCTCACTGGAGGGGGACTCTGCTGGGAAAAGCTTTTGATGAGACCTTTTAAAGGATGTAGAGGAGGGGAAACTATCTGACTTTTTAAACATACTTGGGGCGTACCCTACAGATCTTCATTCAGGCAGTACCAGATTTCAGAGAAACTGCTTTGAAAAGCCAGGGGTTTGGTTTCCTCCAGTTACCCAGTGCACAGACAGCAAGGAGGAGAAAACAAACTCTTATGCTGTCTCCTTGTTGCCTGATTGCTAAGACTTTAGCTGTAGGATGAAAACAAACAGGACAGGATAGCAAGGACATCCAAGAAAGCATGGGTAAATGGGTGCAGCAAGGGACGCGCGCCTCTTCAGAGGAATCATCTGCCTCTCAGTCAGAAGTAGTAACTCAACGGTGACTTGGACCTAGTAAGCAGTAGAAGAGGTCCATAAAGCAGTAAGAGGGGTCCAGGTCATCCACTGATGAGAGGGTGTGGCCCCAAGGCATCTCCAGGAAGAGAACAGACAACAGAGGGAGCCTGGATCACTAAGCAGTACTTCGACCGTTGACCCGTAGTAAGGACACAGCCGTGGCCAGAGCTGCTGGTCACCAGCAAGGATAAAACCACTTAGCCCTAAACATGGGTTCTGGCTTAAGAACTAAATAAGGACTCCATGTATGCCTTTAAAAACAGCAATATATTTGCCCACCACCAGGTTTCCTGACTTTGTTTCAGGTCTAGCGGGCTAGTGTTTGTGAGGCCACGTCTGCAAAACATTGCAAGTTAGCAAAGAACTGAAATCCAGAGAAATCCAGTCTACCGAAGAGAGGATTTTCAAATGCTCTACAGTCTACCATCAGAAGAAAAAATACTCAATAGATGTCTGCTAGAGACATTCAATTAATTTTCTTTTTAATCCAAATAACTATCACATCCTCTGCATCCCATCTGACCAGAGGAAGGTACAAACTGCATACCAAGAGATTTTAACACACTTGTCACCACTTGCAGTATGATGCCAGCCGCAGAGGTACAAAGTACTGCATTTTAAACTGAAGCATTTCTCTCAGTAGAGATATCCTCTCCCAGCCTATCGCTGTGACACACAAAGTTAAATTAAGATTAGAACAAAATCTGGGACGATGATTTAAAATGAGAATCAAAAGGTTATAAAGCTAAATGCTTTTTCAGAGCCAGTGGTTGTCATAGTAACCACTTGTACAACTTTTTTTCTTGGAAACACAGAGTAAACACTTAATTAAAGTGGGCCTCAGTGATACAGTAAATACATTAATTTATTACTATTTGCAGTCAGGGCTGGGTGAAGAAATCCAGGAGACACTATTTCAGAATTTGTTTTCCTTCTCAAACCAAAGGTCCAATGATACAAAGTTGTTCAAGCGACCAAGGAGCCTGAGATGCATGTTTATTGTCTGTTTTGGCCCATCTCTGGGGCCATCCTTGGGGCCCTGCGGCTGCAGCTAAGCAACCAGCTTCATCTGGGTCAAACTCAAAGACATGGATAACACACATCAGGCTATCGTGTTGTGAAGATTATGACATGATGTACAGCTGGCATGGAAAATTTTATTTAAAGAAACACAGTTTCAAATTAGTCTCATTTTTCTGTACTAATTAGGTTGTGTTTTTTGTTTGCAGCCAAGCTGTGTGAGTTAAAAGTCTACTGGAAAGAA
The DNA here is from genome assembly GCF_000699105.1 of Pygoscelis adeliae. NCBI lineage: Eukaryota > Metazoa > Chordata > Aves > Sphenisciformes > Spheniscidae > Pygoscelis > Pygoscelis adeliae. The sequence goes on from NW_008824982.1 coordinate 1,299,510, forward strand.
TAACACATAACGCAAGCTGTGTTCTCTCCAGGCTTTAGCTGTATGGGACAAACCAATATCCCATTAAAAAAGATAACATTAAAATTATACATAAAGTATTCCAAGGTGAATGGTTTCGGTGTGTTAACCCATGCACTTGATCTGCCATGGGTAGCTACAGTTTGAACTTTCAATATATCAGGTGCTTTGGATCACTCTAAAAAAAAAAGGATGTACAGTCTCAGGACAAATTTGTTCAATAAAGACACGTGCAAATAGCAAATTCCTCATTGCATGTGAAAACACGGTCAAGTCAAGTCATGTGAAGTCCTAATTTAGGTTATAAATTAAAAAGGTGAAAAATCTTAAAAACTTCTTTTAAAGTCTTCTTTTAAAAGATGAAAAATCTTTTTAAAATATTTAAAAGAAATTAAAAAGATGTCTGTGACATTCACCCTTTCTTCATTAAGCAGCAGTACTTAATTATACCTTTGGATATAGATATTCAGCATCTACCTTAGACCAATGTGGATAAAGAAAACAAAGGCAACTCTGACTAAATTGAGTTGTAAAAGGAAGGATCAAGTGTTGAACTCCCAGCCATATGTATTAGAAAAATCTTGCTGATGTAAACATATACAAGTGACATCAGATCTACAAAAGACAGTATCCTCATTGCAAATAACACAAGGTAGAACAGCTCAACCCTGAAACAACTGTAGTGCCAGGTAGGAGTTTTTGGACATTTGACCTCATCCAACTCTCCTCTTACTACCTATTTTTGTGAAGGAGCTTTTTCTTCAGCACAACAGAGATGGACACAGCTGCACATCAAACTTACAGCCAGAGTTACAAAGTCACTGAAGGTAAGAGAAACTCCCACATGTTCAAGGTTTGTATTAGGGGGAGGGAGACCTGAGCATCTGTCCTACATTCCAGTGACTGTAAAAATAGAGGAATGGTGTTGGAAGCAAGACCTGGAACACCAGTCTTCCCACCACGAATGGATTTTTTTCTTCGCTAGGCTATGTGTCAGACTTCTGCTTATGTGTCTTTATGTCCTCTCTTAGATGAAACAAGTAGTAGAGTAGCTGGGATGCTACTCCACAAAAAATTGTTGAAGACTGTCTCAGCTTCAGCATCCCAATTCCTTCCCCTAAAGGCTGGTTTGAGGGCTGTCCTGTGTTCTAACAGGTTGGGAATGCAGACTGGTATTCTCTTAGGAGCTCAGTCAGGAGGCAACGGAGTTCGTAGGATAACCTAGTGGGAGAGGGGAAAATAGAACATTGTGGACATAAAGTGTCAACAATAACTTCATTTTCTGAAGATCCCGACTTTGAGAAGTGTTTAGTTTTCTCAACAACACCTACTAAGCTAAGCTTCTCGGGGAGACAGTTAGAAAACATGTTGGCTGCATCTATACTACTAAATCAAATGAGTGTGGGACTGTTTTCTGTCACTGGGTCAACTGGCATGGAGCAGCCTACATCCATGCTCCTAAATTCTCATCTTCCAAAACATGCTGGCGGCAGCCAAATTGCTTGTGATCTCTGAATGACCTTTGGCCTCTGGAAATCCTTACTGTACTCAGCAATTGTTTGGGGTAGTGCTAGCTGGTCCAGGTCAAAACCATACTAGGAACCTTCTAACAATTTAACAGTTAGATGGCTGAGTTATCATGCCCAGGAACATTCCCAACACAGTCTAATTTATTAATATAGATGCTGTCACTTTAACTCTTCCCCAAAGAGGCACAGATGTGAGTTAGGAGTTAAGCAGACTAACTGTCAGGACTGGGGTAGTTCTGGAAATGTAGACAATTAAATTCAATTAAATTTTCAGTTTGCAAGATAGAAATTTGGATTTTGACATCCAGGCTTCACCTAAGACTTCACTTAGGTACATGGTGCTAAAATGTCTTGATCTGGCTCTATAGTTTTAATGTAGCAAGTGTTTTCAGAATGACCAAACGAAAGCTTCTAGGCTCACTTTGCTTCAAACACAGCACAACTTCCCTCTCACGAAGCAATCAGCCATACAGATGTTTCTCAGCTGCATGAAACACAATATAAGATTTCTGCAGGAAACCAGAATTTGTTCTGGTTTTTCACTCCGCATAAATTTTTCTACACGGCTCTATTTAGGACAAAATTCTAGTTTAAAGTATCTATTTCCCATTTACTGTTGGTTTGTGATATTATCATCTATAACTCTTTGCAATTCCTTTCACTATTTATTCAGCTTTTAAATGTCCAAAAAAGAAAACTTGCATTAAACTTGAGCCTGAATCATGATCAGCTAAAAAGGACTCCCAATAAAATTTCCTAGATTTCTGATGGACATGTGAATCTACTGTTGCAATGCCCACTGAGGATTCAGAAGTACAGGGCCTTAGGCTAGTTGGTGAATGTGTTATAAAAACAAAAGTAGCTGATGCATGAATATGTCATATTAATTTTTCAGTCTTTGGTTAAACTGCACAGGGAGTCCTCCTACATTCTGTGGGGAAGGAGTTCTCCTTCCTTTGGAGAACTATAGCAGAGAAAAGCTGGCCCCTACTTATCACAGTTCTTCTTCAGGACATGCCTTGTTGATAGTCACAGAAACTCTCCAGCTCAGTTCACTCACTGACTGACTTACTGGCCCTATGAAGTAGGTTGTGATGCTTACTATGCTGTGAGACTGTATAGACTCTGGGGTACAAAATACTTATTTTCCTCCATTTCTAAGACTTGTGTACCCTCTAAAATGTGTGCTATACATATAAATAAAACAGCCATGGGATTTTAAAGCAGATAAAAAAGTACTGGACTGAACAGGCCAAGTTCTGGTTGCACAGAACCAGGGCCCAAAAGACATCTCGATGCCTGAAGCAGAAACAAACTAAGCCCAAGCGTCTCCACCAACACACTGGAAAGTGACAGGGAAGGCAGGAAGGAGCTGAGTCACCCTGGCTGGAGGGAATCAGTGAAAGAAAGGAAAAAGTTGAGATTAGCAATCTCTCCTCTCAGTATATATCATCGTTACCACAAGTGGAAGCTTCTGAAGTTTGTTCCTCACCTTTTTCCAGTGCTGCAAACAGCAGTAGAAGGTGTACTTTCCTAATTCGAAGGATAAACCCGATTGCTTCAGCATTCGGTGCACAATAGTAAAAAATAACTAGCACCTCTCTTCCACTTAGAGAAAAGTCAGTGTCTGTACACTCTTTTGTACAGCTGAAGTAAAATCAGCTTGGCAGGAGCCATGGGACAAATTAGACCTTAGAAAAGAATCCAGATCTTCAAATTAGAGCTAGTCAGGATTTTATTGTTTTTTTGACAATTTTTATGTGCACACATTGAAACATGCTGCTTTAGTTAAATCTAAGTTTTCAGCAGAAACATCACAATTTGAACGATTTTTTTAGTGGAAGAAACAAAGATTTGCACCTGTTGAATGGTATTCCAAATATGGATAAAGAAAGAGAGGTACACCTAACTTCAGCATAGCCAAAGCATTTGACAGGGTGCATGAAAGATCTAATTCATGTTCCTGGTCAGAAACAGGCAAAACTGAGTTTCTACATCTCATGTGAGTGCCCTAATTCCTGGTCTAGTCTACACTCTCTGTTCTCTTACTGTCCATGAATGATTTCAAAAAGTTTCTGGATTTTTCTCGGGGTAGAAAAGGGCCTTTCTATCTATATACTTTTTGCAAGACAAAAAAACCTTCTCCTACCCAGCTCCACTTCTGATCTCTACTTTTGCACCCGCTATACTGAACATTGCTACAATTGTCTGGAAAGCAACTCTTGAGCCCACAGAGGCAAATCACTGCTGTGGCCAAGAGCTGATCAGTGCAGGAGAGAAAGTGAGTAATCAGGAAGATCTGGTTACGATTCTTTGATTCTCCGCCAGCACTGGCCACAGAGGCAGCCTGCGTTAGAGCAACCCTCAGGCTGGTCTAACCTACAACAGATGACAATGGTCTTAAGGTGGCAGACTGCCAGCTGGAATTATCTGGAGCACAGTAGCACTCCGGTCTCATCCCCTCCAGCCTCTGGCATTATTATTGTATAGGCTGGGACTGGTAAGATTCAGAGCCATGCCAATCTAATGTCTACTAAAAACTCCCTTCTGCTGGGAAATTTTCGTTTGGCCAGATACAGCTGAATCCCTGAGGTACAAAGAGGCCAGCATATGGAACTGAATCTGTCCCAGTGTATTTTTGGTCTATCATCTTGTTAACTCATCAGTTAAGAAAATCTTCTCATCTTAAAAGAGTCCTGCTGTGGTGTCACGTTGTGATCCCACAACTTTACAGTACGCTTTGCACTAGAACTCAATGTCACTGATGCATCTCAAAGTGAGAGGTCACATCAAGAAGAGAATCAGCCAAGAAATCTGACAAGATACAGCTTTCTTGGCGCTAATGGAGCCAAGATTCGCAAAAAAGGCTGTTTCTGAAGACTAAAAGATAGCAACACTGCTGGTGATAACCACCATCTCTTACACAATTGCTGCCATGGTTACAGAAAGTCCTGTTCAGAGAGAACGTAGCAGAAGAAAACAGGGACTTAAATCAGGTTTTTATAAATATGTGTGCATGTGTGTGTGTGTTTATAAAATGACACAGTAAAAGTCTTTTACCCAACTAATACCCCCAAAAAAACCTTATTAAAATAATACATTTTCAACAAAAAAACCCCTTCTATTTCTAGTCAGCATAAATGGGCAGTTCACATGAGAAGGCAGTAGGACTATAAACTAACTAAAATTAGCACACAGTTGCCAAAAGTCTTCTCCCTGGGAGGAGAAATACCTTTGATTACTGAGCTTATCCTCTATGCTCTCAGTAACGAGCATCAAACCAATCACCTTGTCCAGGAGATGTAGCAGGGAACTGCTCATCAGAACCCTCTGGCTCTGCCTCCCTCGCTGGCATGTCCTTCCTCAGGCAAACTGCTAAGCATCCATGCACTCCAGCATACTGTGACTTATCACTGTGGTATCTGCTTCCTAAATTACTAGAAGAGAGTTTACTTTCATGCAACTGAGTCAGAGACACAGATGTAAAAGAAAACAAGCCATCAGTTTTTGGTGTCAAAATTAAGACATTCATGGCCAAATTTTTTAACATATTAAGCATGGCATAACTCTTCATATGTAGAAAGCACAGGGATCAGAGATTCCGATGACACATATGAGGACTCAACTTTTCTGCAAATCAGAGCTTATGCTCTTCAGTCAGACACAGAGAAAATAAGTCATGCATATGCAGTAACTACATGCAAAGGACTGGGGATAAATTAAATTTCCACCCTTTGAAGCAGATGAAAAAATAGAATCCAGTTCTTTATTGCAGCAGACAAACACCTTAATAATGCAAATGTGCTTTTCGTTTTGGCAGCCCTTTCCAACTTCTGTCTTCCCTTTTAGACAATCACTACTCAAGCCTGATTCGTTTCCAGAGCAGCTCCACTCAATATACTGAACTGACAGTGACCTGTTGGAAACAGGACTACAGACCGAGGTAAATTAAGGTTATCATAAGCCATACAGAAGAATAATGGATTAGAGTTCCACAGGAATATACTGGTATGCCATTTTTTATAATAGCTTGCCTTTACAATCTTAATACACTGGGTTTGGGGGTTTGGTTTTGTTTGGGGTTTTTTGCATTTGTTTCTCTTACAGCTTGGGAAATCTGAAAAAAAAAAACCCAGATAAATCTCCTCATAAAAACCCAATATGGGCTTTACAGCAGAGTTGGTATCTTTGGTTTCTTGGCAAAAATCTCTGCTACCTGAAGTAACTGGAAGTGAATGGAGTAACTGGGAGAAATAGAAAGATGCTATATTCTGTGTGAATCAGCCTCTAGACATGAGTGAGAAGCATGCTTTGCATTCAGCAAATATCCTTGAAATTTAATGATGTAATGTAGTAACAGAATTTACTAAGTGCTAGACCTGCATGGAGAGCGTTCATGTCACCCAGCCTTGGGCAGCTAAGCCCAGTCAGCAGGTTGCTCTCTAGTCAATGAAGAGAGTTAGGCCCAGAGGTTGATTCAAAAATAGGAAAGGGCCTTGAGAGATCATCTAGCTTGTTGCTTGTCCTAGGACAAGATCAGCCATTACTTGTGCCCTCTTGATAGATAGTCTAACCTGTTCTTGTAAGCTGCTAATTCTGTGAAAGCTTCACAACCTCCCAAGGGAATCTAACAGTTCACAATTCTTAGTGTTAAAAGGGTTTCCTAATCTTTACCTGTATTGTTGTCGCTCCAATTCAAGTCTTTTTTTTAATCATCATTTTGGTCCTACCCACAGTGGACATAGGTGAAATACTCTTTCAGAGGGTGGTTCAGAACAAGAGTCTAAGAACAGAAGAGTTTAGAGAGACCTGCTTTGCAGTATGGCCAGCTCAGATCAACGCCTAGCCATAGAGATAGACCTAATCAGTTGGATTAGGCCGTTGGCAGTTGGACTAGATGATTGTTGTAGGTTCCTTCCAACTGGAACTATTCTATTCTATTCTATTCTATTCTATTCTATTCTATTCTATTCACTCTATTCTAATTATGTTTAAACAGCCATATTTCCCTTTAGGATAGAGCTGGTTGCTTGTCATGGCAAGAATGAGAATAAACTATTTTTTTCAACACTGAAATATATAAAACCCATGGCCAACTGAAAAGTAAAGATCAGAGGGAAGTGGAAAAGGAAAGAAAAGCCAGTGGCACACAATGTTTTAATTAATAATAGATTGCTGGAACTGGGAAATCATGAGAAAAGTCAATATCCTTTACCTCATAATAAAAGTGTTTTTAAAACCTTTTAATATTATTAAACTAACAGTTTCAAACGCTTTAAAATCCTATTCCCCACTAGGCTGGAGATGTGAAAACTCACAGAGGAGTCTATTTCAATAGCGGGCTGGCTGATGTGACAAAGAGTGTGGCTCTCTTTTTTAATTCTTGAGTTATGTTTTTAGTTGTTTTTTCTTTAACGGAAATCACGGGTAATGAGATGCATATAGCTTTGGGG
>NW_008824982.1:1306529-1309136 GCF_000699105.1 Pygoscelis adeliae
AGCAGGAGTACTTTCTTGTTTGACTGAAATATACTAACTGTGGCCAAAATGGTCTCAATACATACCACAGAAATTGAAAATATTTCATGAATAATGGCATGCTGGGGCCACTACCTCACAGGGCTTTGAGGAAAATCTTGGTGGTCTTCTCACTTTGGCAGAAGAGATTCAGGGCCAAATCTTTGGAGAGGCTGCAATCTATTTAACACAAAGCCCAGGAAAGGAACAAAAGGTGGTACCATCTAACTGTGGTAGCAGTGTAAAATCCAAGTGTCTGAAGGCCTTCCATGCCAAATCAATAAAATGCTATTATACCTTTAATCTCATTGTAAAAAAATAATTAAAGGGACTTTAGATTCCCAAAGCACTTGCAGTAACCATAGTTTTTCAAATATTCGTCTCTCACCCTTATCACCAGTTCCCCACACACTAAAAAAGTTAACAATGTATTTATTTTGATGATGTTTTCTAAGGCCAACTTTTCCTTCATTTGGCTTTTCTTGTGGGGAAAAAAAAATGAGGTCATATCACTAGACACCGCTTTCGGTAAGTTTAAGACTTGGTCTGATCTCATTCTTTTACACAGTGGCTGTCCTGCACGATGTCTAGACCGTTAAGTGATGTTTAGACTGTTAAGCAGTCCAAATACTGCTAAAATTCATGAGGGCTGTCCACTTCTGTTATGATGAGAGACAAAGACCTTCATATCTGTATTCCAAAAGACCCTTGTTCTACTCATAAAGTAACATTAATTTTTCAGAGATCACCTTTTCCTTTGGTTACCATTAGGAAACAAAAAGCATCATTTTACTGGGCAAAGGGGAAAAACATGCATTCAAGTAGCAGTTGATGAATACACTGCTAAAAATGTCTTCTATTTGTTTTCACTTGAGGACAATTTTGTGGTGTAGAAATACTTTTTAAAGTTTTCTCTTCTCACCAGGGAACTGATTTATTGACAACCAATTAGTGCTTCCAGATAAATCTCTTATGTTTACAACAATATTTCTGCCCCACTTATTTTTTAACTGTTTAGTTTTATGTTCTCATAGACTTGTGGAAATCAGTTATTGAAAAAGCTATTTCTTCACTTTTTCCATCTTGCAGCTCAGCGCCAGATTCTTCCTTATTTTATGGTTTGGAGAGCTTTGTTCAGGCTCTTTTTAAATATCCCGAAGGATGGGTATTCTACCACTTTTCTTGGAAAACTTTCTACAGCTTAATAGACTTCATTACTAGCAAAAAAATCCCGTAAATCAGCCTAATTTTCCTATGCTACATTTAAATCTGTTATTCTTCTTAGTTACAGTGCCCTGGACCACTCTGCACAATCCCACATCCTTCCTTTCTTTTTAACATCTTTCAAAATTCTTGGCTTAGTTTCCTGCCCTAATAACTGTTTTTACCTGTTCCATGGGAGCAAACCCTTTTCCTGGCAGAAGACACCCAGGTAATGCTGGGTACATCCTGTTTACAGACATCTGACAACTTTTAACAGCAGCTAATTTTTTTTAAAGCTAGATGACATAATCCGATATTACACTGTGGCAATTGGGTATAGACAGACCCAAAAATTTAGGTTTGCAGAATACTTACCTAGCAAAATGTGCTTTATCTGTGTTTACTTCTGCTATGGTGCCCGTGTTTTTTCAACCAGACTGTAAAAACTCTGATAAAAAAGCTGAGAGGTGCTACTTTTCCCCACTCTTCTTCTTGGGATCTTTCTCTGTGAAAGCATGAAACTGAACATCATGAAAAGGACCGCTAAGCACAACCTTGTTTCTGTCCATGATGTGTGTTTGCAATGTTTGAATAGCTGCTGTGTAAAACCATCAGCAGTGCTGCCACTGAGCAGCCAGAGAGGTGGTTATGGAACATCGGGCACGACCATGAAGACACTATTTTTCCTCTCATCAGCAAAGCTAACATGTGAACAGAAAGGTAGATTAAACTATTCTCTCACCCCTAGAGACGGATATTGCAAGGTATATGTAAGACCAGAGAAAAACAACTTATGGCGTCTCTACTCTTTTGTGTACCTCCCAAGGCCAGCACAATCTAGCTCCTGATAACAGCTTTGTCCAGTTTCAGTAGGAAATGTAACTCTGTAAAAACAAATGTAGTTAAATTAATGTCTGAAATTTATCCGTTTGAAAGAGTAAACAGCAAAGTTGTCGGAAACCTCCTGAAAGACACGTGAGAGCAAGCACCTGGAAAGCTCCTACAGTGAATCAGTCGCTGGAGGAATAGGAGACGGCTCTGTTGGTGGCAGGTCCCCTTCAAGAACCTCCCCTTTCGCGTCCACTCTCTCTTGGCTGCCAGTTGTGCCAAATGTCAGATGAACATTTTAACATGGTTGTTCTGTTGTCCTGACAGGCACAGGGACAGTATCAAGCAGGGGGGAGTAAGAACCTTTTGAAATCATAATAAAAAGATTTACTTTACTATTGTTCATGAAAATGACAATTGGTATACAACTTAGAGACTAGCATCACTAACGAGGACAATGTATTACTGAAAAAGTCATCCATCTTCTAAAACTTAATTACCCTCATTATATATATATCAGAAGGAGAAGGAGGTGTAGGAAGCAGAGTCTTCAGCAGG
>NW_008824982.1:1309147-1321504 GCF_000699105.1 Pygoscelis adeliae
AATACACTCACTAGCTAATGAGAACAAATATATTTGAAAAGATCTCTAGTGAACTGACAAATAAAATCTTAATAGGGAGGGGAAAAAAGATGAAATCACAAGTTTATGTGGTATAAATGATTTCTAAGAGAATCAATTTTCTATATGGACTTCCTATTCCACAAATCTTAAAAGGTTTAGCCATGTTCTCTGAGAAAGCATTACATTTTGTTCAGCTTTTCCTAAGGTCAAAAGTACTTTTTCTTGTCTTCCTGAGCTTGAAAAAACCTCCAAGACAAATGATGATACCAGCTCTTTTTGTCTTGCAAATGCTGGTTGAGCAAATGAGATAAATATGCTGCCTATAAGCATAATCGTGGGGAAAGTCTTTCGATAAGACTCCATAGAACATTATTGCGTATTCATATAACTGGGACTCTACCCAACACTTATCATGATGTTTTTCCTATAAATCTCAAAATCCTCAAGTGAGGATGATGACTGTATACATACAGCATTTGTATGGAAAAACTGAGCAAGAAAGTACTATAATAATCTGGAAACAATTCCTCAATGTTCTGTTCCTTCCAATAACACCACTTCTCTACAGTGCACTGTGGCAAAGATTGCAGATTATGATTCTATTAAATGTTTGGCTTACTGTATAGTTTTAAAACAAGTATTTCTCTGGATTTGTAAAATAGTAGTACAAACTGGAGGTAATAATGGACATAAAGTTTCACTTGGTTAATCAAATACTTGGCTACATGCTTTTTTGCTGGGATAGCAAACATTCATAGTTTACGAATTTATCCAAGGGTAGCTGCAGAGTTTGCAATGCATTTCTGCTGAGGAGATTAAATACTCAGGAAGTTTAAGTGTTTAGGTTCAGATCTTCCATGATACCTGGGTGTCTGCATTCCTACTTACACACTTAACCCGCATTTTGGCGCCTTTGATGTTCTTTAGCTACTTATCTGCCACTTAATCCAGGGAGGATCTTAATTTCTGCTGGTCTGTATATGTGAAGATGAGCCACAGCTGGTGAGCTGCTTGAAGCCCCTGCCATGCTCCAAGTAGAACAGGAACTTGATCCCAGGCTGCCTGGTCCCGGCTGAGAGCCCTAACTGTTTGGGTAGTGGCCACTGAGGAGCAGATCTTTCTCAGTCTCCCCTGACAAATTTGTTCCATTTGTAGAAACACTTTCCCTGGGGAGAGAGATTGAATTCTGGTTCCACACTACTAATATACAAAGACAGTTTTCCTCATTTTTCACACACAGGAAAATTACCTTTCTGCATGTCCAGCTACAAGAGAGGATAACATTTCCCTGGAGCAAGACTCCCACCTCTGTCCGCTCCATCCTTCTCCTGGCAACTCAGGAAACTCCCTGCTTGTTTCTCAAGATCACTTCCTTGGGTTCCTAACTGTACCACAACAATGATTAAAAAGCCTGGACACCTGACCTGGGACTGAAACTTCCACAACTTGCAATGCATTTAAGAGGTAGGTGGTGTTTCACTAAGCACTGCATCACCTAGGTACCATAAAGACTTGTCATAAACTCCTAAACCCATTAAATTCAAAGACAAAACCCTTTTGATATCTTCGAAAGTCCCAGTATCTGTGAGAGAGAAATGAGCAGCATGCCACTTAAATATTTAGTTTTAAAAGCAGTCTTTGAAAATACATTCAAGAAAGATCAGTGGAGAGACCTGTCATGGCTCACCGTGCAGATCACAACACTGCCTGGCATTTACCAGCAGGCACATATTTGCAAATTCCTTTGCTAAAAGGAGTGGTAGTAACTGCACCTTTCACTGTTTTCTGTTTTCAGCAGAGTCCTTTTGTCAAATCCCTTATTGTCAAGGGCAAACTGTGATCCTATTGAATTTACTGGCTGAACTCTTGCAGCTCCAGAGCAGTGGACAAGAACTTCGCTGGCTCAGGGTCGGTAGTGCTGAATAAGCAAGCACGCTGCCACAGGCAATGTCATGCTTTCCTCTCCCTCTAAATTCAGGTCATAAAACCAATAGCCATAGGTTTTAAACATTTTTTTGTTTCTTACAGCCATAAGCAACTTGCAGAGCACCTAAACTGGCTGGAAACACAAACGAGGGACCATTGGTCCTTTGAGACTAAAAGGTAGACTCTCCCAACATCCCAAAGGGATGTTTCTGGTAGTATTTGAGCAAGCTCCTGCACATGACCAGAAATAGGGGCAACAGGTACATCACTGGCTGTTTTTTGCTCCCTCATCTTTTACAGAAAAAATAGACCAGATTTTCTGTCTGAACATATTTTCGTACAGTTTACCTTGGTTTATCCATCCAAGTTAAAAGAAAAAAAGGAATAAAATTTCAGGTTTGTGCTGAAGTCATGTGTTGTCATGCCATGTCCACCTCATTTCTGTGAGAGGTAGTTGGGACCTGTTCTTCTCCTGAAATCTATAGCTTGTAAGCATTTAAATGAATTATTAGCCAGAATTCTCAAGCAAAATAATTTTTCGCTTTCCAAAATAGAGAGTTTGGTATCTTTATAAATGGGTGCTTATAGCATTGCACTGTGAATACTAATTTGGATACCTGAAGAGATGTCAGTAGTGCTACAAAAGTTCACTATATACCTTTCATCCCTCTATTATTGCCACTTCACCTAATTTTACTCTGTTTAATTCTTCAGCATTTGTAAGTCACTAATGCACGCTGCCACAGGCAATGTCATGCTTTCCTCTCCCTCTAAATCCAGGTCATAAAACCAATAGCCATAGGTTTTCAGTTCCTATGAATAGCCATAGCCATTCAGTTCCTTCTTTAGTATTAGCAGAAGAAAGACTTTGTTACAAAACAGTTCTCTATCTGTGGGTATTACTCAATTCTATTTACTCTCCTAAACACTTGCAAATAATTCTACCAGCTCAAAAGGTTCACATACAGCAAACACATACTTTACATACAGTAATAACACGTAAGTTTCAGCAGGGTATGCCCTATTTTTAAACAAGCAGGCAAAAAAATATTTTGAGTGAGAAGACAAAAACTGAATGACTTCACACATTACAAAGTAAAAATTAATATTTGATATGGGCTATCTACATGTTAGTCAGACAAATCATGTCCTCTGTCTTTCTTTTTTTCCTTCTTTACAAGGTGATCTCTTTCTACAGGAAAGATAACTCGGTTTCAGTCCTGCTCCTATACTATCTTTACCAAAGCAGAAGGGTGGAGCCTTGCTTTCACAGACTGCAAAGAAACAACATTTCCTACTTTTTTTTTTTCTAAGCAATCTGTAACCCTTTCCTTGGTCTCACCATGACTACAACCTTTATAAACATACCATAAAATTAACTAAAGTCATTCAGGGGCTTGGTTCCCAAACTTACTGGATTCCCATTAATAATATTATGCTTGATGGTAGCTGTGAGACTGTTCCCCCACAGAGTGTTATTCAGAAATTGGTGGTAGCAAAATCAACTCCATCGTTATACAACATGTTGTTCTATGTACAGAGAACCTTATGAGCTCCTTGTGTGGCCCGGTCATCATCTTTTGTGTCACCACAAAAATTAGTTTGGTAACTATTTACGTTCACTATTTTTGATACAAAATGTTTAAAGAATTATCACTGCAAGAAGCTTTTTTATCATGAGTTACAATGTTGTGACATGGGTTTAGCTCCTTTGCACAGAGTATGCATATTCTCCCCATGCTTTTCCATAGCTGGAAAACTGGATAGGATAGAAAGTTATAAACCTCAGTACTAAAAAGGACCCAGCCTCTCTTGCAAAAAGCTGACAGCTCTTAGCACTGCCCAGATCAGACAATTCAAAGACAGGACTTTCTTTATCTGTCCTTATGCGTGGGTGTGTATGGTGAATGGTATATCACCACAAAGGCTAGATAGAGACTTTTCAGCTACTACACAGCGATGCACAGAGCAACACCCAAACTATCTGTCCAAAAGATAACTCATGCACCAATATAAACAATATAAAATTAGCACAGGACTTCACTATGATTAATTTACTGTGCGTTTGCCACCGCACATTCATGAGTTTCAGCAGCAGTGCTAGCTGAAGTAGCTCTTCTCCAGTTTCCTTCCTAACCCTACAAGTCCTTCTGATCCTTGCACTGCACAGACTACAGCAGATCAGAGATCTGGTCAGATTCAAAATAAGTTAAAAAGAGCGAACTTCCAAGCATGAGACCTACGGTTTAGCAGAGCTAACACACTGTCAAAGTGCACCTCTCCATGGCATGGCATTATCCTGCCAATAAATACTACCAGGCTTTCCCATTTGTGGGATGGCAGGGGGTGTTTTGGCCTCTGATATAATTAAACTAGTAGCTGTGGCAACAAGAAACCATACCGATTTTATTATTTTCTTGCCATGCCTATACCCTGAAGATTTGTAATTCAATTGAAGTGACCAGGTGCTTTGCAATTTTCGGTAGAACACCAAGCAGAGAAATCTTGACTATTTCAAATGATGTACAATGCAGCTTTTTAAAAGCAGGGGTGGGGGGGGGTCTCCCCCCCCCCCCCCCGGCAAAAAAGTCCTCATGTAGAAGAATTTCACACATTTAATTCTTCAATTGAAAAATAATTCATCAGCTAATCTTTACTGCACAGAAAATTGAATCCTATTTGGACCGGTTTGTTTTCTGCTGTAGAGGGAAAAGGCTATCATTTTACTTGTCTAAAGAAAGTTATAACTAGATGAGTAAAATGTGTGGAGGAAAAAGCAGCTTAAATACTTGCATGCTGATGAAATGATATCATCAGGATGAAATGATTATGTGGTCTCATTGAATAGGTGCGCACCCAGCCACTATGACTCTTGCCATTTCCTTAAATTGACCCAAAAGGCTCACATTGTTATGTCTGTGCTAATCTGCATGATCCTCCCTCGCATGCTGACTTTGCAAGGACAGCTGTATTTCTGCAATCAGTTGAAATGCTTCTTTTGAAAATGTGGTTATTCAATACATGGTTTTTAATGAGGTATTACTATAAGGGCTGTACTGTGTAGTCCCCCTAAGGATAAACTTACTCCAGATGAAAAGGATCATCTGGTTTAAAATGGTTAAAGTTGAATTTTTTTCTGATTTACTTTCAGCTAAGTATAACAGGAGATAAGATACTTACCCTTTTTAAAACAGGGCCTAATCCTGCAGTCTGTGCAGTCTGATTGAAAGAGTTACATTTAGCTGAAAAATATGTATTTGTGAACTGTACCCACAAATTCCAGAAAGGTAGGCTGAAAATTAAAACTGAAATGTTTGGAGATCCCTCACTCAATCAAGCCCCTACAAATCTTGGTGTTGACTCATACCATATCTATGATACTCATACCACCACTAAAGTCTAGAACATGTGACTGAAAATATCAAGGGAAAGAATCTCCTCGAAAGATTTTTGTTCCAAAACACCAAAGTAACCTCATCACAATGGTACTATGATGTGCCTGCTTTTGTCATGAAGCAGAACTGACAATTTCAATCAAATGAAAAATAATTTTCAAGGGGAAAATAACCCTCTTATCCAACTATTATTCTTATAATGAATCAAAAATATTTTTAAATTTTGTACACCTACTCCCTTCTCCACGCTTGTTCCACCCTCCCCTGAACTTACATAAAACCTATGACATTAACTCATACCAGCTTCCTGGTTTTGTGCTTTCCTGCTCCTAAACTCCCTTAGGAAAGACTCAGGACTGTGCTAGTTTCTTCTACTGCATGTTTCTTTCCCTTATATTAATAGTACTGCCTCTGGAACCAAACAATAATTCTTTACTGGTTCCCATACCATCAATTCCTGAAATACATTTTCAGACTTTTACTATTTCCTTGATCATTCTCCCACTACAAAAGATCTGAATACTTCTGCAAAGAGCAGATCTATATATCACAAAAAATGCAATGTGCGAGTGGCCCAATTATTTTCTTACACCTGTTTGGCAGAAAGAGTTTGCATTGTATTTGAAAGGTAATGACTAGTGTATAACCCAAAGCTTTCCCTTTTCTCCGAAAAAAAAATGCTCAGTGCATTGGAAAGATATAGCTTGACCTTCTTCCTTCAGGAAAACTGCATTTAATTTGATTATGGAAGCTTTGAAGAGGTGGGCAAGTTAAAAGAATTGTTTCAGTCTGCATTTATATGACCAGAGTTCCTGCTTTATATGTTTAAATAATTCTAAAAGGACAAAAATAATTATCTGAATAAAAAATCTATAATGATTGTTATTTCCCAATATTTTATAATCCATTGCTTCTGTATGCCCACTGAAAAGTAATGCAGATGTAACTTCTTTGGAAAAGGACACTACAGTGTTTTCTACTTGCTTCCAGCAATGCTTTTAATGCAGCTGCTCTTGCTATACCTAATATGTTTAGTTACAGTAGCCATGAAAACCTCAAAATGGGTATAAGGTTTTGCAGCTTCAGCATATTGCAAGTTTAGCAGCCTCTGGGAATGATGAGCTATCTGCTTAGTCTTTATGATAGTATACAAAGTGCTGGAGTTTAACATCAGAAAATTCTTTTGCCGGATCAAACATTGCTATTTTTATTAATATTTTTAAACCCAAAGAAACTGAACAGCATATCACAATTTTGGTACTGGTTTAAGAATGGTAGATGATGGAATATTTTGCTCCACTTAAACACCTATGATTAAAAACTGTGTTTCCTGATGGGGCTTTTGCCTGAGTAAGCCCAATCAGGTTCAGAACTAGTATTTCTTCCGTTCTTGTACTTTCTGGCACCCCACGGAAGTCAAGGCAGACACACAAGCTTCAGCGAAGCACAAAAAGAAAACTTTTTACAGGGGATTATCAACTAAACTAATCTCTTCTGACCTGATATCCATCTCAATATCCAGCTCTGATTAAAAGCTTTCAGGAATTCTAGCAGAGCCTTAAAATTGAGATTTTTTAATAAAGCAAGATCCAGAGCTCAGTCCCAGCACTAAGAACATCCAGCTACCAATCCTTTGCATATCTTAAAAGAAAGGGAGAGAGAGAAAGGGAAAGAATCGTCGTGCACTGATATTTACTGAAAATGCATGCTTTTTAAGTTTAATTTCATTAAAAAACTTTTGCAAAACATTTTGATTTGCGATTATCTCCTTCTTCTATCTTTATAGAGAAAAAAGTCATAAAATGAAAAGAATACAGCAAGGAAATCCAATTATCTTGTGGCTCTGTAGCATTTGCTTTAAAAACAAGAACATTTTCCCAATTCCAAATGACCTGTTAGTTAAAATTTGAAAAACTCTGGATCAACAAACCTATTAGTCCATCTGGGATGAAATGGAAATCAAATGAGAGAAATTCAGGATGACACAAACCCCTTCCTTTTGCTTTGGAACAATCTAACCCAATAAAATGGATGTTTGGAAATATAGGATTATATGGTCTTTTTGAAGAGAGATTTAAACTTACCAAAACAAATTAGAGCAGGAAAATATTTTAATAAAGACAGAATTCATGAAAGTTTTCAAACTGGCTTCATGCTATAAGCTACAGTGCGAATGTGAGATCAATCAAAATAACAGAAAGGTAAATTGCCTCACATTTACAGTAAGATGAAAGAAATTCATAACATAGCTTACTCCATTGTAGTTTATGCTTTGCTATGTCTAGACCATCCTTCCACCATTTCTTTTCCATATGCCATGCATATTTTACTTAAACAAATGTAGTCTAGACCCGTCTTTAAAATGCTGTGTTTGGGAAAATCCCACTTAACATATCCAAAAGCTGACTTGGGAACTTCTCTGTTTTAGGAGCTAAGGCTTGAAAGCACTGGCCTTTTAACCCAGTCTCTCAATACGTGCAGGAGAAGCTCGTCATATTTCTTCTCACAGCAATGTTCTTAGCACTTGTAGCATCTAGAAAGTGAAAAAATATGACTAAATTCTTTTTAATATAAACATTTAGATAACCAGGTGTTAATATGAAATATTTAACAGCAAGATCCTCCAAATGAATCAGAAAATACAATGCCGGATAATCTAACCAACCAAAAATTTAACATATGATTGAAACCTAGTGTGCTCAGTAAAACAATCTGGTAAAAATTGGTCTGACAGGAAATTAAGAAACAACACTTTAGTCAGTTCATCTTTACAGAATCATAAGACACCTCCAAATATTCTGGATATATATAATAAAGCAGAACCAGGACAGCATGGAACTGTTTTTAGAGAGGGGCCTTAAAATAAAATTCACCTGTATGTAACTGAACACAAGACAGCTTCCAGCACCTCTTATTGAAACCAAAGTAGTTTTTCCTTTCTTGGCTTCAGAACAGCAACTGTGCTTCCCCGTAACTAGCACAATTAAGTCATATTCCTCAGAGGAAGGATGAGGAATAGATTCCAATGGGACTCACCTCTCTTCTAGACTGTATCTTGCTTTAATTATGATCCAATTCAAAAGCATATCCAAGTAATGTATCTTGGCAAAATGAAGATGTTTTACTCACTAGGAAGGACTGTCAAATCTTCTGGCACCCAAAAAATTCACTTGTATCAGGAGATGAAAGGTTGGAAGTGCGGAAGTCAGGGTAAAGTCAGTCATCCTTTCCACTGAGTTTGCAATGATTCTGACTTGGGTACATTCCAGATTTCCTTAATAATATGAAACAATAACATGGAATAGCAGTCTTCCCTTCATAAATGGCCAGTCATCACAGTTCGAAATTTAGAAAAACCAAACAAACCTGGTCAAGACTTTTTGGAGGGGGAGCAGACATAATCTCTGCTGCTTCACCTGAAAAGGTGAGGAAGGAAAGGCAAACTACAAAGACTGTCCAGCCTAATGTTTCTGGGGTAGGTAAGGGAAGTTTTGAATCTGTTCTACCATATTCTGGATGTCAATTGGACTCAGAACACCATTCAGCAGATGAGAATAACTACAGCAACAGCAGCTCATATCTCACCCTGTGCTAGGACCTTTGATGTGGGAAAGTATGATGAGATGGCACAGATCTGGTTGTCCCCCATGACCAGAATTTAACTCTTTTTGTTGACGGAGTGACATACAAGGACCTGAGTGAACTAAAGAAACAGGTCAAATATCTTTCACTTTGCTGTGTATAGCAGAGCCTGGCCTTTGGGACTTAAGAATCTGCATTTGAACTCCACTCTAGCTCTTCTTCCAGTTCAGAAGATGTTTACAGTCTCAGCTATGAGAATGAAAACACAAGACTGGGATCTGAGGCTGTATCTTGCCAGGACTGACATTCAGTGGGCTGGCTAGACACGTCTTCTTATGCATACGTGTAGAAGAGTACCCATAGGTATATGTGTTCGCATATATGTGTGTGTGTGAAAATTTCATTTTCGCTTCCGTATAGGTTACAATATTATGGATGTAAAAATAATGTTCTGGAAGAACTCTTCAGCACTGTTTCTTAGTAGAAACAGTTCTCTAAATATTTTGCTCTTGAAAATTTATTGAGTTAAGGATTGTCATTCTAACACACACTGAGACCGAACTGGTTGAAAAGGTTATGCACTAAACCCTTATCAAATCATGGATGTATGCTGCTGCAAAATTGGCTATATAAAATCCTAGGAAATTCCAAAAAATTTTTTTCCCCTTGACATTAACATAAGTAGCTTATTTTATATGGCTTATGATATGCTCTAATAAAAGAGAGTGAACACTTTTAAAATGCATTAATTTTGCTTTACATAAGAGAACTGTGTGATCTTGGACAAAATAATCGGTATAAAAATATTTAATAACATTTAAGTTTCTGATGATTTATGCTTTTTGAGGAATCCAGCAAAATAAGGAGGGGACCCAAGCATATGTTTGTAGACTATGTCATTTTCAATTTATTAAAAAGCAGGAAGCAAGAGAAGAAGGATTATATGTACTCCTTCCCCCAGCCTCTTTCAGGAAGGCAAACTCCCAAAATGGATGGACAAGTTCCAGAAGAGGAGTTGAGTTTTGTGTGTCTCTGAATTTGGGATGAAGCAACTGGCAGGGCTCTGTGCCAAAAAGGTGTTGGCTGCCATCGTGGCTGTACCCAATGTGGGCTTAGAAGAAGAGGAAAGTGTTTCTATTTATTTTTAGTTGTTTTCTTACTCCTTCTTCTTTTGAAGGAATTCTTACAAAAACGTTTATTTTGTCATCATGTGCAAATTATGTAGTATATTTTCAGTATTAGAGGGTTATGTCCACCCCACTGTGGGTTATATATCAAGATTCCTGCAGCTGTTCTGAAAAGTATTTTACTCTGAAGATACTCCAAAGTTCTGGTTGACTTGAATTTGGAATAAGGATTTTGCCATTATATGCTTTATGAGAGGGAGACTGGTAAATGTCTGGACTTTGGAACTGACTTTGTGATATTTGGACTGCGCGTACACATCATGTGGTGAATTAGCATGTGGTGTTCTTATGCAAACAATAAAAACAATACAAAGAAAGAATTAAAAGTGCATTTACAAAAATGAGTTTCAGCATATGACTAAAACAATCCCATAATAGCAACAACTTTGTGGTAAAGGTACATACTTGCCAAAAATATCTGCTAGTGTGGAAGCCGAGTATTCAAAACCCTCAACTTAGCAGTAGTACAGATGCTGTTACTTAGGTAACATTGAGTATCATAGAAAAATTAAGTGCAGTCTGGAGACTGCACTTCAGAGCAAGATGCAGTAGTCAAACCTATTGGGGCAAAATCTTGCTCCCATTTTCAACAATATAGATCACTTCGTATGACTTTGGATTTACACCAGTCTAAATGGGGAAAATTTGGCCCAGAATGTACTGACAGATTAAAAAAAATGTTAACAAACCTAAAAAGTTAAAATGATGGACGTTACAAAAAGTTCACCTAAAAAGTTTTTTCCCTTTGGCAGCTGCAACAGTCAGCTGAGCCCCTAAGAAAATCCTATGCTTAAAGACAGTGACAAGAATGGCTCTTATTACTGGAGACCAGATACACAATACTACATTTTTTAATACTGATCTCTTAAATGTTAATATCTTCTGTTATTTACCTCAGATAAACTAAGATTTGGATCCTACTGCAGAACAGATAACAGATAGAGAAAGTAGCTTCTCTGTCTAAATAGTAACTGAGGGCATAGTATTGTGAGGAAGTTATTGTCTGCAAATTTTTAGTAGTTGGCTTCCTTTCAGATCAAAGGGCTTCAGTTCTTAGAACCACTTATATTGGAGATTACATCTATTCTTCCTGGACTTTTGCTAAGGGAAGGGTTTTCCCCAATGCACTTGGTCAAATCTTTCATCTACTACCTCTGTTCTGTACAAACACGACGCATGATATGAAGGATTCCCTACCGTCTCTCCGCCTGGCTGAACACAGTGACTTAGGGGATAAGGGGCAATGGCGGCAAGTTCCTGCCCAGTGCATCAGGCACATCTCCTCTGTGACTACGCCACCTTCCCAGGTACCCCTGCATAATAGGTGTGAGGCTCTGCAAGTGGAACTGAACAGTAAGGAGGACAGTAAGTAGTGCTCTCCTCTATCCTTCCAGTTGCAGGGAATGATGAGGGAGAAACAGGAAGAACTAGCAGATCAACACCTGGCTCCAAGCCTGGTGTCACCATCAGAATTTGGGGGGTTTTGATCATGGGTCGATCTACACAATACCAGGCCTGCTGGCGACAGACGGGGTACGCCTGTCTCAAAGGGGAAAATGGAAGTTGCACAGGAGTTAGCAGGGCACATTGAAAGAACTTTAAACTAGATTTGAAGGGGGAAAAGGATAAAACCAGGCTCACTAGAGATAAGCCTGGGGGCGGCACGCCAGTGTTTGAGGGATGGTGTGCTAGCAAGGTCCTTCGGTCTGCTCTCTCAGTGGAGGTAGGGGATGGAGATCCACGCAGCAGCAAAGATGCAGGGGTTATGGATGTGTTAGAAACCACGGAAGCACCTGAGAACGGTCACGTAGGAATTAGGGTTTCTTTGCCCAAAAAGGCAGTGGGATCAATAGCCTAGCTGAGATGCATCTACACCAATGCACACAGCATGGGCAACAAACAGGAGGAGCTGGAAACCATTGTGCAGCAGGAAAACTATGATATAGTTGCCGTCACGGAAACATGGTGGGATGACTCGCACAACTGGAGTGCTGCAATGGATGGCTATGAGCTCTTCAGAAGGCATAGGCAAAGAAGGAGAGGCAGTGGGGTAGCCCTGTATGTTAAGGAGTGTTTTGACTGTCTAGAGCTTGATGATGGTGATGAAAGGGGCGAGTGTTTATGGGTAAGAATCAGGGGAAAAGCCAACAAGGCAGATATCATGGTGGGAGTCTGTTATAGACCACCCAACCAGGATGAAGAGGCAGAGGAAATATTCTATAAGCAGCTGGGAGAAGTCTCACAAT
>NW_008824982.1:1322757-1341944 GCF_000699105.1 Pygoscelis adeliae
CCTGTATCAGAAATAGTGTGGCCAGCAGGAGTAGGGAAGTGATCGTGCCCCTCTACTCAGCACCGGTGAGGCCGCACCTCAAATACTGTGTTCAGTTTTGGGCCCCTCACTACAAGAAGGACGTCGAGGTGCTGGAGCGTGTCCAGAGAAGGGCAACGAGGCTGGTGAGGGGTCTGGAGAACAAGTCTTCTGAGGAGCGGCTGAGGGAGGGCAACGAAGCTGGTGAAGGGTCTGGAGAACAAGTCTTATGAGAAGCGGCTGAGGGAACTGGGGTGGTTTAGCCTGGAGAAAAGGAGGCTCAGGGGAGACCTTATCACTCTCTACAACTACCTGAAAGGAGGCTGTAGCAAGGTGGGTGTCAGTCTCCCAAGTAACAAGCAATAGGACGAGAGGAAACAACCTCAAGTTGTGCCAGGGGAGGTTTAGATTGGATATTAGGAAAAATTTCTTCACCGAAATGGTTGTCAAGCATTGGAACAGGCTGGCCAGGGAAGTGGTTGAGGCACCATCCCTGGGGGTATTTAAAAGACATGTAGATGTGGTGCTTAGGGACATGGTTTAGTGGTGGACTTGGCAGTACTAGGTTAACAGTTGGGCTTGATGATCTTAAAGGTCTTTTCCAACCTAAACGATTCTATGATTCTATGATATTTGACTCCAATAAAAAAAAACCCTGAACTTCAGTATAGCTGTATTATTTATTACACTTACATAATTCTGCAGCTAGAACCAATCAACTACTGTAAAATACTCTCCACAAGTATTAATTCAGATCTTTAAAAAAAAAAAAAAAAATTTTCAGCTTAGCTTTACCCAAGTTAATGAAATAAAGTTTATCATCAGGAATATGGATTTAAGCAATTTAAGCACACTTCAGAAAGTGTTTACTGAAAGGCATGTTTACATCTGTCTTCTGCAAGCTTCCAGCTAAGAATTATTACATATGTTCAATCAGGACAAAGAAACATAACATGCAAACTAACTGGCTGATTACAGACTGTTGCCTTTCAAATGGCAATCAGCAAAAACAGACGGCTGATCAGTGAGCTAAAAACCAAGACTCAAGAATATTCAACAAACAATTCTGAATGGTGAATGCACTTGAAGAAACTGAATTATTCATCAACAATTCATGAAGAAGGAAAATTTTGTGAATTATCTGCTTAAAAATGTTTTGGAGTACTGCAAGCTGCAAGAAAACATTTAAATAAGATACATTTGCTGTCAAAAAGAAATATAATTAAAATGGATGGATAATGATAAGAATTTCAGAGATATTACAAAATTTGATCAATCAGCACATGAGACAGTCTTATAGGGTAACAAAACCTAATTTCTTGTTAGAGAAACCAAAAAAGGTACCTGAAACTGAAAAATACAAAAACAGGATAAAAATTATTTTTTTAGTTGCTGAGGATGCCTTCCTCTGTTATCTAGCTCTTCTACTCAAGGGTTATACTGTAATGTGCTAGAATTGTTGGCTCATATACATGTTTGAATAATAAATTACTCTGACCTAATAAGGATAATTTAAACAATTTTTGGCAAGTCTCCACAGATTCAGTGTTGGATTATATTTTTTCTCCTAATAATAAGGAATACTTTCAAACAAGGATTCACACACAAAATTGCAACTGGGTTTTCAAACCCAAAGATTTAAAAACCATGTTATTTGCAAGATTTAAGAATGGCTAATAAAACTTTGGGTTGACTCATTTACATGAGCTCTTAATTTCTGGAAAACTGTATTTACAGTTTTTGGTCAATTTTTCGAATCTATCACCAAGTACTGTGTTAGAAAAAAGATTATACACAGAAAAACGTGTTAAGATAATACAAATGCTGTAAGTTACAGCAAGACCGTCATAGCAGCAGTTTACAGGGTTGTATGTGATGGATGGGTAGAACTGCATCTTATTTGCCTAGTGCTAGAGCTTGAATCTTCATAATTAGTTTCTCTACTGGCTTCATACAAGCTCAAGAAAAACTGAAGAAAGAATACATTAAACTAGTGTAAAGGTAGGGTCTAGGAAGTTTAAAAAAAAAAAAAAATGCTTCCCTCTTAATCAGTTACCTCCTGCAATGCTTCCGTTATTAGATATCCACAGTTAACAAGGTAGGAAGAACGTTGCTTCTTAATGTAAAGAAAATAGCAGGAACGCACCCCCACACACACACGGTTTAATTTTCCATAAGAAGCAGGATTTGATTGTGTCTTACCAACCCCAGCTTAGCCTTGACATTTTTTGGGGGGGAAGGTATATGAATGAAAAACACTGGAAACAGAACAAATTCGACACTAGAATTCAGAAACATTCCCATGCCGGCTGTTCCACTTACATGCTGAACAACTCTCAAGAGAAAATGTTTTGATGTGTTTCTTTATATGCTCAAGAATGTCCTCCTCCAACAGTTCACATGTCTCTGGTGTAGATTAGTTATGGACCTTTCATGCTGATGAGGTAATCCCCTTAATGTACTATACACCATAGGATATCCTCCTCCTCTGTTTCATGTTCTGACATTGCTAGAGGTCAGTGAAGTGTTTCATGTGGTGCTAGACCCTATTTAAATGGGAAATTACAAGAACAGACTGAAATTTATTTTTCTCTGGGTTTCCAAGGGTAGTACAAGAAGCTTAGGTAAAAAAGGATTGTGAGTGCATCTTGTATTGAAAGTACAATCATAGTTTTGCTCAAAATTTGATATTCATCTCTAAAGATTTATTTGCAATATAGTGATTGGTAACACAGTGGTACTGATATAGTAAGATGAGATCCATACTGTAACTGCCAAGAAGTTTACTCACAGAAAATGTAGACTTCACATCAAACAGTTACAACATAAAAATAATTTATGTTGAATGCAAAAATCACTGCTCTAAACACATGACTTTTATTAAAAGTATACTTCCTCTGTAACAGAGGCATGTAAAAATTAAATTAACTCAGAAATAAAGATATTTTGTTACACAAATTATGTCTCAAACATGGTCCACATTTCTTTTCAAGAGGCATGCAGACAG
Organism: Pygoscelis adeliae; assembly: GCF_000699105.1. Lineage (NCBI taxonomy): Eukaryota > Metazoa > Chordata > Aves > Sphenisciformes > Spheniscidae > Pygoscelis > Pygoscelis adeliae. Next base: position 1,325,783 of record NW_008824982.1, read on the forward strand.
GAGTTAAACTTACTAAGCTCTAAAAATATTATACACAAGTTTTTTAACAAACTTTATAATTTTACATGGAATTTGCACGAGAAAACTTGAAAGAAGGTATTTCAAAAGTGCTTCTTTACTATTAGTAGTATTTTGCTTGTTTGTGCAATAACTTCATGTTAGTTTTTTAGCAAACTGATATTAGTAGAATTTATAAAGTCCCAGTTGTGGTACAGCTTTAAACATTCAGCTTCTAATTTTTAGAAGGTTTCTCAAAAGAATAGGTATTCCTCAGAGAAAAAATATAAAGAAAATGAAACAAAATGTTTTTCAATGAATAATTAGCCCACTAAAGAAACTAAATTGTTTTGGTTCCTGTTTACATTGGATCTGATGCTTTCTTCTTTTTTGCTAGTAAGGAGGGGGAAAAAGAAGCTTTTTTTTTTTTTTTTTGGAAGGGGGAAGGATTTCCACAGTTTTTAAGCAAAAGCAACAGCATTGCTAACAAAGGATCATCGTGTGAATTGTCTCCCCAAAGGACCATCTAAGGTTGATAAGGAACATTTGCTTCACCTACTCTTTTCACTATTTGAAGCCTGGTACCTGTTAGTATTATTGCTTAGGTTCCAGTATAAATGTTCTGCAACCATCCTCTCCTCTCCCTCTCTTCCCTTCAGCATTGAAGTTAGGGGTTGGAAAAAGAGGAACAGAAAATACTGGGAAGAAACTCTGCTTAGTCTTCAAAATTATCAGGAATGTTATGGAAACTGGAAGACTTCTCTGGGAGTTGAGTCATAATTGGATTTTCATGCTTGAATAAAGGAATGTGTTATCAAATATTTAGCAAAAAAAACTTTAAAATATCTATTAGCCCCTGTAAGCAAAGAACCTGAACAAAAATTTAAAATAATCTAACAAAAATCCTCTCCATTCTCAACCAGAGAGTAGCCTGACATTTTTAATTGATGGCTTCTTCAGAGAATAAGACATAGTCCCAGGTAGTCTAAGTTCCATCTGGAGTTTTATACATTAGAAAATATCTAGAGTTTCTGAACTGGAAAAAAAATAAATCTAAATTTCTTAAAAGTTGTATACATAAAATCCAGTACATGCAGACAAGGTCTTTACACATCAGAACAAATGTTTTAAACTACAGTTGGTAGAGACAAAATAATACCTTTTCAGTAAATCATCAAATTTCTAAGACATCATTTTAAAGATGCATGGCCTTCTGCTTAACCAGGGGCTTCACGAAAAAAAGAGCCATTAGAAGAGTTTTCCTTAGAAGAAGGGAGTATCCAGCTTATCCCATCTTCTTCCCTCGTGAGTGAAAGTGGGCAAGCAAGAAGTAGGAAAAAAACATGTTAGCAGAAATATCCAAGGTACAATTCAGGTCAATACATGAACGTTTGTTTTGGAGAAGTTCAGTGTAATTAAGCATCCATTCTACCCAAGTAAAGATGATTTGGAAAGGTGTTTTCTTTTTATTTCCAGGAAAACCTTGCAAAAGATGCTAGGTTCATGAAAATAATATGCCAAAGTAAAACTGCTGTGCTTGCACTCATCCTGTGTTTTTAATATTGCCTATTCTTCCAACTCTTGGCTATAGCTGCACTGCCAGCTAGCTGTTCAGCAAATAAGAGAAGTTCAGCATAAGGCATGGTAGCATGAACAATCACATTAACAGTAAAATTTCTCTGTGTTTGTAGGTACAAAATTATAGGACAATTAACACCTTCTCAAGCCAGTAAGTTATTCCACACCTTGTTGAGACTCAATTTCAAAAACTGCAGTCAACAAAAAGTATCAGTAAACCCTAAGTCCTACTTTCACAACCTCACAATGTTTGTGTTTATGCTACATATACACAGAAATATTAAAGTGAACAGGGAAAAGTAAACAATACTTCAGAAAGCTTGTGTAAGGGCTGCTAGCTCCTATGCTTGGTTTCTCCCTGAAGACTAATGTTTTTGGGGAACATTTAAAACTTGAATTTTACTCACAATTCAGGATAAACTAAAGCAAATTAATTAAAATGTTCTATATTAACATCCATAAAAGCACAGAAAAACCTACAGGAAAGGTTAGAAAAAGCTAGAAAATACTCCAGGGCAGACCTGCTACAGAATCATGTGGAAAGACACCAAGGCCATTCCAGTACTGACATCCAAAGAAATTCCCCCAGGATGTTACGGATACAGCAGTATATCTCCCCAGACCCGGATATTTGCCCAAAGCAGATCCTTCCTTCACACACCCATGACTAGCAGGAGAGCACACGCCGCAAAGCCACAATAGCCGAGACCAGGGGAAGTGTCATATTCTGCCTTGACTGTGAAACTGAAGCTTTCTTCTGCACAGGTATCTTCTGAGACAGTGGATTCAAACTAATTTCAGACCATTTGTCTGCAAGACATTGTATAAATCTGAAATAATACCAGTGATGGGGCTAGACTCTGGTTTTTTCCTATTTGGAACCGTTCTTAGCCAACTGTTCCTTCTCTCCTTCCCATTTTATAAACTTCAGTCAAAAAGAGGAAAAGAAAGCTTCACCTTGATGACTCCTTTGAAGCTTTTTCTTTAAATTCTCTTGAACTCAGCATACATTTCAAAGCCAACAGACTGCTGAAGGATTCTTGTACTTACTGCTGTGCCTATTCATCAAGTTAACCATCTTTGGTAACTTTCCCTTCTTTCCACTAAAAAACAAACACCACCCCACCCCACCCCACAAAAAACCACAAACCAACCCAAAAAAACCCCATGAGTAGTGGTGAAGAGGGATTCTCATTCTTAATTCTACAGCCACTTATATATATACACACACTTACTAATGTATGACAAACATCTATAGGTGAACAACCTGTTGGTCATTTAAACATTTAAATGAAAAATGAATTATTGCCCAAATTCACACAAAGAATACTAATATGCCTCCAAAGAAAATTGATAGTTAATCCATTCTTTTGGCAGCAATGGATTTTTAAATGTTGTTGCTGCCCTAAAATAAAACTTCACTATGCTCTCCAGTCTTATCCAGAAAAGGAAAGGGAAACAATAAGGAAAACAAAATCAAGACAAATTACTGAAAAGCAGGTAGGTTAATTTACATATACCATTATGTGTTTTGCAAAATTTTAGTAATTATGGAAAAATTTCCTGTAAAGCTCTTAGACCAAGCAAGATGAACTTCTTTTGTCCACTTCTGATCTGAATTTTCAAGGTTTATTCATATGAATTTGTGGAAAAAACTTCCCGAATAGGCAACAGGAAAAGTACCATCAAAATTAATTACCATGTGGAACTCCGATGACAATTTAGGAAGATATCCCATATCCCAGAAAACCTTAGTTAAGCTGAAGTTAAGGTTGAACAGACACAGCACTAACTTGATTGGAAAAAGATTTAGAAGAGCATTGTTACTTAGACTGTATGAAAACTACAGCACTCCTACCCCAAAACCCAACCCATTAAATTTGGAAAGTGCAGGAACCCACAGTTAAACTTCAATGGGAAAAACAAATTGTGAAACTACAGAAACACAGTTAAGGTTGGCCAGACAATCATTTACTAAGTTGTGCGCTTACCTTTCCCTTTTCCTTACTGCTCCCCCCTCTCTTTTTTTAAATTAGGGTCTGTCTGTAACTCATTTTTAATTGCTAACCAACCTTCAGAAATCAGTGATATTTAAACAGCTGACCAATTTTGGAAACAGCATTGTACACACAGTTTTCTCTGAAGAGTGAAAACAAACTAAATAATAAAGAATTTAAACATGTTTAAATGTAACCCACCATCCGTATGTTAACGTTAGCTTTTACCCTGCGAGTACCCTCCAACAGCTGGGACCAGAGACGTGCTTGTACTAAGAAGATTTCAGCTATGCAACAGAATTTTAAAAACTGGCTTACATGTTACTGAAATGTTTTCCTTTATCTGGTTTATTTATAAAACTTGCGCAAACCTCGTTAAAACTGATTTCAGTTATATAATCTAATCTGTGTGGGTACTTACCTGCTGCAGTTAAACAACTTCAAGTGAAAAAATTCACATTAGGCTGCCAATTTTGGAGGTTAGCATAGATACAATTAGACCAATTTAAACCTGATATAAGGGATCTGAATCTCCAGCTAATCCAGCCCTATTCCTTATTACATTTATTTGGAAGTGTTTGCCCTTTGTAATTTTTGATTCAGGAACTGTTCAATTGCCAAAATATATCTCTTTCTGTGCTTTCTACACACTTTGGAAACAAGATAGCAGTCTGTTTCTGTAGAGCCTGACCTAGTGGTAGGAGGTTAAGCCATTCCTGTAGGAAGTGCTCTTGGTTTTATTTAACTGCTGCAATCACATTACTACCCAGTAGTAAGGCTGTGTCTACATTGCCTATGTAAACCAGAAGTAATTTTAGGGCTGTTTAGGCATTCTTCTACGCTCTACCAAGTTCTCCACGCACTGAATTCATTCCCCCAGGAAAGTGACCTTCTCGGTAAGAAATTTGATCTTACAGGTATCAAATGACCTGAAAAGATCTTTCAGCAGTTTGGTGGGGATAACATTAATAACCCAGCCCACAGGAGAACATTGTGTACCAAAGCCCGTATGAATTTGATGAACATGGACTGCAAAGAAACTGGCATACCCCCAACATTGTTCACCAAACAGTAAATGAATGAATTCCAACTGACTACCTCTGCAGAACCACGAGCTGTCAGGTGGGAAGGCTCTTCACCAACTTCCTCAAAAAGTTGCAATTCTGTATTTAGCACAACAAAAACACTGTCAGCATCTTCTCACCCTAGAACTGAAACGACTCAGACATGTAAGAAATTTGTTTTATTATGCTCTTTTATCATATCCAAGTAGGCTACCACAGCAGCTACAAGTGCAGTACCATTAAAACATATCAAGGAATCTATATTCCAGTACAAATACATAGTACATTGAACTAAAAAACGACGACACACAGAACTTTGAAACAGTCTGAAGAACTTAAATTTGACATACAGTTTACAGCTCTGGAAAAAGGAATTTTGTTTTACTGTAACCAGCACTTTTACTTGAAATATGTCACACCTTCTAAATATATACTTATAATCATAAGTCACCTCAAAACCCTATGTATTTAGGAGTTACAATGCCCTATCATTAGTTGTTGTAAGCTGATAAAAGACTAATGGAATGCTGAGTCAGCAATTCAACCAACACGAGCTATATGTTTTATAGTTAAGGTTGCTATATGAGCAATGTCCTGCATAAAAACCTCCTGCATAAAACTGCCCATAGAACATACCAGTTTCTGAAAACGAGGCTATGTTGTACAAATAACTATAGACGTATAACTAAGAAAACTATCTGATGCTGAAACATTGAACTTTGAAGAAGGAAAAATCCTCAAGATCCATCAAAGCCTCACATATCTAACTTTTACCCTCTCAGCACGGATCAGCGGAACACCCTTTTTTGATGTGAATGGGAATTTTTTTTAAACATTAATTGCCCTACACATGTCAGCAGTGCTGGCTTGGTAGTCTTCAAAAAAATATCTGGAAATGTCACAACCTATAGTATAATTTTTGGTAGGAATAAACCAAATATTTTCTCTAACGGGAAGTTACTGCAGGGAAGAAAAGACAGTTTTTGCTCTATCCCCACCTTATGGCTAGAAAAAGAATTTTCCTATTACAGCATACATATTTCTGAATTTTTTTCCTTTACTGTATCACTATACCCAGAAGATATTTACTATTTGTATTATGCAACTTAAGATTCTTTTTTAGCAACCTTGCACTCTTCCACATACAAGCACAATGAAAATCCAAGGCATAAATGTCCTCTCTACCACCTGTGTTGATTTTCTGAATCAAAACAGCAGACTTACAGATCCAACATAACTTTAAATAGAACAGTGATTATTTGGGCCCTGACCCACAAAAGTATACAAGTTCTTATATTCCTGTTGACTCCATCAGGAGTTAAACAGCTAGAACTCTCCATGGATCTAACCTTCACTCCTATACCATTCTTCATAGTCACACTTTTCAAAAATAGTTTTAAACCTAATAATCAGGTGATTTATACCACTCAAAGTATTAAACTTACATGCCCTACAAATTAAAACAGAAGTATGCATGAATCTAGTTTTCAAGCTTTCACAACTATCTTCTCTCTTCGCTTATCTTGCAATCAAAATGATGTGACCGTGAGAGCTAGAATAGTGCATATTCCTCACAAGAAGGCGTACTCAAGATGGCAAACAGCAGATCCTCTTTCATCAGTCACTCCATACAGGAGATGAAATAAATCAGCAGCAGCACCACCCCACAAGGCAAAACACTCCCTTCCCCCATAGTCACCTGCTGATCAATAAACATTTTTCTTTTTCTTTTGTGCCTTAATCATTTGTGATACCACTCACTGGCCCAGGGACTAACATGAGCTACACGAAAAGCTGAAAACCAAGACAAGGGCCAATAGAAGTACTTTTGCCAAATTCTTCTATTTCTTCATTTTGACTTTTCCCTCTTTCATTGATGGTCATAGTGAAAGGGCGGGGTAGGACGTGAAACAGAAGAACACTGGGAAAGCTGCAAAGAGAAGAAAGAGAATGGAAAAACTGGATAATGTCTTAGTGTGGCTTTAATTTTTTAGGCCTTCTATCCTGCTTTCCTGAGGAACTGAAGAGTCATAACTGTATTGTCTGAGCACCTCTCCTTCCCAAAATCTCTTGAATCTTACCCTTAAAACCAGAGGAAATTCAACAGTGAGTCAATAGTCTCAATGGTTTCTGAACGCTAAATTTCTCAAGGTTTCATGAAAACAGTTGAGTAGAAGAGACACCTTATTAATGCATCAGCGTGACTCTTCCCTCAATAATCCTTGCCTTTTTCCTCTTAACGGCAGAGAATCAACACAGGAGTTCAAATAAGAGTACCCAACTTCATTAGGCCTTCTACCACAGGTCTAGTTTAGAAAGACATTTTCTAGAACTACATGCTTTGATGTTTTGTCATTAAAGAGACATTCAATAACAGAAAACAGATTATTAGTATATCCTCCAAGGTTATATTAATTGGAAGTGTTTGTGGGTATTTAGACAAGACTCTAAAGCTCTAAGTTTTGATTTTAAAAATCCAGTAAGGAGTACTGGATAGAGAAGAGACTTTATGTATATACACGAAGGAGTACAGAAGACCTGCCAAATATGAATATAATTAACCTTACGGTGAACATTCAAGAAGATACTAGAAAAACGTAATAGCATTGTATATTTCTGAATTCTTAACCACACTACATCAACCACACTAATTTCCAGTAAGCATTTATTTAAAGTTTAGGAGAGAAACCTGAATACCTGCCAAGCTATTCAGGTCTTCTGAATACCTGCCTGCTTCAGCTGTTATGAAATGTTCACAAAGTACGGGCAATCTAATGACAGGACACATTCTGACTCAAACTTCTCAGGGCTTATAGAAAAAAGTCCCTCTCCTATAAAAAAAAGGCACCTTCTTAACCGTGAATATAGGCCAAAAACTCTGCATAAAATATTAAAAGTACACTTGTGGCCGGTTTTAACCCTTCCTTGCCTCCCTTCCCCAATGGTAGCTGATCATCCGTCTATTACATGAGAATGAAAACATTCCACTAAGCTCAGAGTGGATCTTGCTCCTAGGCAAATCGAAAAAGAAAAAGTTAAAGTGAACATCAAAACAAGTTCCAAAAGAAGCTACAGTACTCAAACAACTGTACAATGAGGAAAGGTATGTGGTTATACAAGACTATAAGAAAATATTTCAGGGAAAAATTAAGAGAAAACCTTTCTAACATAGGAAAATGTAGTGTTGCAATAAAATTGTTAAATCACGGACAGTAATTACAAAGAAAAACATAAATACCTAGTCAGATCTCCCTTATTCCTGAGAATGCAATTCAGATTGTTAAGTCCAAATATCCTCTACACATGTATGTTCTCAGCTTTCTTTGTGGGTTCCAAGGGAGTAAGAGAAGAAAAGGCAGAATAAGGAATCTAGTCAACCCTACAAGAAGCAGACTGAACTAAACCCTATGAGTTAAATAAAGCAGAAGAATCATCCTCCTTTCTGCATACTATGAAAGGATGACTTTTCACAGGTTGTACAGGATTTTAAAAAGTACATGGACATGATATGAAATTTGAAATTCTGTCATTTATTTATTTAATTTTATTTATAAAATTAAATTTTATTTATAAAATTAAATTCTTTTTTGCTGAGTTTCTAGAAGATACTCAGTAATGTGTTAAACAAAGTTAGGTTACTCAATACATAATGTTTTTAAAAATTCTTTATTTTAAGAATAGCTCACTGTGCATATGAAGGATCAGCTACCACATATTCCACAAAACTGTATTATCAGCTCAAACTGTGAGATTCAACTATATCTTTATTAAAAAAACTATTAAGCAAAGTGTTCAGCAACTGTTTAAAAATACCAGGTTAGGAACAGAATATGATGTTTAAAGGTATTTTTATATAATGTACATTTCCAGACTTCTGACAAGTTAGGATGACACTCAAAAGGGGGGAGGAAGTAGCCTGGCACTCATGCGAACTTATCTTCACTATTTGTACAGGATCTAACTTCAAAAACATCAGCTGTGCCAGAACTTTTCTTTTCCATAACATGCATCTGTCCACACCAACTGAATTAGAGACCACCAACTTGTCTCATACACCACATCAAACAACAGGCCAGCTTGACAGTTCAGAGCATGATTTAGAAATACAAAATATGTATTCTTTCCCCAGAACACAGAAGTTTTAGCCTACTTTTCAAAGTCATTTTAAAAATATTAAGACATTTATAAATACATTGAAGCCAAGATATTTAATACACTAGTTTCTACAGTGATTGTTTTGAAAGCCAAGATTTTCTTTAGCTAGTAAATCTGCTTTGAACTGCATAATCTATAATGGATTTAGTGAAACTTGCATTTTTATTACTGTTCTCCTTTAAGTTTCACATGTCTAATAATAAATGACACATCGTACCTGAAGAGTGACTATGGTATAGGCATTTCTCCATTATTATGGAAGAAATAAGGTACATCAAAAATCTTAAATGACAAGTGACACGCATTTTAAAATTATGCATGAAGTGTATGAAAATATACATTGTAAGATTTTTTTTTTTAAAGAAACAGCAAAATACTCAAGAGTCAGGAGATAGACATCAATAAAACTAAATACTTCCACAAGTGCGAAAGCTGGCTCACAGGATCTCATGTTAGTAAGAAAACACAGAAGAACATGCTTTGAGATTCCAGTGGTCTGTTTTCTAGCCTCTGCTTTTCTTTAAAATAACCTGCAAAAAGAAAAAAGGATATTTATCACTGCTTTTATCTGTACAATCCAGGTAGCAGTAAGAGATCCAAAACGCTAGGCTACTCAGACAAAAGGTTCACCTAGCCAAACAATCTATTTCCAAAAGTAGAGTCACCAAGGGTAAAAGTCTAGGGAAAAGGTTAGAAATAATGCAAAAGCATACAGAAAAATGCCATATCAGAAAGTATTTTTTTTTAAATAGGAACATTCATAACCAAGAATTCTGTAAAATAAAAGGATTATTTTAAAAATGAATGCTGAGGAATGGCAATAGTGCTCTCAAGCCCTCAGCAGATTCCTTGAAGCTCTTACCCCATTAGGCCTAGACAAAAAGAAAGAAGTAAGATTTGCAATTATACAGCTACTATGCTCAATTTTTGTTTGTAATGCCTTATTTCTTTGTGTATCAAGACTGCCCAGACCCTTGGAAGGACATTTTTTGGTTTGGAGTTTAAGTTGAAAAATGAACTTCAAAGCCCAAGTGGGACCATTTAAGTGTTAACATTATTAAAATACAGGCAGTTTTTCCTTTCTTCTCATCTTAAAAAAAATAAATGGAGCACAAAAATGTTCAAATAATGTTAAGATTGTAGTTAAAAAGAAATTACAAATGCGTAAGATTCCAACTGTAACATTCACTTGGCTACCCTACACATCCTGTATATATTTCTGTTACTATAGTAATAGAAAGTATCAAACTAAACATTTCACCAGAGGAAAAAAAAAATACTGAAGATAAACAGAAGCCACAGGACCCAAATATCAGAAAACACTGAGTTTTGTTCTTTCAATTTGCCCAGCAGCAGCAGGTAGTTGAACAGATAACTCAACAAATTAAAGAGACTAGGTAAAGCAGACATATCCTAGCGAGTGAAATGAGCTACAGAATACAAAAGGTTTTCAGTCATACTTTGACGCTACTCTAATTCTTTCTAGAGAGAGAAAGCTGCGTAACACCTTCCTCTCTCTCTTCTTTTGCATGTACACAAAACTTACCATGCTCTGTAATGCAGCCAATTCCTCCTTCACAGATATTCATACAGCAATTTTTGTTATGCTGAACTACCCATATAGCAATCCACAGTTTAATTCTCCCTTAGTTCTTCCCTTGCCGAACACATCATCACACAAAGTATCTGTTTGTTCAAAAGATATCCACACAATGCTACAAGAATCCACTTCAAACATCTTTCAGACTAAGCAGGTAAGAACTGAAGGTGTAAGATATTTGAACCTCTTTGAACTATTTCTCACTTGTTCCATAGAGCTTCAATTATATTACTGAAGTTAAGACAGCATGCTTCCTTGATATAGTATCATTTGAAATAAAGATCCTCCAACTTTGGAATTTGCTCCTGTTCCCCGGGCTTTCAGCCCATGGATGCTTGCCGGTAGACTACTGTGTACTTACCCACATATTGAAACTATGAATTTAAACAGGGAACAATCAAGAACAATAGGGCTATATTTAATAGGGCAAGGAGAGTTAATTTGATGTCTTGGTAACAGTGAATTATGCCAATGATGGATTAAAGAACATTACATTTCCGCAGGTTTTGGATTATAAATAAAAACATATCAACACTAACACTGAAAACTTTTGTATATGCTGTCATAATACATTTTACATTAAACAAAAAAGAAAAATGTTAAAAATGCTTTATTACCTTTGCTGCAGCTATAGTGTGCTCAGGTTTAATTATTTTACTTTTGCTCTCAAAAGCATTTATCCTGGCTTCTTCTGCTAGCCGATGGAGAAACAGTAAGAAGTTCAAATGCACCTTTAAGAGGGAAGGAAAAAAAAATTAAGAAGAATTCAAACTGTTTAAACACAGTTTGGTTTTTTAGAGGATCACTGTTTGAGACAGAAGACTCATATATTAGACTGCTTCCAAATTCCTGAAAGGTGTTCTCAAGAAAACAAAGTACCACTCAGTTCAAGTCTTAAAATTCCCAAGACATTCCTTACTGCAAGACTCTTGTAAAATCATACAGTGCTCTAGAAATGATCATACAAACAAGAACTGATCTAACAAAAATCAAATCTGATTTTTATTAGCAATTTTTTATAATAAAATGTAAACATAAATATCAGAGAATAAGAAGGAGCCTTTCTGCTTACTAGTAAATATAGTCAGCTTTCAGTGACTACAACGGCCAGACTTTTAATGAACAGCAAATTCATCCCTGCCTTATCACCAAATGGACCACAGACAAGTTCAAGGACTTCTGCCCCTTTCCAGTGCAAAGGAGCATTGACATTAATTTCTCCAGAACAAGAAATTCTCCACTGTCAGGAGGTTCCATCCATTTTTTCCCAGCTCATCACTTACTTAACCTTTTTACATGAAGAGAACTGGTAGGGTAATATTCCGTTCAACACAGAATGCTGCTCTGCTAGTACAGAAGCAGCAAAAATCTCAGCAGGCAAGGAACTGCTCCAACTTGGACTAAAAACTGCCAGCCAAAAGCACCCCTGTGTAATAAGGGACCTATAATACAAAACTCTAGCATTATGCAGACATTATGTGAACTATTTTAGTAGTCCCACCTGAAAACTGGTAATTGCACCTTTTGTAAATTAAACTTTCAAACAATATTAACTTTGCTATACAAAGCATACAAAAATACTTTTTCGATCAAGAGCTCAGAAAAATATTACTGAAATATATGAAAATTTTATTTATATGCATTAGGTGATATACTTATTCTGCCATACCTGATCTACAAAGCCTAGAAAGATATAACAAGGAAAGTTACAAGTTAGAGTTTATAGGAAATACATTGGCCGTGGGTTTGCAGCACAAAGAATCTGTTAGAAGATAAGCATTTCAGTGTTCATATGACAAGCAATTTAGGGTTTTTTTTAATTTCCTGAACTAAATGAAGCCAGCATGCAATAGATAAATTTACATAATATTTGGCATCATTTGGAAGCATCTACTACACAAAAAGCAGACGTTCTTGCAGATTTATTTAGCAAAATATCAAAGCCATTTTTAAATTAGTCTTTAGTTACTCACACAGAAATAATCTCTGACAGAATCAAGCAGTGGCACTAAAATAGTGTTCAACGTTAGAACTCTCATTATTAGACTTATTGACACGGAGGTTAGATTTCTGGAAACAACCTGGGGGAGAAGAGGGAGGTGGAAAAAAAGCTTCCATGCTTGCAAGTCCTCCTGCTGAGATATCTAGGGGCAAGAGTGTTCATTTTAAAACTGCCTTGAAAAACTGCATCTTCTCTCTGAATCACTGTACCTTTATTTTCCTATTTTCAAAGTGAATTGCTGCATGTGGAGAAGCTTCCTCTGAGCTTCAGGGGAAGATTTCAACAGTCACATAACTAAAATCAGAACAGTCCACAACAGAGCACACACGTTAATAAATATTCCAGATTATTCAAGGCAATTGAGAAAGGCTAATGAAAGGCAGAATGACTGAATACCATGAATGGGACAGTTACTGAGAAGTACCTAAGTGATATCACATTTGTTTAGACATTGCTTTACTACGTATTAGATTGTCCTTCTACAGGAAATTTAAAAACAGTTTTGAACTACTCATGAAAACCACCTTACACAACAGAATGCTTATTTCCCAGAAAAGAAAGGTTGTAAAATTTTAAGAACGTATGTAAAAACTCACAACACTGCTTGCAGAGCAACTTCCACACACCTGTTCAACAGAGCTAGTGAATAGTAGGAGTAAGCTCCATAATTTTGTTTTGCTGCCATAACTTCAGAACAATTCTTTAGACTGATATTTTGCCTTCAAGGTACACTTATTCATCATTCCATGCCGATAACAAAGAAAAAAAGGGTCATTCGATGCAATACTTTAAGCTTTTTCTGCAATGTAAATACAAACCTGCCCTTCTAGCATAAAACAAGCAGCTGAGTTCCTGCTTTTCTTCTATACTTCAAGCTAGAACAAAGTTTGCAGCTTTTTCTTCTCAGACCAGGGGGGGGGGGGGGAGGGGAATATCTGAACTTCAGTACTAAAATCTTTACCTCTTCTTTTCAAAAAGGTAAATAAATGAGTTCTAAGAGCATTGGAAAAACCTTAAATGCTATTCCTATCTCTTCACTCAAAGATATTATCATACGCCTTCAAAAAAACAGCTTCTTGAGAAAGTTTGATAAAATTTGTTAGCTACACTGTGCACAGAGAAAGATGTTAACACTTAGGAAATAGGTTCTGACAAAGCTTCAAATTTCAAAGAGAGACTTGATCAGAAGAATCTGAAAATAAAGAAGAAACTCCAGGTATTTAACAAAATTGTCTGAATTCTTATGTCTTTCAAAGTTGTTAGTAACCATCATGTAAGAAGACATTGGTTTATCAAGGAAAAATAATTGCTGAAGGTCAGGAAAAGGACAACAATCTGATTATGTCATAAGACAGGTAGGCAGACCTCCTCACTTGACTGGCTGAGTACCACAATAGATTCAAACATAAAGCATGGATCATTCAGGAAGATAGCCCAGAAACTGAACTAGCCAATTCTCATATTTCCCTGCAGAAGACACAAGCACTCTGCTCAAAATGTATACGATTTTGTCTTGTTAAGACAGCTGTTATATAAATTTCTAAACTATGCAAACTAATCACTCTTACAAGGTTTGTAGAGAATAACAGAGACACTAAAAAACATATTCTCAGAACTTGTTACTTGTCTAACTACAGGACTAAACTCCCCCCCCCCTTTTTTTTTTTAAATAAAGCAAAACTCCAGCTGTGTTGATTATTTATTCATAGAAATAAAAAGCTGAAGAGTTGTTAGCCACATGCCTAGTTGAAGAACATCATGAAGAAAATCACCACCCCTGGACATTCCTTTTTAAAGCCAAGCCTTCTAATGTTAAAGGCCATTTAATTTGACATCACCAGAAGGGATAATCTAAGCTTCCACCACATTATTAAAATTCATTCTCCTCTCATCCTTTGTGTTGGAATGAGTATTTGCATAGTCATATTTTAAGCTAGATCAGATTGTTGTTGTTGTTCATTAGTTTCAGTCAATTCAATTCACTGATTGTCTTTGCAGCCCACAGAACACTAGTGCCAGGACGAGGAAGAGACGGGAACCAATGGCCAAGATTTGGAGGGATGTCCCACATACCCTTTTTCAGACAGCTACACTACCTTGCAGCTAAATTAACATTACCATGGAAATATAGACCAACTGTTACTAACGACTACAAAAAATTTTATTAGTGCTTGTGTAAGTTTGATTAGTTGACTACTGCATTCCACTGAGTAAGCTTTGAGTGGGTCTGAGCATGAGTAGCAAGGGGCCAGGTCCTTAGTCCATAAAATACTCCAAAGATGGTAAAAGCAATAGGAAGAGATCATATTTTTATTAGACCAATTAGAAAAATATGTACTGTTTACATTCAAATGTAAATCCTCTTATGTAATTACCATATTCATTCATATTATTCTCATTATATTTTTTAAATTTTGTATATTTACTTTTAGCTTCATATATCCAGATACCAACCTTCAAGGTGCTGCAAGACACAACTTCTATACACATATGAAACATGGACTTACAATTCAAGTCAGGGACCATACTAGTATACAGTATGCATTAATGCTCTGAGAATCACATGCATTAGAAAACAAGAGGGCATGACAGTCAAGCAAAGTAAGCCTATTAAGTCACTTCAAAGAATTTTTTTTTTATGCACGGATTTTTTTTTTTCAATATGGCAGCTACCACAAGCTCCCTTGAGGTCAGGTTTCCTTGCTGTAGTCGAGTAATTTCTTGGTGAGACAAACCCTTCCCGTGCCACAAATCCCTTATTGCAGGTCAGAAGAAATCCAGCTTTGTTGGCCTCAGTTTTCTGAAACTTGTTCAGTATGGCTCTGTTATCCCTACACCTTTACAGCAGGTGTGTTTTTTACACTGAACAGGATCCCAACACCTTGTGCTCCTCATTAGATTACTAAGACAACTTGTCATTCCTTAGTTTTGGACAGAGATTACTTAGGTGGCCTTCTACAAAAATATGATCATTCAAGATGCCTTAACAGCTTAACAACTCATTAATCACAATTCAGTTGATTGATACCTGTATACCCGAATTGCTCTACATAAACAACAAACATCTGCACGTTACAGCCACATAATCCAAATCCCTATTTCTCAGTCCATCTACATCTCTTTGAACAGCAGTGTGTACATGTAGTGACACAGTATTTATGCATCAGCCTGTCCCTGAATCCCCAAACTCACAGTCAGAAACCTACAATACAGTAGCCACCAGCAAAGCAGAAAGCTGCAATCACTACTTACTAGTATTTTATTAGACTAACCGATCGTCTCTCTCCCCACAAACTTTGCCTCCTCTCTGCTGGAGGGGAGGTCACTGTTTCTGGTTACTGCAGAAACACCATTAGCAGGAACTTCACATCCCATTACGCCCAGCAACTCCAAAGCGCTCCAGTGCGCACAGTCCATCGGTCCATGTCTTTCAAGCGATAAAACATGTAGAAACTAAATGTCCCTATTTAGGGACACCTGCCCCTAGGCAACCAGAATAGCTGCAGCTGCCCGCCACGGCCAAAAGCACAACTGCTCCCGGACCTGCGCTACGACCCCAGGCTCCGCGGAGGAGTACTCATGGAGCTAGAGGATTCAGCCCTTGAGCTCACCGCGCTGCCCGAGCGGCTGGGGGCCGCAGCCGGCTGCTTGGAGCAGGCGCCGGCCCCCGCCTGTGCCCCGGAGAAGGCAGGCTGGAGGCTGCCGGGGCCAGCGCCGAGGGGCGGAGCGGCCCGCACCCAACCCCAGGCCGCCGCCCCGGCGCCCGCCC
>NW_008824982.1:1342549-1383404 GCF_000699105.1 Pygoscelis adeliae
GCTGTCGAGTGCCGGTCCCGTCGCGGAGGTTGCGTACGTGGGGCGAGAAGGGCTCCCCGAGCTGGTGCTAGATTTATAAACGGGTCCCGGACGGGCACCGCGACAGCCGTTCCCCTGACAAGCAACTACGTCTCAAACGGCTTCCCTTGTAAGCTAACGGAAACTTTGTTTTAGCTCTGGCTTCAACAAGTTACCCAAACCTCCACCCGGGCCTTTTTTAATCAACAGGAGAGAAAACGGACGTGATAGTTTCCTGGCTGCCTTTACCTAGCCTTCCAACCTGGCCGCTGCCGCGTGCAGGGGTTTCCCAAAACGGAGGGAGCGCAGCACCGGTCGGCAGCATCGGCACGGTGCTGCCTAAACAAGCCTCAGGCCAAGACCTGTGGATTTTAAGTTGGCGATCGTCTTCCAAGTGTGAAAGAATTTATTTGCTGCAGAAGTCGAAGGAGTTGTGCGACACACTTGCTCTCTCCTTCGTTGCCTTGTGTGACCCTGCTGGGAGATGTGACACCAAATGGCCTAGTCTGGGTGGACTGCAGGACCGGGAGCCTGATGAGCACCATAAACCTGCACTAAAATGAGCCCAGAGTGATAGTTACGTTGTGCACATAAATCCAGACAAAATAACGGCATTAGTACAAGTATGGGCTTGACTTAATTGTACACAGAAACACACGCTCATTCTGAAATTGGCCACCACTTTAAAGTGTCATCCTTTCTCTAGCATCTGTCCCTACCCTTCTGTTTTGGCTGACGGATGCTGCTGAGTGAAATACAGGTTTCCCCACAGAGGGGCCCCTGTAGCTTGGCATTCTCAGTGTATTTGGACTGTGTGTACTTAGTTGGAGAAGGGGTCAGGATTTCATACTGAGGTATGGAGTTTTTCAGCATATTTATTAGTTTTTTGTTTTCTTTGGCCTATGGGATGTTTGCAAATTTAAATGTTAAATCAAAAAGATAAATATATTGTCTTAATATATTCAAAATTAGCAGCACCCAGATATGAATCAGTCTTATTGAAGTATGTTCTTAAATCTGTATGATTTGGTATTTTAGTTAATTTTGCGATATGCACAAAATGTACTCTAAATAGAAGTATGATATCTGACAGCAGGAGAGAATTTAAGATTTGCCAGTTCTTCATACTCTGTCAGATATTTGAAAATCATGCTTTGTTCTTTCAGCTTTGACTGTCGCTTGCCATTAATCGTCAACAGGGATGCTGATCTTAAAATCAGGGTCTTAACTTTTTTTCCGTGAATGGAGAAGCACACTAAAACATAGGGGTTTTTTTCTGCAGTTTAATCATAATCACAGTTAATGGCTCAGCAGCACTGCGAGAAGTAAACATTTGTTTTTTCAGTTAACTAAATGGCTATGACTCAGGAGCTACATAGGGTCATATACTGTAATGCTCATAATATACACATAGAAACTTGCATTGGGATCAACAATAATTCAGCATGTCAACAGATTCAAATCTACAGCTGGGATAAATCAGTAGCTCCACTGGACCTTACTTGAGCTGAGAACTGGGCCTTGCAATCTCAGACTGTCTGTGGGAAACTGGTATGGGCAAGCATTTTACAAACTGCATGAGCTGCAAAAGTACCTCCACTGTAGGTCTAAAACTATTAAAATACATCACACAAATTTGAATCTGTGCAGTGATCTGCATGAAATGACAGATACTGAGACTCAAGACTAGTAGCTATATCTTTAGTCATGTGCTTGCTGTACAGACAATGACTGAATAATAAAATCTACTATTAAGTCTAATACTATGAGACTTTTGTTGGTTCTGATAGTTTAATGTTTCTGGTGGACTATTCTTTGTTTTTAGCCACAGAAAATAATAATTTAAAGTGCTGTCTCAAATCTCCTTATTTACCATATTTCCTTTTTTCTTATGTTTTGAAAAATTTATGACATTAGTTACTGCAAGCAATTGATAACAGAGGTCCAATGTAGAAATGTTAGATTATAGGCTCTGATTTACTGAATGAACATGAACTTCAATAGCTAAAATTTCTCCTTGAATATATATTTTAATTATCAGTAAATATTTCTGCAAATATGATTTTTGAATAGTTTAATTTTAATACAGGAACATTGTAGAACAAGAAAAAATTACATTGCTGTACATTATGCATTGCAATGGACAAAAATGATTTTATAAGTTAACTAAATGACTAAATTTCATAAAAATCACAACTGTTTAAATGCTTTGATTTGTATTAACACATGGATTAATGATGACATTACAGTGAATCATAGAAAACTGCAAATTCACATTATCTTTCTGATTTTGAACATGACTGTTTTCCTTTTCTGTCTTTCTGATAGAATCCGTAATGTTCTGTTATAATGCTGTCATGAAATATCATTTAAATAGCTAAAAGAATAATGCAAAATGTATTTTAAATTAATTCTTGAAAAGTTGAAATTGCTAATTTTGTCATGCTCATGCAGCTTTATAAAAAAGGCAGTTCTGTGCCTTACAGGCACATTTTCATGTCTTGCCTGTTCAAAAGCTGCAGGAGTTCTGCATCCATTTTCTACAAGCAGTTACCTTATTTTCAAATAGTATTTCAAGAATTTTACATTTTTCCCTTTTTAACTATTGCAATTTTTAAGCATACATTAGTTCGTTTTGTGAACTGGATGTGTTTTGTGGCTTCGGCTGCAGCACAGCATCTTCCCAGTTTTCCAGCAATACTGAACTGTTTTAGAACTAAATACATCATCTGGTACCGATGATAAGAGCTAGGAAAAGTCAGCAATTAAAATGCCACCATCCAGGTCTGACTTGTTCCAGAAAACAAACCACCTTTGCAGTGTTTTTGAATAAAGGCAATTTCAGTGACATTATTTTGTCACTTTTGCTTCCAGATTGTGTGGGTTTCTTGAAAAGTGTTCCATACATTTCAGTGACTAAAAAGAGGCCAAGCTTGGGGCCATCACTGCTGAACTGCAAACCAGTAAACATTTTGTTCTCTGTTTCTGTAAGGACAGAGATGAATTTAAAGACTGATTTTATGCACTCCTCTAATATACTGTAAGTTGAAACAAGAGTAATATTTGGAAATTAAATGGACAAGCAGTGTTTCCTTTCTGACCTGAAACTTTTATAAGCCCATCTTAACTTGTTAAATTGGCTCTCCCAGCCTGTCCTTCATAACTATTAGTTTAATTATTTTATTTCTGGATTTTGACATTATCTTCAGTTAGACTCTTCATCAGCTCTTCATCAGTTCATAATTTTAGAGTCAACCTTCCCAAAGAACGCTGAAGAATTCCATTTTAAATGTGTGATATCTTGAAATTAATAATCACATTTTATAGATTCTTGCTAAGCCAAAGGTCCCTCAATTTCTTCTCTAGTGAGGTAGAGACTGTTAAATACTTTCTGGTGCTAATCCAGTTTCAGTGGTTGATGAAAGACTTTGAAACTTATCCTGGATATGAATGTCAAAGCCTAAAAATCTTTTGATGTTTTCTTCAGTGATGAAAAGATATCTCTGAAACAGAACATAACAATTCAGCAAAAGTAAACTCTTCTATAATGTAGTTGATAGGCTTGATCATAGTGGTTGGAGTACACAGACTGACTCTCCTGTTACATCTGTATATTCTTTCTGTTGTGTATAGGATAATTCAGGTGTGGTTGAATACTTTTGTAGAGAAACAGGAAAAGAGAGAATACAAAGGAGCAAATTGTGTTTTCCTCTCCTCCGTGGGACTTAAGCAAATCTCTTGCTTGAAAAAGAAGGTGGAGATGGCAATTTTAACAAGAAACTTTTCTCTTGTTGCTGTCACTATTAACATAATGGCAATAATTTAATTGCAATAGTAAATACTAGAAGCTCAAAGATGCGTTTGGCATTCACCTTTTATTTTTGTGAAGAAAAGAGAGAAGTCTCTAGGATCAATTATTTTAAAAATTACTTTTTTTTATTTAGCCCTGTTTCTATCTGTTTTCAGGCCCAGTGTTGAACAGTGAAAAATAAGAAAGGCAGAACACCAGAAATTGTATTTGAAATTCAGACTATTTGCTGATTTTAGGGTTTACAATTTAAGCTTCAGTTTTGTTTTTCAGGACAATTCTGTATATCGGCTCTCTGTATATCAGGCTGTGAAGAGCCTGCCTGAAGTCAGTTGACTTCCACAGGCCAGACACCGTCTGCCTGTTGTAACTGTTGGGATTGCATTCATAAAAAAGTAAAGGCATATAAATCACAGCTCAGCAGTCACTCTCACCTTCAGAGATATTCCTCCTGCACTTGACATGCCATCAACTAAAAGTGTATCAGTTTCACTGCTTTTAAAGTAATTTAGTGCAGGATCACGCTGGTACATATGTCTAATACTTTATTTAATTCTGTAGGAGAAAATTGTTTATTTTAGGTGTTTCCAATGAACTCCATAAAGATGAATAAAGAACACCAAAAATAATTACTTCAGATATCCACTTTGTCTGTGTTCATGCAACTTTTCTCATTACTTTTTTAGATTTTTACATTATTTGCATTTTGCTCCCAGATCTACTACACCCATTTAATGCCAGTTGTATTTCCTCCCCCAAATTCCAGAAGGAGCAGTGTTATCCTCTGCAGATGTCATGCTTTCCACGACTGCGTACAAGCCAGAAGGACCTTCCGGCACCTCTACTCTGATCAGCTAATCCAGACCTGCCAAAAAGACCACCACCTCTGAGAAACTTTTACAAACATAAACAGTATTCTGAAAAACACCTGTTGTCTGCCTTCCAAAAAAATACATTTTATGTAAATGTTTTACAAACAGAGAAGAAACGAGAGTGCAAAACTTAATGACATTCCCTGGGATCTTACTTTACTGAAAACTGGTCTAATTAGCATAACATGTTTAATAGTAATGGCCACCAATAGAGAACTCAAACGAAGATTAATGGATGGATACATATTACTCAACCGCCAACTCTTTAATTATATTTATCAGGGAGAGCAGACCAGAGGTGTTGACCACAAGAAGGCCTGAGCCTAACGGTTTTTCTTCACTTTGTTTTTCACATGAAGGGTAGCAACACCTTTTAGCCCCACTGGAGGAGACGTTAGCTTTCACCTCCCACAAGGGCCATGTTTTTTTCCCCATTGACTTTTTCTTCCATCAGAAAGAAACCCCTAGAAGTCTGATATGCAACAGTATTTTTCCTACCTCTTCACTGATTTCCTTCAGGTTACCTCAGCTCTGAAATGCTAAATGATGTGCTACAGAATGGCCGGCTTAGCTATGCATCTTTCCACCAGTTTTCTGGCTGTGGCCACAGAGGAAAATGGGTGATCCCGATTTGAGATATCAACCCCTACAGCAACAAAATTAGCCTCTTGCTGGTGTTTCTGATTGTCACTAATCCTCAGCTCTCCTAGAGTAGTGGAGGAAGCGGTCATGAGGCCACTGTAAATGACAATTGCCCACTTCTTGCCTGGTACTGCCTGCATGCCCTGTGAACGTACTAAAACAAAGCGGCGTACGTGCATAGTTGTTAACATTAAAGCCAGTTAGACAACTGATCACATGTATATCGCAGGCCAAAAACATAAATACAGTTAGGTTGGTTTTTTTAATTAATAAACAGTAGGTGATAACCAGTGGGATGCCTGCCTGCCAGCTGGTTTGCCCCGATGCCCCTGATGACGGATTACAGCAAATGGAATTCAAAGAGAACCAATAAAGTGGCAGACAGGTTAGGTTTCAGATGAGGTGAACTGATTGCTGATTACTTAAATCTCACTTCACGTGACAGAAGCCAAGCCATAACGTTATTTTTATATGTGAACACGGTAGAAAAAAGAAGAATGGCAGCTACAGTGGAGCAGGAATTTAAATACTGACTTTCAGGTGCACGGGCTACACCTATAACACAATAGGAGTGGTCTGCAGTGCACAAAGTTGGCATGTATTCTGCCATCAAGAAGACAGGAGAGGGAAGAATTAAGTAATTTTTATTCTTTTCTTTTACCATCAAGGCCAATAAGGGAGTTAAAAAAGAACATTTCAGATGAAATATGAATAATTCAGAATAGGCTGTAATCAGAATATATTTTTTTCCGTGCAGATTTTCAGAAGTGAAGAGGTTTTATTAACTGCCAAAAGGAACATATAATCACCTGAGAATGAAGTAATATAATTTATGCCAAATGGTTTACCACAAATGGTTCCTCAGTGACCCACCTTCTTTAGCAAGCAGACATAAAATCATTGGTCTTCAAAATTATGTTAAAAAATTAATGATCTAGTACAAGCTATCAAGAGTGGGATGCATAGAATTCAACTATATTTTTCTGGGGATAAAAGTGATTGAAAATTTTAATGTCAGTTCTGTATTAGTAAAGAATAAACATTCTGGAGAACGACAGAATTACTCTTTAGTTTCCGTCATTACGGAAACGCTCGCATTCCTTTTGAGTGCACAGAAATCTTACTGAATATGACTCTATGTCATGCTTTTTTTCAGATTTGCAAGTGCCTTTTTTAAACAACAATAATAAGCAAAATATAAAATCCTCTGAAACTATTCCAGATTGTATTGAGAATCAGTAATTTTCTGAAGGTATCTAAATTAAAAAGGTAAATTTTTAAAAATTGCTGCTGCTGTAGCATAGAAGAAGGAAACATACTTCTTCGGAGAATATGGTGAAGTACAGGATTTACTAAATCCTTTTCCTTTAGGCTAGTTAACTGCAAATTTTATTCTTAGGAATGTAGGTTTGGGGTTTTTTTTAATATCTTGCTATATAGTGTATAGAAAGAGGCTTCAAATATTAATTATCCATTGAGCTAAAATGTCTTTTATTAGCTTAGAATCATTTTGCCTTCTGGGGACAATAACATTTGCAGTTTCAAATGTGATTAAATGGAAGTGATAGTTTACAAAGTGAAAGATACTGTATATACTTCTTTGAATGTAAAACAACACCGGTAAGTATTGCTCAAATAAATGCAACTTTGACCACAATTTTGTAAATAAACAACTGCTGATACAATCTTTTTCTTTTCCTACAGAACAAACACACTTTCTTCAAACAGTGCTTGACACAAAGAAAAATAGCAAGGGCGTAACGCTTCAGGTTAATAAAACTAAAAGATAGCAGCTGTAGCTGCAGCCTTGCACAGAGGCAAGATGCTGCTCTCTGCTGTAAGAAACTGCATTGGAGCCTTAGCATAAGAATAACCATATTGTCTGTGGAGAAGAGAAGCCATATCGAGTTTTCTTCATCTACCCCAAACTGCTGTGTAAGCCTGTTGTTAAAACAGAAATGTGTGTGGAGCACAGTAGCTAGTAGAACTGGTTTAGTAAATGGAGGTGCCATACTGTTTTTCTAGACACAATGAGGCTACCTAGCTAAGCTTACGTAGTGTAACTGAACTACCACGAAGCTAAGAAAAAGGTCTATTTTAAGCTGAAAGTCACACCTCTTGCATCAGCACAAATACAATTATAACAAAACTAACCCCATAAAAACACAGAGTGAATCATAACACAAATGCAAGATTTTTTTGAAAGAGCATACTACAATGTTAGCTGACACAGCTGGAAAACAGAAGTCAGCTCTAAGGTCTCTCACCTTTATCCCAGGTACTGCAGATAGGCATTTTGTATTTAGGCTACCTAGCCTGAATATTAGCAAAGGTTAAGCTTGTTTTTTTAGTGAACGGTGATGTTCTTCATAGTAAATAAGGTTGCTGTGATGTTTTTTAAGTTCCTTCACCTGGGTATGGGCTGTGGCTCCTTAATATCTCCAGTGATGCACCAGCTTCCAGACATGCTATGGAACAGTTCCCTTGGAGCAGGTCAATAGCCTTACACTGCCGCTAGTTACCATCCTGACTGATGGCACTTTGCCCCTATACAAACCGACTACTCAATGCTGCCATTAAACAATGCAGAGGGAAACATAAAATTGCTGTTCAGAGGCATCTCTTTGCCTAAAAAGGTGGCAGGTGTGTGCTTTTTCAGATTTGATTTTTTTTTTGAATGGTAATACATTGCTATTGAATGCTGCCCTGCCTCGTAGAGTGAATAAAAATACACTTATGCTTGGCATCAAGATTTTTTTTTTCCCAGCATGTTTTTCAAACTGGTCTAAAGATATCTGCTGTTGTGGAAGACGTGTTTGCATCTCTCTAGCATTCTTCCCACTTTTATCTGATGATGTGGTGATATCACTAGGTCTACTCTTCTGTGCAAAGTGTCCTGGAAGAGAGCCATCAGGAGAAAGAGAAAAAAAATAAGCATGTACAAGTATATGGAAAGCTGGGCCTAGACACAGTTCTTTTAGGGGGGGTTCTGGTGTAAATGTCATTTGGTTGAAGGCCCGTACTCATTGGTATGCTCAGCTGTTTTGGAGTGCTACAAGTAAGCGAAACAGCTGTAAACCTAGCTTAACTCTCCAATTAAGCTGAATTTATGACATCTTTACAATACCCGTGCAGAACAAAGCAGCTGGAGACAACGAGTAATTCTGATCCTAACAATCCCTTTTTAGGCTTTATTTGGCATTCTTTAGTCAGGCAAAAGTTTGCCAGTTTGTCTAAGGTTAAACTTAGAGGCCTCTGAGAGGCCTCTGAAGATTAAACAAAATTATACCATAGAACACATGTTCCTAAATGCATAGACTTTAAATGTTTCTTTGTAACATTATATTTTGAGCAGATTAATCCAATTTGGGTGTCTTGTGAACTCAGAACTCTCACTGATTTCAATAATTACCAGGATTGCAGTTTAATTAGTTTTGCCGATTACATTTTTTTTTTAGAAAGAAGTAAATTGATTTTTATTTCCAAAATAAATTTAACAGTTGCCTTCTGCCATAGTTCTTACACTTGTGAATTCTATGTGTGGATGACAAATCTTCATTTGCCCTTAGCTACAAGGGTCCTGAAATATGGTCCTGAAATACGTATGTTTGTATAAAGAAGCCACAGGCATCAGTATCTTGATGTACAGTTCACAGCCTTACTGCTTTTCTTTGTGATTCCCAGCACAGAGGACAATTTGAAATAGTTATCGTTTTTGTTTTTTTTTTTTTAATCTGTTCTTTCTTTGTGAGTCAGTTGCCTTTAGTAGACCCAAACAGCAGAATCTGGTTGTTCGTTCAGAATAAGACTCTCCTTTTTGATGCCGTAGGCTAGATCTGTACCTATGAGTATAATATTAGGCCTAGTCTTGGGTCCGTGAGCAAGAGGCATGCTACACCTCAGGTACCTATGGCTAAATTCTCTTCTCCCTAAATATAGGGTGATCTAGTCAATCCCCACTATCGGGGACAAACCCTGCCACGCACCATCCTCTGGGCTGTGTCCAGGGGTTGGCTGGGAGAGTGCTTGTTGGCTCAGGCCAGAGCCATGCCTCCTAGTGTCATGCTATAAACAGAGTAGTTACTACTATCGCATGCCAGACTTTGTGCCTGTCCCTTCTCCGGTTTAGCATACTGTACCTGTAGCCGTGGAGTAATGCAGTAATGATTGCAGAACATTTGTCGGCGGGGCTGAAAGTTAGAGTCCTAAACAAGAAGCTGCATGTCAAAATTAGAAAAGCTCAATGGTCAGACACGACAAGGAGGCTGGTCCATGTCAGGATTGTCGCTGGGTTTTATTTTGTGCTCCAACTAGCCAGGACCAGGGTCCAGAACATGGATCTCCTCTGTGCTTGGGGACTGTCCTTACCACTGACCTACAAGATCAGCTGCTTGTGCTTTTTCTTTCTAGTCCTGAATCGTGTCCTGTTTGCTGCGGCAACAGTATTTCAACAGGCAGAATAGGAAGTAGATGTCTCTGCACGTCCACAGCCTGGTGGCTGGGGCATGCTTCTGGGAGGTGGGGAATGTAGTCTTCAGCCCCGAAATTTAAGGAGGAAGTGGACTGAGGATCCTTCTCCCAGCACAAATGTACTCGCCACAAAGGTTTCATAACAGAAGAGAAAGTAGAAAGTACAGTTGGCAATGGGGGATACAGAGTCTGGTCCACAGGCACTGCACTGCGCTTCAGCCATTGTAAACAATTGTTTTTGTTCATTCATTGTTTTGCCGTGGTTTCGTTTAGACAGTATCAGTTGCGGAACTAAACTGTTCTCAGTTTTTAAGCAGAGCTCAGAATTATGCTGTCTGACACTCAGAGAGTCGCTTGATGTCAGGGGGCAAGCACGGGATTACATCTTCAATGAAACAGTTTCATTTCAAATTTTTACTTTACCTTACTCCAACAGGAAACAATAGTGTATTGCACAGCAACAAAATTAAACCTGCAAGTAAATGCCTACAGGTCTCAGCATAAATTCATGCAAGAACGTGTTCTATGTGTTTGTATAGCTGTACATATGAAAGATCTGAATACTCCTAGCAGCAGTGTCTGGATCCAGAGCTTTGGTTTAGATTGTGTTCCTCTGGGGATGCTGTTCCATACGTATATAAGACTGAATTTAGCAATTAAATGGGGACTTCTGCATTCTGGGCCCTTGAATACCTACTCATAACAAAGTACAAGATTGGGTTTGGAAGTTCTGTCTTTGGGAAGATTTGACTCCAGATTTCCAGTTCTAGCATTTCTCTGATAGCTTGAAGTCTGCAATATATGAGTGTGCTGTATTATACATAGAAAAAAGTCTGACTGAATCTATCAGGGATATGAATTGCTATATGCATAACTAGATGATTAATGCGGTTTTATACAGCATTACCTGTATTCTGGCATATCATAAATCAGTGGAACCAAGCACATGCATTAATATCACAAATACTGTTTTTCCAGTATCGGCCCTGATTTGTCTATTATCTGCTCAGGTCAACAAATCTACGTACACATGAACAGAAAAGCCTCTCCTTAGGATGCCTCCTGAGAGCCATTGCTCCAAGCAGATAGAACACATAGATCCTTTTCCAAATCTAAATGAAATTTTAATACTTCAATACATTTTTCAATATATGAAGAGCATCATGTGATCCCAAATTTTCCTGCAATCTTTAAAGTTTAGTAAGCGTCTGAAAATTGTTAGTGAAGTTCTCACCCTGTACCTATGCAAAAGACAATGAGGATACTGAGGATACTTTGCTGATGGCTAACTTTTCCACTGCCTAGTTAACTCTTCTTCCCATCAGGAAATACATTAACAGATTTTATTGGGTAGTTTCTAATCACTTGCAAGTATTTTTTTCATATACCTGAATTTTCCTCTTACATGCAAACAATGAAAGCTACAAATACAACTTAAGACATAGAATGCCCATGACATCTAATTTGGTGTCTCAGAGACTTGGACCTTTTCAGGTGATGCAGTTCTATAAAGCAACATGCTCAGAGGTCAATGAGATATACATTTAATACACGTTTGTGTCTTGCATTTCTTGTTAATAAAGTTCATGTTTGAAATACAACCAGTCTTTCTTGTTACTCAGCTTAAATAAAGGCTACAGTCTGCAAAAGAATCAGAATCTTTTCTGAATTCTGTAGGATTAGTTGCAAACTCAGCATCTATTATCTTTGTAAACCAATATCTTCACTATGTAATATGTTAAATAAACACAGCTTGTCTTTTAAAAGATGTCTTCTCCCATTGACTGTCAAATGAAGCACAACAAAAATGTTAAAAAAAGAATCCTCAATAGCTGCATGAGTAGTTGTCCACTTCCTCCAGAGATCAGTAAAATGTTTGGCAAGGAAAACATGGGCTGAGCACTAGCACTCATTCACATGTCAAAGCCAAGATAGAAAACATAGTTCATAGTGGAGTGCAAGGACAAGAGTGCCGGAAAGGCATTCTTGCAAATAACGTGCTACAAAACTGTACCACTCTCCACCTTCTCTGCTGCTTTCATGTGCAGCTCAACTACATTTCGGTAAAACAGTGTGCCTGAGTGCAACTCAGGAATGTGTATGTCTTCTCCTGTGAACAGATGCAGAGCCAAACACCAACCCCTGTATCCCTCCGTGGACATATTGCACAGCTGGAAGAGCAATTGCAGCTATTAAGAAAAAGCACTGTTTTTCCTACTGGGTTATCTAAATCTTGATTTGTAGTGTGAAAGTGTGTTTTAAACATGATTTTGACCACATTAAATTTTGCAAACTAAAGACAAAGTAAATTTAATGGTGGCGTTTAAACTCTCTGAGGTCTTAGCTGAATGACATACATTAGCAGTCAAAAATAGGTGATTAGTTCAAAATCAAGTTGTGTAAAGTTCTGCAAATTTAAGTCACTGCCTGACACGTGGGTGCCCACACACTCAGAAAAAGCAGTGTGGGGAGCCGAACAATGTAATAATCCCCTTACTACCTGCTTAAAAAGGTGGCAGGAGTGCGTACTGCACTGTCAAAATCTCTATCTAGAAACAGTCTGAGGTGCATAGAGTTGATCATGCACAGGAGGCAAAAAGGGGAATGGAGAAGGACAAAAGGAGAAGTTCCCTCACCCTCAAGGCACCAGTAACACCTTACCCCACCTCATATTCCCCCTAACCGCAGGTTCAGCTGAAAAAATGCTGGAGTATGTAACAGCGACAACACCCCATAGGCAGGAGCCTATAAATCTTTGCAGTCTCCGAGGCATGAGCTCCATGGGCTTAGCATTCATTGCACTTGACTGTTTGTCAGGGCTGCCTTAAGGTGTGTGAGGCACTGCTTGAGCAGGTGTGGGAGCATATGCAGATTTTAGGGAAATGGGATTTCAAAAAAAGACCTTAGACATTCAGATACATAAAATCTACTTATTTTCTAAAATTGAGGGGGATTGATTCTGATCTAAGTTTATATTTAAAAAAAAAAAATTAAAAACCGGAATGGTTATTAATTCCTTCTGAAATAAGCAAAAGCGAAAGGTGCTTCAATCCTTTTGTAAAATCTAGTCTTTTTTTTTTCCCCGCACACATACATTGATGGCTTTAGCACTTACCAGACCTTTACAAACAAGTACATAGACATCACAAAACTACAGTAAAGTTGATACAGAAATCATGATCTTCACTTTGTGGACAAGGTAACTGACTCTAAGATATTAAGACCAAACTGTTACCCTAAACCTGAACACCTGCAGACATACTTAATAACAAACAGGTGGTGTAAGAGTTATCAGGACTGAAAACATCAAAGTACTGCTTAAGGTCCCTGGAGATAGATGCCCAAGTCTGAAAACACTGTTTAATTTGTTTAGTTTCCAAACATTTAAACTACGCATAGTAATATTTACTTATCTGAATGTGTTTACAAACACTTTAAATTCGTTAATTTTTTAGAAATTTCTTCCGCGAGACGAAGTTACCTTTTTCGGTAGATTTGCCTTTTGCTTCTTCTAGAAGAGGAGTTACTTCTGGGCTAACGAATTTCCGTTTAATAATGCATGAATTTTCCTCGTATGAAGCTAGATAGTTTTTCCATCACTTGTACTTCAGTATTTCTGAAACCAGGTGTTAATTTTCAGGGGGATAGGAGGTTTCCAAGCAGCTGCCAGGACTAATATAGCAGCCAGCAGTAAACGCTGAATAAGCTTAGGTACAAAATCTATACCATCTGGTTTCAGGAGTCCCCAGCCAAAAAATGTGAGGCCAGTTCCTTTCATGTCCAGAAATCTTCCCGTTTGTTGGGAATTGTGAAATGGATCTTACCTTTGCATTACCTTTTAATTCACAACTCAGAGGAAGATTCAAATAATGGTCTTAAGAAAACATTGCATAACTGTAAAATGGGAAACTAAGTAATGTGCTCAGGTTTCATAATAAGAAAGATGAACACTTTTTGACAAGCTGAGATCAAAGTCCTTGCTCAGCCTCACAGTAGTCCAGTCTTCCAAGCTGCCGTTTCTCAAAGTCAATCTACCAGTGCTCAACACAGAAACAAAGTCCCTCAGAGGAATGGTCTCCCTAGACCAGTAAGTAATAAGGAGATACAAAATGAAGCCCTTCAGGTTTGATTTAAGACCAGGGAAGTAAGGAATGAGGTCCATCTTGGCTGCCAGTGAGGAAATGCTTATGGTTCCTTAGGTGTCTGAAGAGATCAACTATGTTCTACATGAAAAATTGCTATACTGAAAATTTTCATAAAAGAGTAACTTAAGAGTGATTTTGTTCACAGACATGAGTATGAAGGCATAGATACAGCTTGAGCCACTCCAGAGAGAACCGAGGAGATCCAAGGAACAGAACTTTCACTGAAGAAGTGTGGAAAAGGAGTGTTTCCTGCAATTTTTAAAGTCCAAATCATTTCACCCTCTCTCTCAGGCAGCCATTTACAGCTATACATAATCCACAAGGTCACTTTCTTATCAAAGCCCTGAAGGTACCAAGCTATCATCCCATCCAAAGACTTATTAGTATCTCTTAGCTTTTTATGTCTGGGTTATATATAAAAAAATGCATATCATAAGAAACCATGCAAGCCTATTTTCCTTTTACTATCATCACTGCTTTCAACACACTGATTAAATCATTGCTTTAACTGGATGATTAAACCCTTTTGAGAAGGGACTGCCATGTTACTGTATTTGGCTAGAACAGAGTATAATGATTCCCTGGTCCATAGGCACTATCTCAATGCAGATAAAACAGCAATGATAGTGCTGTTGCATTCCTGGTTTGTTTACACTGCTGTATAGCAAGATTGCCCTGAGCTCTGTGCAGCAAGTTAGAATAGCTTTATCGTCTGATCTAGCAGCAGGTTTAACTGGAGACACTTTTAAAGATGGGCAGATGAATGCAGATCAGACTAAACTGAGTCAGAAAAAATACAATTTTAAAAGCCTGATGTTTTCTCTCAGCACCGATCTCCAGAAGACTTAATGTTCTGAGGATTCATTCTGACTCCTTTGTGGCTAGAAGTCAAAATATTTTTTCGTATCTCTGTCTAGTAATAGTAAAGTGATGATCCTTCTGATCACATACACTGCAATAGCGTTTGATCATAGATTCCAGCCAGAGGGCATTCTGAATTAACAATTTCGCATAACCAGACTATTCTATAACACACTGTGAATAATAATTTCAGTAAAGGCAGTGATTTTGCTGTGTTCATGCCCTGGAACAATAGTGCTAGTATAAAACCCAAGATAGCACTCAATGTACTTTAAGAGAGAACTTTAGTCACCTTAAAAAAATTTAAAAGGCTGTGGTCCAAAGTTCCACTTATCTCTGAATGTATGATAAATTGTTGATCCACAGATAGAGAAGAGTCTTCTGTATTGCATCCATGAAGCATCTGTAAGTGATAACTTAGGCAACTGTAGTGCACTGATATTTTTCAAAATGGCAACAAAACACACATCAAAATAGTGACCAGTCACTGGCTAACTGACCATTATATTCCAGAGCAGTGTATCCTCACTCTTGAAGCTGTAGGCTCCACACATAAAAAGTAGGACTAGTCCACAGACTAATGGAAAACCACTTAAATAACAGACATGCCACAAAGTTCAACAGATCCAACAGGCTTTCCTGTTAATAATTCTCATCTATTGCATTATTTAATGTATTTTAGGATCTTTCTGTTTGACTATTTCTGATATTATGAAAGGTTCAGGGACTAAATAATACCAAAAAACATGGATCTTTATTTCACATTATCTGGTCTAGTTCCAAAAATTCGCAAATCACTTAATACCAGAGAGAAAATCTTTCAGTGAAAGCAAGTACATGCACAGCCTCTATCCAAGAAGAAGCAGCAGCAGAAAATTTATCACTCACTCTTCTTCAGTGTTAACAGCCAGAGGGAATACACTCTGGAAATCAATTTTCTTTTACGGGAATTTGATGTGGGTAGTTGCTTGATGTGTTCAGCTTCTGTATGGCCCAGATTCAACAAGACACTTAAAAGTGTGGCTGACTTTATTCATGTGGGTATTTGGGTATGTGCTTAAGTACCTTGCTGAACTGGGGCTTATGTTAGGTCGTTAAGTATTTTCTAGGTCAAGCATCCAGGCTAAAATTTTCTGGTTTTCCTAGTTACACTGCAGATAAGTCCAGTCACACAATACAGTTGGAAGTGCCTGCAATGAATTTGTCAGGTGATGTTACCCAAGGCAGTGGAGAATACATTCTTGTTCTGTTGGAGAAACGTATTAATTTGCCTCCTCGGTACAGACCCTGCAGACTGCTGAAAGGATCTACGTGGGCCAAACTTCAAACATACAGGATAATAAAGTAACATTTTATTTAAATATTTATGCTGCTGCAGTATCCAGCAGTTGAAGCCAGTCTTATGCCCTATTTTATTGGCGCCATAGAGAAGCATAAGGTCCCTGCTCCAAGTAATTTACATTCTTAAGAAGCATTGCACACCAAGGCTAAGTAATTGGGGAGCCATACACTTGCCACAATGAAACACTTACCAAGATAAATCAAAAAGCAGATAATTTAGGAAGGAAAAATTAAGTGCATGACTGCTTTTTTCCTCTTCAAACTCTGGCTATTAGCCCAGACATTAGCCTATCTAACCCGCAAGTGAGTAAGTTGTTTAGGAAACACAGTGATTCCAAGCATTGAGGGAGTATCACTGAGCAAAATTTTTCTATTTTATTGGAAGTGAAGATGTGATTAAGATTGTACTAGTCTACTCATCAGCCCTCTGTTACTGACTTCTAACTCCATGGCACATTTTAGACACAAAGATATGAAGTCCCCATGTGTTGTTCGAGATCCCATGGCAGAAAAGAAGGTGACTCCTGCAGCTGCTAGCTGTTGCAGGCCCCATTAGCGAGGCATAGAGTCTGGCTGGGAAAACCGGCGCCTTACTCAAGCTTTGACAGTGTTTGAAACTCATACTCGCTGCAAGTGAACCAGTTTCTTTTCCCTTCTTTACCACTGCATACGTTTTCTCTGCATAAACTGCAGTATCCCACTCTGCACTTTACTATCCTGGCAAAAATACTTACAAAACCTTGAATTAGTGCTGTCTCTGAATAAAAGACTGTTACAGCTCAACCAAGATGTACCCATCTAATCAATCTATGCATATAGAGGAGCCAGTCAGTGCATGCATGGCTATAATGGAGCCTGAGCACATGGGAAAGAAAGACTAGGATATAAGAGAGGGAGCTGCAATTCCCAAGGAGAGTAGGACAGAACCTGGGACACAATTCCTTGTGAAACCAAGTTTCACCAGTTCCGTTGCTCACTTATTGCATAATTGTCTTCCTTGACTTGCTTTCATTCAGCTGTAATCATCACAAATGTTTCTCAATGTCTTGATTTTGCCTCAACATCAAGACTTTAATCATTTGTTTTTTTTCCAGGGCAAACTATTTTGGGACTGATTGCTTCTAAGTAATTCAGCAAGGTTGAATGTTGGTCTTGTGAGTTGTTGTGGTGTCTTTTTCTTTTTCTGGAACCAACCCCCCGCAATCATAATATGCTAATGTTAACTTTGTGAACTGAAATGTCACTCTTCCTATTTTCATTCAGACTTTCTGTAAAATTTGATTGAGAGTGTCAGTTCATATTATAAGGTTTATTCACATCTTGGTGGTATGGAAATTCTTTGCTGTTTGCAAAAAGCCACAGATATATTGTCATGGATTTTAACAGTGGTTAGGTACTGTTAATAGCAACAAAAATAATTAGTGGAGACTATTTGAGCCATGTTTCTTTTTTAGTGTAAACTGGATACAATGCTGAAAAAGGGGAAATCATCATTAGGTTAGCAAAACTCCTGCCTTACATCTCCCCCATCTTCACCATGTTTTATTCCACTAATGCAATCTGTATGTATTTTGAACTCTAAGACTAGTGTAAACTGTGAACATCTCTTGAGGAGGGGGAACACACAGCAATGAAATGATAGAACAGAAGAAGAATGAAGCTGAAAATTAGGCCAGAAGATTGAAATCAGGACAGATTTAAATCATTCTTTGCTATGTTACTCATCTTGGTTGTCTGATAAACTACCAAGCAGGACAAAGTTCAGGAGACTTGATATACTGCATGTTAAGTCTTTGTTGTTATAAGGTGAACTCCCTTACTCCAGCTTGCTCTCCTCGTCTCCCACACTTGTTGTTTTAATACAGAGGAAAGTTCAACTCCCCCTGCTTAACTCCAGTACCTCTTAATGAGGGAACTGTAACACTATCCAGTTGTCTCACCACATGGCAATCAGAATTTCATTGCTTTGCACAGCTTGACTTATGTCAAAAAGGATGGTTAAAATTCACCCAAGCCCTGGAAACCCCCTGTTGAGTTAAACAGATCACATCTTAGCTACAGGAGGATTGTTTGTTTGTTTGTTTTGTTTTTTAAATGGTCCAAGGGCAAGAAGTATTATTTGCAAAAGCTCTTTCACATACCCTGTTCTTAGGATGCTGGCATCAGCAAGATGATTCACATATCATATAGTTAAAGAGACACAAGCAATAGAGCTTCACGTGCCAATAAAAAGAAACACCATTTACAAAAAATACAGTCTGATCATACAAAATGGATCCTTTAGTCTATTGTGGTTAAGAAAATCTCTTAGAGCATCCTAATAGATTATCTTTGACAGTGTGGGCTTTACATTTACAAATGAGCAAAAATCATAACAGAAGGCTCAAGGCCAGTAAAATTGAGTCACGGGAGGTAATGTTATTTATGGGCAGCAGCAACTGAACCACCATTTCTGAAGCCTTCAGGACAATCCTCCTTGAAGGCTCACACGCACATTAGGTGGTTATTGCAATTGCTGTGATAGAAACAACACAAGCAAACATTTGCAGGCACTTTGCTTATGCTTGCTGTACCTCAAGTTGTACCTTCCAAGAGTTTTTAGACATGGTCTTTTTTTCTAGTATGTTGCTTCAATTAAACTGAAAACCAGACACAAGAGAATGCTCTATTAAACTGTGAAATCATTGTACTGCATTACAGGAAGCCTCCAAGTTTATAGAAATAGGAATGTCTCTGTTCTTATTACCCCTGTTTACAAGACAGTTCAAAGGATATCATAAACAATTACCTCTGAAGTGAGAATGCTATGGATATTTTTCTGTGAAGTAGCGTTAGCACAAGGAGATTACCTTTAATAGTGGTGGCTCTACATCCATGAAAAATTAATTATCCAGAGAAAACATAAATTGCTTATAAGCAACAGCCCTAGAACCAAAAAAAATTTATTATATTTTTAAATGGTGGCTCATCTAAGGATCATTTAAAGGTACAGGGAATGACTGAGTAGGCCAGTCTTCTTTATTCTGGAAAAGAGACCACCGAAGGAAAATATGAAGAGTTTACAGAATCATAAGGGGCATGGAGGTGAATAGGGATCAGCTGCTCACTATTTTCTCCAGTGCAAAACCAGGAAGTCATCAAGTGAAGACTGTAAATTCTGATCCAAACAAATGTAAGAGTGTCGTTCTTCATGCAGGATGGGCAGTAGTGGAAGTTGTACACAGATGGGTTTGAGGAGACGCTAAACCAGTTAATGGAAGAAAAATCCATTACAGGTTACTAAATACATAGAAACTACATCTGATTCAGGAAATCTCTCAGCTGGCGATAGTATAAAACTGGGAGTCCTCAGGGCATACTCATATTTGCTTGCTCTGTTCTTGTTTTTCCCTAGGCATCTGCTTATGACCGTTGTTCTCACTGGATTTCCCCTTACAAACAGACTTCAGTTCATGCCTAATACCAGCTACCCAGCTGGAGTAAAGGATGATTAAATTAAAAAATCAGCAAAAAATTAGAGAGACATCAAAGAGGAAGAGAGTCAAAGGGTCAAAAGTAGAAAAAAGTAGAATGTGTGGGTGGGGCAGAGGCAACCCAAAATAACTCCAAGAAGTGCATGCCAACAGCATCACCACTTCTTCAAGGCATCCACCTCAAGGCACCCAAGGAGATAATTGGTATTGCTCAGTGGTGCTCTTCCCAGATGGAAGGGACAGAACAAGGGAACACAGGCTCATCATGCACACACCAGATCCCATCAAGTTTCCTCCCCTAGAAGCTGTGAACAGACAGCATAGACAGGGCCAGGAGGAGGATGACAATAAAGTCTTGTGACTTTGTGGGTCCTCAGGTGAGGAGGGTGTAAATGAGAAACTGAGGGGAGAAATGCAGCCAGAACCTCAGGACTCAAAGACCCAGAAGGACTACAGGGTTGTGCACTCAACATACATGTATGCCAGAGCCCCTCTCTCACTGCAAGTCAGGGACCTTATGAACCACTTTGTGCAACGCTAACCAACATCCCTATGCCAGCTCCACGTTCTCCCTGAATACAGCATAGTCTGCATTCATTCTCTGCCAACAGTTCTTTTGGCTGAAAAATCTAAGCACTAACTGGGGCCAGTCCATGCTGGGGTGCAGACTTTATGGTCAGGCTGCCTGTCATCCATCCCAGTTCTGGTTCTCTTAGCACACTTCTCTCTCCACATTTCGCGCAAGGCAGGGCTCATACCTTCTGAAGGGAGTGAAGATTGTGGTATTTATTAGCATGGCCAATGGTGTCTGTGTGCAAGGGAGGAGGAGGTTGCACTTGTAGCAGAGTGCACACTGCTGATGAGCAGCAAGGACAAGACCTATTCTTCCAAATGGCTGAGACTTAAGCAGTGCAGAAACAGGCCAATCCACCTCATTTGGTCAGGAGGCACTTTTTGGTGTGAATATCACTGGCAATATCAATGTAGTCTATAAATAAAAAAAAAAATGTAGCAATGTGGTTCCAGCACCTCAGAGTTTGAAACTCAACATTTAGACAAGGTAGATGGAATAATTGCACGGCAAATAACTGAGGTGAGTCCAAACAGTGCCCTCCGAATAGCCAATGCTTTTATCCTTTACCTCAAATGCAAGTTCTTCCGTATCATTACCATAGTTAAATGTGGTAAGGAATAAAAACACAGCACTTGGGCAATCTGTCTGAGAAAACTTGGACTTCTGTGTGTTTTTAGGGTATAAGAATTATGAATCACTTTCAGAGGAATCCAGCTGCATGTAGAAAGTATCAATGACGTGTTATGTGCAAATATTGAAAGCTTGTTTAAAGTTATTTGTTAGTCTTTGGGTGTGGTCTGTGCTGTACAGATTTATGACCCACAAAGCCACATGGTCTTAGGCCAGGCCCAGTTGTGCTTTCAAAGATAGTGTGATGCTAGATAAGAAACTTTAGCATATACATTGGCAAACCTGTTTTCAGAATGGGAGGGCTATTGTTGCACAACAGCTTATATCCAGCTATCTCCAAGGGCAAGGCTACACTGCTTGTCAGGGCCCTGCGTGCAACTTCTTCCCCTCCTGCCTCTTTGCCAGGGCCTGGCTGCCTGGCCAGCTTAAGGCCAGCTTTTAGGACAACTGTATGGCCTCGAGCCAGAGAGCTATAGGGAAGGACCTGTGAGAAAAGGGTTTCTACCCTGCTTCCCTCAGGAGCTGCTTTTAAGCTCAGACCCTCACCCTGGATTTCTGCCCAAGTGACATTTGCAGCTGTGCCTGAGCCTGACCATTGCCAGCTGGCTCAACTTCCCAGCTTGACCTTGAACCTGCCTCCTCTATATGGATGTTTCAGGTGATCTGGCCTCTTGGGTGACCCTGGTTGCTGTCACTGGACCTCACTGCTCCCAGCACAGCCTGGAGAACCATCCTTTGGCCAACCATGGCACCAGCTTCGCAGTTCCCAAGGTCAGGAAGCCAATCTGCAAGGTTGGCCCCAGATGATCTTGGAGACCATCCCAACAGGTGGCATCCCACAGCCTTGATCTCACCACCTGGTTTGCCCAGACAGGCTGTCCGTGAGCCACC
The DNA here is from genome assembly GCF_000699105.1 of Pygoscelis adeliae. Classification (NCBI taxonomy): domain Eukaryota; kingdom Metazoa; phylum Chordata; class Aves; order Sphenisciformes; family Spheniscidae; genus Pygoscelis; species Pygoscelis adeliae. The sequence goes on from NW_008824982.1 coordinate 1,364,275, forward strand.
TGGGAGGCAGCTGTGTCAGGGAGCATGCCATGAGCATGGTTTCATGTCAAAGGTTGTATAGACATAGGCAAAATGATTTACAAAGCTAAGTGAAGGGAGAGCTAAGTCTATTCAAATATCAGATACCATAATTCATCCTGATTAGCCTGGGATGATTCAACAGCTGTAACCATTTAGGCTACAATTCAGAAAGGCAAACACTTTAATCTAATGCTAGCAGCGGATTGCCAAGGAAAGGGAGGAACTGAAAAGAAAATATATCAAAATTTCAAACTTCATCCTGGAAACAGAATTCCAAAACTTCATTAAAATGCTTATGCCAAACGTTTCAAAATATAACTCAGTTATACCAAAAAAATTTGCTTCCAATTTGTTGAGAAGGATCAAGAGCACCCAAGATGGATGCAATGTAGACAAAACTTAGGTCCAAGAAAAGTGATGAAGAAATCTATTATCCAGCAATGCCTTACCACGAAGGCATCTAAAATTTAGTGGGCACCTCCATTATGCCTTTTCATGGTCTTAAAGCTCCCTAAGTGCCTGCACATCCACAGTAGGGCCTCAGCTGTGAGGCACGTTCTCACTTATGCTCTACCATGATCCAGAAATAAGGATGTCCATCTACAGCTGCAGTCCATTACAGCCTGCTTCCAACACACATAGAGCACTGAGGTCAGCACATAGCACACCATGGCCACCTACTCCCAAAAACCTGGCCAGTGCTGGCAGCAGCCTTTCCTCTAAAGGCCCTGCCAAAGGACAGAAAAAGAGCACAAGATTAACGTGGCCTGGAGGAGTCTTGACTCTGCAGGTGAGGTAGAAGATATGGGCATGATTTTTACCAGAAAGGGGCAAGATGGGTCAGCTCCCCACTCCCGTGTGAGCTTTCTGTTAAAAGGACCAGAAGAAGCTGCATCTCCTCCAACAAGTCACATTGCTGGTAGGACACAGAGCCTCATCTCTGCTGACTGACCAGTTTCCAGGAACTCGTTTCTGCCAATGCAGTTCCTCACACCCTGTGATAATTGGGTGTTATGCAGAACTGCCCCTTCAGTGAGAGGAGGCGAAGGAGACCCGGAGTCTATGAAGACTGAACCTGGGCACGTAGCATGCTGTGATTGTACTATTACTTTCCTCCAGTGTGCGCAGGCTTTGAAATAACATTCATTTTTCACCATCTAACTGTCAGTGTAATGCAGCTGAGTCATTGAAACAATATTAGGGTTGACTTAAGCCTTCAACGTGTAGTGCCCTTTTGAACTGCTTACTAATCACTATTAAAAAAAAAGTGGTCAGGTAGTGTCTTTCTCCTCCTTCAGGTCACAAGATTAATTACTTGTCTACAATAAAGACCAAAACGAGAGGCTTATGTAGCTCTGGGTTCCGACTGGGATAGAGACTTTTCCCAGAGCAGCAAAGACATCAGTAACTGCAGCGTAGCGTTAAGAGGCATCGCCACTAAGCAAGGGTGCACTGGTAAGACCAGTGTATGAGAAGAAGCGGTTAGGTCCCTTTTCACCCAATTTGTTCTTATAAATTGTTCACTATTGTTAAAGTAAACAGGTTTTAAGATAAGCTTTCTTCTAAAACCGTTTCTGTAAAAGGCAAAGTGAGTAGTCTTGGGATGCAACTGTTTTTTAAGGCAATTTGATATAAGCTACTTTTCCTGCAAGGTACTGGTTTTTAGTGGCAGAGGAAAAGTTGACCACCCGCTTGCACACAGTCAAAAAGAGTAGTAGGGCTCAACCTCCTAGGTGTTCATATTTGGCATTAATTGCTCTGTGCAAATGCAATGGCCACCCTCACTCTATTTCCTGGCTACCCTGCACAATCATTCCAATTTATTTATTTCAATCGGGTAATTTCCAATAGGTAGTGCAATATCAATGTATTGACATCAATGTATATGCTAAAGATCTGTGTTTTCTGTTATACGAACAGTATAGCTATATAACTGCAGGCTCTGGAGGTCTTCCCACCAGGAACAATTTCCCAAGTCTGCAGCTTCAGAAACTGAGCAGATACGTAGTGCAATGTTAAAGTAGTACATTTTAAAGGGAGCTGGGCACCTTAAAATTGAAATTAGCTAGAAAAAAATGAATTGCTGAAAACTAGGTAAAACTGCTTAGACTATTTCTTTTATGTTTAAGAAGCTACAGGAAAATTCAGCAGAAGCAGCTTGTGGTACACCTGTGACTGTACTGGTACACCTGGGAGAAGAATCAGGTAAGAGTTCCACAATGGTGACACATGTAGATTAAATTTTATATCCTCTTATGAAAAGTGGCTTCCTTCATAAATTGTGTTCTTAAAAACTGAGCATAATCTGATACATGCAGGGAGAGAAAATAAGGTGTGACACCAATAGAACCTGATTTTTAAACAAACTCCAAACTTGTACTGTTTCAATATCGGTAGGGAGATTTAAATAAAGGTGCATCTTAATTTCTTGAGCTTATTACAGAGCTAATACTACCCAGACAGTGTCAAAATACAGCTGATACAAACTATCAGATTGTACTTTGAGTGTATATTCAAGAAAAGTCATTCAAGTAGTACCGACCCAAGTTAGTGATGTATGGTACTGCACAAACTCAAAGAGATTGTTCTGGACCTGAGCTGGCTCAGACTGAGCTAGGTTTGATGACTCTGCACGAGTTTCATAGTTAATGCACAACCTGAGAATTCACTTTTGGATCATCAAAAGCTAACTGTATCTATCATATACTCGGAGGAAAAAAAGCAAGGTTCCAAATTCCAACCAATCTAGCGATGACAGACAAACTTCAGGGGATCAGAGGATAGCTGAGGTTGGAAGTAACTTCTCACAATCATCTAGTCCACCCACCCTGCAGGGTATCCAAGGATCGATATTTCCACAGCCTCTCTGGGCAACCTGTTCCAACGTTTGATCATCCTTACCATAAAAAAGGTTTTTTCCTATGTTTAAATTGAGTTTCCTATACTTCAGTTTACACCCTTTGTCCTTTCACTGGGTACTAATGAGAAGTGTCTGGCTGTCATAACACACTACCTGGTCCCCTACTCTATCCTCCTAGTCAAAAAGTTTTTTCCTAATGTCCTCCAAAGCCACATTTTGTGTCCATTGACCCTTCTTATATACTTTGCCACAAAAGATGAAAGTTTGTCTCTGTCATCTTTGTAACTCTGCTTCTATTGCTATTAGATCACTCTTTAGCCTTCTCTTTGCCAGGAAGAAACAAGCCCAGCTCCCTCAGCTTCTCCTCACAGGTGATGTGTTCTGGGCTCCCAACCAGCTTGGTAGCCCCTCTAGTCTCTCTCCAGCTTCTCGCTCTTGAACTGGGGCCAAAACTAGACTCTGTATCCCAGGTGTGGCCTCCCAAGCACCAAGTAAAGGGTAGTTATAACTTCCCTTGATCAACTAGCCATGCTCCTCTTAATGTAGTCCAATACGCAGTTTGCCTTATTCACTCATTTGTTCTTCAGTCAAATCCTGTTCTTGCTCTAAAACATAAATATCTAACCATTGTTTGAAATGAATCGGTAAGTGTAATGACATACCTACACTGCTCTTGAAAGATATACCCCAGTGTCCACTGTTTCATGTTCCAGTGGCAAACCTATTGACCACAATAAATTAACATCACAGACAATAATAAAATAGTTCATTCAAACTGAGCATTGCTGAGCCAATCTGATACTTGGCACACCTTCAGTCTGCACTGACTTATTTTGCTGGTCTATGTGATGGGTCAGAGCAGACTTCTGCTGTAAGAATGGAGCCCATCTGAAAATCAAAGATCAATCTTTCTTAGTCAAAGAGGTCAGGCAGTAGCACAAATTCCAGAATCAGTGTGTGGTATATGCAGAATCTGTTTATCTCCTGAAAAGTACTTCAAAGCCAGAGCGTGACTTTTAGAAGTATTGACACGCACCTCCATCCATCCCTTCAAAAACTCTCACTCAAAACCCTGGCCTAGATGAGACATCTTGCCTGAACGCTCAGCAGTCCTTGCAGTCTGCCTAAACCAGGTTTGGGTGGACCCTGAAATGAGATACAGTCTCTCTCTTTTCATTGTAAAGGCAATGGTTTAAAGATAAGCAGAGAGAGAGAAGGGAAATGGAGAGAATTGTATTCAAGCTGACTGTTAGAAACTTCAAGAAAGGGTAAGGGTTGGGGAATGAAAAAATGAACATTACCTTTTTAGAATAATCAAGAAGGGGTAAACTGAGAAAATGACTTTTTATTTGAGCACTAAGCATCCTCTGCAAGGCATTTAACAGCTTCCACTCCCAGTAGCTTCAGTGGGAGAGGCTGTACTTTGTCAGCTGCTCCCCCCTTCTTTAGCAAAACCGTGAGCCATCTGAAACGCTTAGCTCATGCTAAATGATCATATGCCAAGTATTGTGATGATGACTGATCTTGCTGCCTGAGTGGAATTACACAATGAGCAAGAGTGGAAATAAGTAGGTGTTTAAAAGTACTTGTGCTCTTAAGGACATGGCTGTGCAAGTCATTGACTCCTTGAGCTATGGCACTGTTTTAGAAAACTCTGCTACCCAATGACATCTGAACCCTTGACTGCCACCATGGCCATGGAACCAGGAGCTTCAGAAGCATCTTCAATACTAGAGCATGACCCAAGGGACACAGAGAAAGTGTGTTCCCAATGAAGCAGCACAGTCACGGCCCTGGAGCTTGTACCTATTGGAGGGTTACAGTCAGGGAGTAGCAAGAACAGGATTGCCCCATGAAGTCAGCAGCCAAGGGTGACTCCAGCACAGGCCGTGCCCTCACCAATGAGGCACCATCCCACAGGGGCTAAGCACAGCAGGCAGAGCCAGGGGCTGTAGCAGGGACCATCAGCAGCACCCAACACAAGTGATGAAGGAGCAAAAAGAGATGGAGCTGGAGACAGGGCTGGAGATAAGTTGTGACACATGACTGAGGGGTCCATCCAGGATACAAGCTAACTACAGTGTAGGTCCAAGGTCCGTTGGGGAGGCAGGGCTGGAGATAGGCACGCCTACAACATAGCGCAGGATGGGACCAGGTGCCCATTCCTGACCTTATAGAGAGTCCCTGGGCAGAGGAAGTGCGGGCGAGTGTTCCAAGTGAGGCCGGTTGGGGCCATTAAGGCCCATCAGTGCCCTCGAGGCACTGACAGTTACCTTACATGGCCCTAATTCCAGTATGAGGCATTTCACTGTGTTGTAGAAAGATGTCACATCAGAGAGCAAGAGCAAGCGGGAAGGACAGCAGCCCAAGCAGGAAGCGCAAGCCATCAACCTGGCTGTCCTTGTTCATAAGGACTAAGTACATGTGCCCAGAGGAGCTGAATCCCATTTGTGAGAAATCATTAAACGTTGTACTGAGACCAGCTGATATTAGTAAGGCCTCACAATCCCTGTTGTTGACAGCTCATTCGCATAATTCATGGCTGCCTCCAATTATCTGTGGGAGATTTGCAAGCCGGACTCTCAGCCTGCGAAGGAGGTTCCACATGGGCAGGCGCTTAATGAACAGATTGGATTATAAACACTAGCTAATCTTTCCCACATGTACACCTGAAGAATATCACAAGTGACAGCTGTTTAAATTTCCAAGGAAATTAATGATTCCTAAAGAGGCAAGGCTTATCAAGGCTTTGACTGGGCCTGATAACGGACAACCACCAAGGGGCAAATTGTTTATAATAGTCTATAAGTGCCTTATTATATGGGTTCATCTGGGAAACTTTTATTGACATGGTCCCTTTTATTAATGTTTGTGCTGGCAAAGACTTGAACAGCTTTGTTCAATCTACTGATGATATTAGGCTACTAAGGCCTCTAATGAGCATCTTGTATCTTCAGGTCGCAGTCAGTTTAAAATGATTGGTACTGGGGCCAGGATACCATGTGCTCAGCTGAACCCTACAAGACAGCTACATTGTGCCTGCCCCATGCAGATCTCACATCCTTGCGGGGCCCATCTGCGAGACTGCTAAAACATTAACTCGTGTGCGGTGGGTCATTTGCTGCATTTACTGTCTTGAGATTCAGGGGGGGTGGGGGTGGGAAGAAGGCAATCCAGGTTTACCGTGAGACTATAACCAACCTTTTCTAATAGACCATAGACATATGGCAAAAGAAAGCCCCTTCCTCTGTCCCCTTTTGCAGAAAGCCTGTACCTTTACTTCAGGACACAAAACCTCCATCAGTCGCCCTGGTGTTCCTCCTTCCCCATGGAGCACGTGGCAGGACACATTCTCATTTCCAAGGGGACTTTTCATAGCCTGGTTCTATTCCAAAGGAGGCATCATGAAAAAAGAGCATCTATGCTGGCCTGTGAAAGTGGTAACATGGAAAAGTCTTTGTTAAACTCAGGGGTCAAGAAAAAGGAATTAGCTACCGCAAGTCATTCTCCTCAAGCTACAAGTAATGCAATTCCTGTGCAGAACTGGGTAGCTATGGGATTATTTTAAAGTTCAAACTTCTCTTCCTGGTCAATGAGTGTTTCGCAAAGGAGCATGGAATTAATTTAAATTCAAGACTACAAACAAAACAAATGGGTCACAAATAGATTATAAATGTTTTCTTGTTTAAGAATAACTGTGATCCATCACTGAGTTCACTGCTGAAGTGTCTGGCCACAGCAAGGGACCTGTTCTTCCTGCCACACTGGTGTAAACCAGAATTGATTCAGTTGAAAGAAATGGATGAAGGTGATGGTTAAAGTCAGGATAAAGGCAATGGAACTGGGAGGAGTCTGACTTGTGTTTTATCTAAACCCATGCTAATATTACTGTCTGACCCATTGCACTGAAGCCAATTTTGGACGTATGTCATATATTCTGCAAATCAGATCTTTCCCAGTTTATATTCATATAATTACACTGACTCTGCTTGGTGAAGGTCTGGCCCACTATTTGTGACTCTGTCATTCATCATCAAAATTAGTTGGGGGCTTCACTTAAAGAATATTGGAGCCTCCAATGACTGGATAAATCATTTCTGTATGGGTTAGTTCTTGTGCTTTCTCTGACTAGCGCGGCATTTTTCCCGGAAATAAATATGAAAGAGAAGTAAATCACTGACCTTATGATTCGATTAATAAATAGTGGATATTTTAAAATAAAACTTTCAGGCAAAAGGTGATCTATGTCCTCCCAGTGCACATGCATACACATGCACATACATAATTTCCTCAGTTTTATTTTAGGATCTTGCATGATTGGGCTTTTTCTTCAGATGCTGAATATCTGCCACAGAGAATGTTCTATTATAGCCATAACAATGTGATACTATATTAGGAAAGGAACTCATTTTGTAGGACATTTGGAATCTTTGTTAGTTACAATTCAAGCCTGTTTGTTTTCATGAGGCGAAGAAACCAAGAACAGCTAGCCTAAGCAGGAGATTTTGCTAGCAGGTAATAGGACTGCCTTGGTCAAACTGACTGTTTACTAACTTTCTGCTGGATTTCTAACAAAATAAAATTCTTGAACGGCATAGGCAAGGATACGGCTGTTCACTTGTTTGGTTTGCTTGAAGTTTTATATTTTGTTAAGGGTATTTCTGCTGCAGTACATGAATCCCTCAGTGGCTAATACAGCACTTTTTAATCAACTTTTAATGCCTTTTTCCTTAAGTAACAAAGCAAGTGTAAAGAACACATGCAAAATGAATGTATGTGTGATACCAGTTGGTTTAAGGCAGACAAGGGAAGTGCTGAAACCACGTAGAACAAATCAGGCCTTTTCCTGAGCTGCATCTTGCTTTTTCCTCCCACATTTCTTTCTTCTAATATTCCATGTTTGTCTTGAATGAGGACCTCCCCTGACCCAGGGAGGCCACATCCCCAGAAGCTGGAGAGAACAGGCTGACCAGTGGCAAAGGTATGGCAGAGACCCCCTGACACAGCGGGCAAGAGAGGAAGAAGTGGGGAAAGGGAGAATGACTTTCCTTCTCACCATGGCTCTGCAGCCTTGCCACTGTTATCAACGGTATACCAGTCCCGTCTTAATGCAACTAGTTTTATAATACACCTAACACACCACTCCAGGAATTTCTTTGGGCTTTCAAGGACCACTGTTCAAATGCCTATGTCTGATTCTCAAGGTCAGATAGCTCTATCTGGTGAAAGTCTTTCTATGGCAGAAAATAAAAAAAAAAAGCAGTGACTGCTTCTCATGGGTCCCATAGAGGGCATAGATCTGGGGAAAAAAAAGACTCAACAAAACCCTTTTCTTACAAGACTAAAAATTTGCTCAAATGGGCTGAGAGAGAACTTACAAGACTATGTGCAACAGTGCCATCTGATGGGCTTACTCAAAAGGGTAAACAAGGTGACAAAGTAATCTGTAGGCCTGGCAAGCTACCTTCAGTCCTAAGCAAAATGATGTGACCAATACTGGATTTGATTAAAAGAAGGTGCTCTCCAATGAATTCTTATTTCCATAGGCTTTTCCCATGAGCCTATGTCAAACTACTTTTTAAAATAAGGTTATGGGGTTTTTTTGATAAAGGTAATAGGGTTGAAATAATTTCCATGGTGGGATATTTGATTTAGTACTGTGGAATATTTTGATTGAAACACTGCAGCAAACGAAACATACAGGTCAAGTTAAATGCACTAATTACTGGGTAATAAACCCTCAAGTGAAATTTCAAAGCAGGAAGCAATGCAGGAGAGATAAGGGTCCAGAGGTCTCTCAGGAAAAGCTGGTGTGTCACAGGGGCAGACTACATAGCTACCTGGGATGACAGAAAAGGAAAGGAAATATTATATAATTGATCAGCATTTATGTGTTGATATCTCTTTGACAATGTAAACAACTGTGGGTTTCATCTTTGCAGAATATATTGCCCTTAAATAGTTGCTAGAAATTTGTAGGACAAAGTTAACATAGGGTTGTTTTTTTAAATCTAATTCATTCTTCTTCAAGACCCCAGTCAAATGGCTTTATTTTGAAGAATGAGGCGTGTTCATTACCTGTTAAAATAAATGTAGAAATGAGGCTTCTGAGTTTCAGTCATTACTTCTAAGTGCTTGGTGTGGCTACTTATCACTAGACTGCCTTCGCCTAAGCCTCTTCTTCCTGTAGTGCATGAAGTTGTTATTATGTTATTATATGTCATTAATTTTTAAAAGATCACTCTTCTTAGATCAATTCCAAGTGTGATAGTGACCTTTTAATTGATTTACATCTTCATTACTGTATTACAGCATAGGTAAAACAAACTAATGTCCCCAGGTCTGAATTCCTGTGAACATGCAGAAGTGGACAGCAAAATTTATTTCATTTGCTGCAGTGAAATAGCAAGAGCCATCCCTGGCCACAGAAATCAGTTCATGGCCCTGTAATGTCAACAGCTTTTATCAATGAGCCAGGAGAAAACCTTAAATCATTATTTATACAATCTCTAACTAACACAAATACTGGAAATATATTTAAATATTGGAAAGAAAAGACTTTAGAGACAGACCTGGATCATTTGGTAAATAGGGTTCAGATCAGTGTTATATTGTTCAGCATAGGTAAATGAAAAACTTGGGGAAAACATAGTACATCTTTTTAGGACTCACTTTATCTTCTAAAAATGTTCGGAGATTATGATAGATAACTGGTTGAATATTAACTGGCTTCTTTTGTGTTTGTTTTCAACTTCCTTCCTAACTTTTAACTTTTACAAACAAAAATCCTGACTTTTTTTTTCTACAAATCGATTAGTCTTGGAAAGCAAAAGCAATGCTGGACCATTGTCATGCAAAAATAATTTTTTCTGGAGACAAAAATAATATGAAAAATTTTGCTTTAGCTCTTGATTTTCTTTGGAGTTCTAACTCCTGTCTAGTGAATGTTCGTGGAGGAAAGCCCTGTTCAAACATCTGTCTCAGAGGAGGATTAGGTGGATGAGATATTAAAGGCCAGGGTAGAAAAATGGTTTGTGTTGAACTGGGAAAGGTTTGTTCCATTTATGGCTGTTTGGAGGGAGAGAAGGAAATGGGGAATGATGGCAGGGACAGGAGGGGTGGGATTGGTGAGATATAGGCATCTCACACATAAAGAAAGCATTGTTGCTGCTTTTGGAAAACTGAAATTAAATATGCAAACACTATGGTTGAGACATCTTATTGTACTTGGCATTTTCTGGATCTACCCATGTCAGCCCTTGATATTAACAGGAGAACAATCAGTTCTATGCCAAAAGCTGTTAATAACCCTATTTCATAGGAAGGCTCACTTCGTAGCAGTACCTGGAGATAGTACTGATAGAGTATTTAGATTCTATAATTTACACATTGGCCCTTATTAAATCCAGGAGCTATTTTTCAGTAAAGGCATAACTGAAAAACTCATGTAACCAGGCTTTTCTTTTGTGTGTGTATTATGTGTGCAGTTTAGTTATACAACTGAAAAGGACCAAATCCAGATGTCCTCAGCTGACATAGCAGAGAGCATGTCTAGGAAACACCAATGCTTGCTGTGAGCGGGACACAGAGGTGTAATGCATGGTTATTCTGTTTTTAGCTTCATGATCTGAGGGAAGGTAGGAAGCAAATATGCAGCCCCGTATCTGTGCTTTTATCTACTTTTGTTATTGATCCCAAAATCCTCTGGGAGCCATTCTACAATGAGTGATTGATAATGAAATTGATGTTTACCAGTTAATCTTCTGTCTGGTATCTCCTTTGTCAGTAAGTCTAGGCCTGGATGTAGGCTACAAGGCCACATGGAAATGTGGACTCCAGCCAGTAACATTGTCAGAGTGGCTCTAAACCTGCTAAATCAATAAAACCAGAGGCAAAGGCTCATAAATCTCTGTGTGTGTGTGCATAGCTGCCATGCTCCAGCTCCTTCTGGGAGCCTGCATGTGGCCTCCAAATAGAGTTCCTGGCAGTTCATCTTTCTGGTCTAGAGGTACATCTGTGATAAAGCAGATTTAATGGGGAAGACCTCGCAGTGGAATAACATAAGCTGTATGTATGTTTTCTTTCTTCCTCTCACCAATAAGCTAATACTCAGTTTCTCTCCTGTCCAAGTCAGATTAGCTTCCCATAACAGCATTCACCCATGACAGTCTCCAGTATTTTATTTCACGACAAATTGAGCTCCACAAACTAGAACACTTGGTTTTGGAGCTGACTGCAATGGATGCTGGAAGAGCCTCGAGCATTTGCACTTGGAAAGGGGCAAAGCTGTGTATTTATATTCCTGCTTTCTGCCTGTGTGTCTGAGTGTGTATGTGATCTAATGCCAAACAAGAAAGTTCATCTATGAATTGCAACACTAATGTAATATGCAGTGCATATGGAAAGGAACAGTTTCATTTATGGAGCATGAAACACAGTGATATCTGTAATCCTTTGGTTTTGTTAGCCAAGAGGAAAACAAATCTCGTGATTTTTTGTTTGTGAAGAATCAATATTTTTAGCAGTTTCTCAGTAGAAATGTTATACCTTGTACTTTATTAACACTGATTTTTAAAAAAGCTGTCGAGTTAGTCCACTGGTTTAAACAGAAGGCATTAGCGTATTCTTTTTTTAACTTGTGTCCTTTTTTTAGCTTTTCTAGTCATAAAAGCAATGTTTTACTGCATACTTAGCATAAGTTCTACAGTTTCATGGGAGCATTCAAAACATGAACAATTCTTATGAAATAGAGGCAAGAGTGAAAAAAAATTGACAAGGTTTCAAATGCATCAGAAGGAAGAAGCATGGCAAAGAGTCTATAGAGTCAACAGATTCAGCTGTAAAAGAAGCTTTCCAGAAAGATAAGGCCATTAAAGAAAAACTAAATTAATTCTTTACTTAGTAAGGGAGGTTTCCACCACAGCCTTTCTTTACAGAGGGCTGAGTCTGATGGGCTGTTTCAAATTGCAGTGTCAGAAGAGATTTTTGAATAAAATTTGTAAAATGAGAAGTAGGAAATCAGAAGGACCAGATGGTGTTCACCCGGGCTTTCTGAAGGAACACATGTACCAATGTGAAAATGTTATGTGTAATCTGTCACTTAAAATCAATCTCATTCCTAGAGAAACAGAAAGCAACAAATATGACACCATTTTTGAGACATCAGGGAAGATTTGGGGAACTATTGATCAATAAGTCTCAGTTCCATATAGGGGAAACTATGGAAACTAATAAAATCTAGACTTAGTAGCCACATGGAATGATTTGATTTAGTAAGGAAGAGTCAAAACTGCTCTTCTAGATGGAAGTCACAGCTCAAATATTAAATATTGCTTCAAAGTAATTAGTGAGCATGCAGACAGCTTTCCAGAAGTGTCCGCTCTGTGTTTTAGGCACAAGGAATAGAGGGGGAAACAAAAACTTCATTAAACCACTGTCTGAATCCGTGTTGAGTGCTGCATGCAGGTCTAACCCTTGAATATCAAAGTGTATAATAGTCTTAAAAAATATACAGAGAAAGAAGTCATGTTAGCACAGCAAAACTATGAGGAAAGGACAGCTATCTTCTGACACTGCAACATCACTGAGAGTCAAGCAGATTCATTTTACCTGAAAAAGCAATTTCGGATTATGGATGTCAGGAAAAGACTCTTTAAAGTCTTATAAAAATGTTGTTGAACATACATGCAAACTTTAGAGGCAAATATATTGCCATCTGTTTCAGTCTTTCATTGTGTTTGTACTTAAAACAGAATCATCAGAATAAAAAATGTCCCCAAGATCTCTTGAGCTGTGAACAGGGGATGACTTTCCTTAGTGTAGCAAAAGGGCTCCTGTTAAATGGAGCTTGAAGACAGTTACTGAATACCTTTTGTGGAAAGAAAAGACAATAACTTTTCTCCAAATGGAGAGGAAGTCTGAAGTAAGGCTCTGAAGTTTGGAAGAGTTAAAACTCCAGTGAGAATGGGTGGTTTAACCAGACCTTTTATTCTATACCACTCTTAGCACTTCTTTCTAATATTTCCCCTCCCATCCTTCGGGATTATCTTCTGCAAAATCTCGTTCTTGCAGACACAAGGGACTGCATGTGAGGATTTTGGGGGAGATGCTAAGCCAGGGAACAAAGAATGGGAGTGGGTGGATCCTTGTTAGCACAAAGGAATTGGTCCCATGTATGAAAGAAAAATACTCATCTGCATTATAGGCAATATCTGGGCAAGCCCAGAATTCCTAGGCCTGTTTCCGCAGTATTGAAAGACCATGACACTCACGGACATATTTGCTAAGATACTAAAATCCTGTGATCGATTTTCATGGAGCTCAAAAACATCCATAGCTGCTGGGGGAATGGAATTATAGCACCAACATTACTAAAAGGAATTAGATTTGCGGCAATACCAGGTGTGCTTGCTCTTTCTTTCCTCCTGTCTTTATTTAAATTTATGTAAGGTAAGGATCTATCTGTTTGTCTAGGGGATTTTGTTTTTAAAATGGTGTTACAACAAATATTTACAAATAATACTGTAATGAGCAATTTTAGAACCTCAGCCTGTCCTCCCTTTCCAGCATTTTTGCCAAACTTTTTTGCAAATGGGTCTTTTAATCTATCTCAAGGCTAGTGAATAGGACAATTACTTTTTAAAACAAACTTGCTTATAGCCAGCGCCTCAAAACCGTAGATACATCTATGTCTTCGAAGAACATCTTACACACGTAAGCACACAAGCACTCATAACACCACAGGTCACATTACAACAAGAAAGTATTTCTTCTTTCCCCATTCTTGTGCACCAGAAAACACCTCTTTATATACGCTTCATTCCCCCCGACATCGACAGCAATTATGCACACAAGAGGCTGGTGTCCCAGTAATATTTCTAAATCTTTCACTTCACAGAAGGAGTCATTGCTGAGTATTTTCTTAGCAAAAGGCAAAGCAAGTAGCCTCTCATCTTGATTAAAACCCTCTGACTTTTGGAATCTTCTGCTAAATTATATTTGCCATACAGGAAGGGTGTAGGAGGGAGGAAAAGAATTGAAAAACTCCAGTCTTGTGTCACTTATCAAGTGTTTCAAATTTAGAGATTTTCCCATCAACTAGAAACTAAATCCACTTGTTTGTTGCCAGGGAAAATGGGTGAAGATGCCATTTCTAAAGTGTGTAAAGACTTTGCGGTTCATTTCACAATAATATTTGTTGAACTTTTGTGGCACACTTTCAGAGGAAACAAGATGGGGCTGTGTTAGTCATGATTCGCTAAATAGTACGTCCTAATCCTTCCTAGTTTTTTGTTTATTCATGCCTTGCTGTGGGATTTACAGTGTTAGCTCATGGAAAGAAAAAGAAAATTCCAGCAGATAGAGGAATGCAGCCTTCCAGTCCGCTGCTTGGAAGCAGGTTTCGATATTTCTGTCAGGAGGACTTGCTTCACTTCTAACAGAAACCCGAATGCACAGGGAATGGAGAAAAGGAGCAGAAATAGGTGGTCTGCTTCTCAAGCGCAGGTGTGTGAGACCTGGGAGACCAAGTACTTTATGTGAGATGACCTTGAAATCAGAGGTACAGCCTGGTGAGCTAACGTGGAGTGAGCTGCACCTTTCTCCGGAGAGCTTATCACGCCCCTGCCCGCTGCCTCTGACAGCCAAAGCTGCAGTCAGGTAGAGACCATCTAGCTTCAGGTACCCCAGGGCACCTCCAAGCAATGTCACAGTGAGGAGGAGGGTGCAAGCTGTGCTAGAAGTGTTCCCACAAGCTCGACCTCCTGCCTCATTAGGTTGTTTCAAAGGTTGCTTTCATTCTCCATCTCTCCAGGCTGAGCTGACTGATAAAGGAGCTCCTCTTATCTTTTCTCACCTGCTCTGAAACAGGATCTGTTCGTTGTGAGAGGCCCTTTTGTCAGAGGAGGGTGTCTCTTCTTTGTTTTGTTTCCTCTTGACTCTCACTAGCCATAACCTTGGTGGAGCTGGAGGAGGGAGCTGCAGCGCTGCCGTGAGTGGTGAAGCCCTGTCCCACCGGTGGGGAGCAGGCGCGGAGGGGTGGCGAACAAGGGAGCGAGTGTGTTGAAATCCTGCCTGCGCTTTTCCTGTCCAGGTGATCCTGTCAGTGACAGATCTGGTCTGAACCTCTGCTACCACTGAGGAGGGCGAGGGCAGAGGGAGAGGATAACCAAAGCCTGTGGCACATAATGAAGTCCTTATGCGCTGGAAACTCGTATTCGATATGCCATAGAGGGAGATGCTGACAGCCACGATCTGCGCCTTGGAGGAAAAGGTTTTGAAGAGAAAATACACTGCCTTTGCAAACGCTGGCACAGAGCTGCCATCGGCCTGCAGAGCATTGGGTCTGTTCGGTGATGACTCCTGTTAGAGAACTAAGGAAGAAACAGTTTGATTTTTTTTTTTTTTACTTTAGTTGGCAAACTTCAGTTGCCAAGTGTGCAGAACAAGGACCACAGCCTCCAAGAAGGCTGGATTTCTGTTCCTCAGCCTGTCATGGTCTTGGTGCGTGAATTTATGCAAGTCTGCTCTGTTCTGGGCACTTTGGTTTCTTCATCTCAAGTCTTTGCAGCTCTTGGAAAGGCGAGTATCAAACATTGTCATTAACTAAAGTCACTTCATGCTGTTTTTAGTCTTGGTCAGTCCATCAGTCCTCAAGAAAAGTCACAGTTTTTACAAATCTCCCCTTTCCAGTGAAAATGCATTTTCCTACACAAGTTGCTGTGAAAATGATGTGGTGCGACTCCATAAACAGGACTAATGTGTGTTCTGTGGCTGATACGTGAGAGAGAAAAGACTCCAGCTGCCTCTTCCTGAGCTGCTTTGAAGCAACTGGGATAACAGGACTCAAAACCATGTACAATTCATTAGTTTAGACCTGACTGTACCTTGCAAATTTTGTTATGATCCATTAATTTGGGGGCGTGCATTCTTGATTATAACACAGGACTTTAACATGCCTTTTGAGTTGCAGTAGAAACTTCTTTTGGCTCAACTGCTCCAGTACATTGTGTATCCAGTTCACACATCTTTTATAAGTAGTCATTGCTAAGGTTATCTCATGTCACTATTTCTCTTCACTTATTCTTATAATATTGGACTCAGATTTGCAGGACCCAACTCGTGAGCACAGGTTACACAAGATCTCTCTAGCTGGCATGATGTGAAGTAGCTATTCTGCCACTGCAAACTGCAATACAAGTATTTTCACCCAGAACTGCACAAGCAGAAATGAATCCCTGAGACCCCAAAACCACATTTAGCATTCATACTGTATAAAAAGTGGTCCGTCATATCCATATAATTTTATCCCTCTTGTTCACCGTATTACCACAAGTTGACAATCACCCATGCTTCCCACACATTGCTAATTGGTAGGGGAGACACCCGCATATAGCTACCGTAGCTTTTCCAGATCCAGGAATTCCCCTCAGGATTTGCATGGTGGGTTGGCCATGACACACACATCCAGCTAACACATCCGCGGGTAGCTTGGCTGTATCAGCATGGGGGGAGAGAGAGAGAGAGAGAGAGCTACACCTATATCTCTCGTGAGAGGAGCTGTGCCGGTTCGCAGCTGCAGGTCTGCACCCCTGCTATAGTTAGGTATATATTCCAAATGTAGTTCTTCCCTTTTGCCTTTTCCAATTTCTCAAAATAATGTATTGAAGTAATAGAAGTCAGAGACAAAGTTTTAAAATGGAGACCCCAAAGAACAGCCTCCCATCTATGGTAGCACTTTCACTGTGTATGGCTCTGTCAGTGATTCCTTGGATTCCCCCTTTTGTCTAGCTTTTTTTTTTTTTTAATTAGTATGCCAATAAGGCACAAGGTTTTTTCAAATTAAATGAGATCCAGGATGAAAGACATAATTTTGTGCTTAGGAATGAGGAGCAGGATGGAATTATACTTTTATTAAAGCTAGATCTCATTTTAGGTTGTTTGAACCACTGTGACAATTTATATTTGACACTATCTTTATTTAATGTAGTTTTTTATTCTGTATACTAGTCTGAAAATCACTTTTAATTTAGGAGATCAGAAATAAGCAATGGAAAACATTTGTTTTCGGCTCCTTTTTGCAGTGTTGTTACTTTTGAGTCACTAGAACAGATTTTTCTATTACCCACTTTATATTCTTATAACATAAGGGGCTAAATGCAGAGTAAACACTAAGTATAGAACTCTCTAGATTATACCATAAAGTGTATGTAATAATAAAAAAAACCAACCTCTCCTTGCAGCACTGCAACTTCGTATTGTATTCTTCAAAACATTGTCTTGCACAAATTATATGCCAAGTCATGCTCTCTTCAACTTCAAATCTTCCATGACAAAAGCCAGGGCAATCTCCAAAACTATGATCCTGTCTACTAAGACCATGATGCTGAAGTCTGTTGTAATTTCTACTGTGAAGCCACTGATGGCCTGACAGGCAAAACAGGCAGCTCAGTTCTAGCTCAGTTTCCTTTCAGTTTTCTCCTGTATACAAAGCAAATTAGATGCACTTATATAAAAATATTGCGTTTCTGGATGCAAGCAGCAGTTCTGGGGTTTTCAGTGTTAACATTGTCATGCTTCATTCAAGGTGGTAGAAAAATGTGCATAAAAACATTTGGGTAAGTATTCCCCGTGTTTTGAGTCTCCTCTTACAACAAAACAAAACCTGGAATGTTTTTGGGTAGCTGAAACTTGCACAGACCCACGCGCAATTTTGGAAATGTCTGGATTACATGACAGCATGGCGTGCAGAGATTAGGAAACTGCATTCATTTCTGTTCCTCCCTATTCAAAATTCACATGCTTTTAGCCATGTCTTTTCTTTTCAAAGTTATCTCACATTAATACTCTGCACTGTTGCTGCTAATTTATGTTCTTATGAGGAGTAAGGAGTGGATTTAGTTAGACAAGAACTATCTTGTACTTCTGTAGATACTATGTAAATTTTAATTATGATCTACTTTCTCCATAATACAAAATGTGTCACTAAAATTATAGTAGCAAAGTAAAATAATTTCTACATTAAAACAGTATCCAAAATCATATCTCACTCTTCGCGGGAATGTCATGGGCTAGCCAGTGCTACCTACCTTCAGTTCAGCTGCTGAGCTTCCACCTACAGATAGTCCATCCTGCTGGGAATGAATGTCCACGGGCATTTGCAAATCTAGACCTGACTCCAAAAGTATGAACACAAGGGGGAAAGTTATTATTTAGCTAACTGGATCAGAATATCAGATTCACGTCTACAATTGAGACAATACATTGTTGCACAAAGTTTTCATTTTGGAAAACAGGCAAATAGTTGCCAAGCTGGAAAGAGAGACAGAAAGCGACAACACAAATATGTCTTTTTTTTCTTTTCCTTGAGGCGTTCCTACCGTCCAGATGTTTCTGGTGACATCTGTCTTTGCTCAGCAGACGCGTGTCATTGCACAGTCCCATCACCTTATGCTGAGTAATTGAAAAAAACAACATATACTCAGCTCAGCAACACGCTGTTTACAGGAGAAAAGCTTTAATTTCAGCACTTTCAACTTGGAGTGCTATTTGGAAACATTTAGCTCATAAAAAGTCTTACAGTTCATGCTTTGGCCTCATCATGACCTGAACATTTTGTTAACAAAGTACCCTGTTAATGTTTTGACCAAAAGAACTAATGTACTTGGGGCTGGTTGTGTTGCCAAAGTGGTGCTTGCTCCTAAAAAGGGAAAGTTTTAATTCTATTTTCAAAAGCAATGTCTTACTCCTAACTATATATGGAAATGTCATCAATCAGTCCTGGAAAGAGTTTGCACTGCAGCTGTGTTTCTGCATTCAGTGTAACAAATCTCACCATACCATATCTTGCAGCGGAAGTCCTTTGCTGTCTATCTTCCCTCTACTAGCTTGAGTAGATGTGAATATAACTTTTGTTCTAATCACCAGCAGTGAAGTATAAAGGAACAAGCTAATCAAAAGAGGGGATAATAAAATGCATAGCCACTCCCAGCCATATTCACAACAGAATTCTTTGACTAAGGTGTTTTTGCTCGTGGTTTTTTTTAATTAAGATGTCAACCACCTGAACCCTTCACCCTCCATGGGTGCAACCTTCTGCTGTTGGCTCTTTTTTAATGTAATAAACAATAATTTAGCTAAAAAATTGATTCTAAATGTTTTTATCAGTGCCCTATTAATACCTACCACAGGGCTTCAGCAATTGAAAATGATCTCTCTACTTAAAGAAGTATGTTATTTGAGCATTAGATCT
>NW_008824982.1:1383424-1391027 GCF_000699105.1 Pygoscelis adeliae
GGAATGCCAAAAGGTAAGTGTTTTTGAAGTAGGCAGTGAGCTCAGACTGTTTGGTCTTCATCTTTATAAACCAAATCCCAAGAAATGTCTGACTGATAAATTCAACAGCAATGAAAGTAGCAATCACATGGAAATACTACGACAGTAAAGAAAGGCAATAATTAGACAAATCAGAACCGAACCCTGCTAAAAACCACAGTGCATTGGAAAGTACTGCATGTGCAGTTATCATTTACTAGCCACTTAACTGTACTTCGTCTGTATCTTTTAACTTTTTGGTAAGTCTTGATCAAGATTAAAAAGCAATAAATACTATGCATGTTTTAGAACAGTCATATTAACTCCCCTTTTTTTGGTATGGAGCTCATCAAACATTTTGTATTCTTTTTTTTTTTCTTTGTCAGTCATCTAACTTACTACTGTCTCCTTCGTACGGGAATAACAAGCACTTCTAGGTCCTTTCAGAAGTGCATTTTAGGAACTCAAACCAGTCATAGTTGACTGGGTTAATATGCAAAAGGGGGGTCTACAAGCCCCTGGTAGAAGAGTTCTCATGGAAGAAAATATCAGTCAAGTAGACAGGATGCAGAAAAAAAATGAAAGAGGACAATAAAAGGGAGGTTTTGTGGCTTCTTAAAATATTGCCAGCTAAATGTAGGACAGCAGAGACCTTGTCAAAATTAGCAGTCAACATGATGTAAGTGTGTAGGATAAAACCAATTTTGTTGGTGAGGAAAAGAAGACTATTGTAACTTATTTAGCTACAGGATATTGTTTCTGACACTTCATCAGCATGTTCTTATTAATATGGAGGCTGAGCATTATTTGTGTCAAAATTGTCACTCAGAGCCCTTACTTCCCAGCAGACTTCAGTTTCTTAGCAATCTGCAAACTCACGCAGTTATTTTTATTTTGGGGTTCAAACTCTATTTGATGCCAGAGTAAAAATGGCAGATAAACAGAAAGAGACATAAACCCTCCACAGAGCTCAAACTATTGAGCACAGATTCCTAAATTTAGAGTATTTTAGGTAGGAAGCCTGATGATCTATAAGGGACAGTTCACCTTATTAGAAAACAGGATGCACAGTTAGAGGGACTTACTTGGAAAAGTCTTTACCCACTTTTGCAGTACCCCATTCCTTGAAGAGATGATACTGTATGTTTCAGAAAGATCAGCTAATTAAAATGCTTACATTAAATACAGAATATCCTCAGTTACAGCAGGCAGATATAAAGCTTTAGGAGAACAATTAAATGTGTTTTAGATTTAAGCCAATCTCTGTTAACCAGGGTTTGGGGGAAATCTCCTTCAGTGAGCATATTTTCATGAACAGTCTAGGTGATGGAAAACAGAAAGTCCTTATTAAATCTGCAGACAATAGGAAGGGTGGAGCTTCAGACATGCCAAGAGCTCAGAATGATCCTGAAAACTGAAGTCACATGAAAAAACCAGGATGGTATTCAACAAGGAAGAACACAAAGTACTACACTTAGCCGGAAGGAATGAGCTTCTCAGATGCAGGATGGGGAACAACTGGTAGGTGGACAAGGATGGAAGAGGATCCCGGGGTTATAAAGCACTGCTGGCTGAGTATAAATCAGCCATGTCATCCTGCTCTGGACAGGCCAAACGTTAAGCTGGTACTTATAAACAGGAGAAAAGACATGCAGCAGCTTCTGTTCTACTCAGAAAATAAAACCTGCTGTTCTGCTTTAGTCAGTTTTGGTGTCTCCACTTCTCAATCCACTCTAGCTCTGTTTTCTAGGACGGTTGTTGCTCTAGACTTTGCAATACCTTCTTCAGAGGATGTGGAGCCAGCTGCCGTTGGTGACGACGTGCCAGATGAGCGGGGCTTCTGCGGTTCCTCCGTCCTCTGCAGCTCTGCTGTATGCAATGCCCCACGTAGGGGACTGCGCTGCTCGTTTTACATAGATTTTCTTTTTCATTTTCATTTGAGGAGGTGGGCCCGAACCCCAGATCTGACAATAGTTCTGAAATGTTTCAGTTCCTAATTTCTCCCAAACTCTAGGCTTACCTCCAAGTCCTTCAGATGGGTAAAACACATTAGTATTGCCTTTACCTTGGCAGTTCTGCAGTACCACCAGGCCAAACATTCGTGGGACGGAAGGGAAGACAGAGGAAGGGATAAAAGGTCGGGTCTCCAAGTATTGCACATAACTCATAGAGAGGAATGGAGAACTTTTCATTCATAATTGTACTTGAGTTCAGGCCAGTCAGTAAACATCCTTATTCTGAAAAATATGTTGCACAGCCATTGAAATCTCACATTTTGTTCTGTCGGCCTTTAAAACCCTTCCTTAGATTTTGCTTTTTCTAATTTGTTTCTGATGAGAACAAAGACATTTACTTGGTCCAACTTAATTTTTCTTTATTCTGTAAACTGTATGCCCTTCAGAAAGCAGAAACTGGCTAGTCACAAATGAATTATCATAGACTGCATGGGGAATGGCTTCGTGAGGAAAAGCAGTCACTGCTGAAGTCCAGTATTCCCTTTTGCCTACAAAAGACTTAAAACTTTGATATTTCTATTGCAAGCTAGTAACAACACTGGTTTCGGTTCCGCCGTCCAGACAACGCACCACCTCCCTCAAGTGGTCAGCGAAATTAGGGTTGTTTTCCCTGCTTCAAGGGCTGTTTTTTGGCACTACCCAAAGAATGTGTTGAAGAACACACTTTTTAAAAACATTATTAATAGATCAAGTTCAAACCATTCTGAAAAAAAAAAGTCTTTTGAATGGTAGAAAGAGATAACAATCCCACAGAAACAAATACTTAGCTGGCATCACTTGGGCACTGTAGGCTTTTGATGAGAAGAAGACTGAAATAGCTGCTTTTTTGTGGATGGGCTCTAATAGCTTTCTGCCTGCGGTTACAGGCATTCGGTTACGGTCACTGCCACGGCGGGGATTGTATAAGCACATAAGCTAATCAAAACAGTGGCACATTTGGAAAAGCAGCACTGTTAATTCTGATGGCTTGCTCAAATCCTCATTGGAATAATTACAGTTTTCTTCTTTTGTTCAAAATGCTACCCATTTAGAAGCAGTTCTTTTGTAATTTGCTGCCGAATATGTGCTTGCAGAACTAACTGGAACAATGCAGGGGAAGAGCTCACAGGAACTCAAACCAGAATTACATAAATTGCAAAAACAGCAATAATGATGGTAAGATAAAAACAGAGAGGAAATAGAAAGCTTCATACTTCAGGAAGCAAACCAGGCACGCGCTGCCAGGGTTCAGGAGAAAATTTTCTCATTGAGCAGTATACTATAGAAGTGCCTTGCAGAGAGACGTACACCCAACACATGAAGCAATGCCTTTGTATGTATGCTGACAATATCCACCATGGCAATGAGTAAAGAAATTCCTGCTCATGCAGTCAAATCATGCTCTTCTACACATCACTGGACACCTGCAAAATTCTGTGGGTATTATCCAGGATGAAACCAAACATTCACACAGACCACTACCCTGTCAGTGCCCAAACCCTGTGATTTTCAGCGTTACCTCATGTGAGCAAAGACTGATAGCAAACACAAAAGGAAAGCAGTTCAGGTAGAACTGAGCAAGCAATGAAAAATCAGGAGCACTATAAAAAATATCTTAATTTATAGTCTGACAAAAAATGTCTAAATAAACCTATCTAACAAAAGACTACACAACACATAGGTTTAGAGAGGAGGCAAAAAAACAGTGATGCCAAGTCACCAAGCAGTTAAATTAGTTAGTACAGGAGACACAATCCTCATGTTTCAAGGCCTAAGTCAGTCCCCAGCAGGAGTCAGGAATAAAATTGTGAAGTACGACACATATAACCAAATATATTATAAACATTGCTCTTGCTAGAGGCAATGTTCTGTTCTAGGATATAATTTTTGTGTTTCTTTTGCTGGGTAAAACTGCAGTCAGGTAGTTCCAACCAATTCTTTTAACAAAAGCCTGCTAATTAAACGAACACTACCCATCCTCCTTCTTGGCATTAATGAAGTGCCAGAGGAAGGAAGCTTTAAGCATTTATTTTCCTCTCAGAGCATCTAATACCCCAGACTACAGCCGGTAGAAAAATGGTAACACATTTCCTGACCAAGAAAAGAAAAAAAAAGAGAGAGAAAACATATTTGTCACAAAAGTTTGAAGTACAAAGTTTCTTTGCAGTCTGTCTGAAAGCTCTTGAAAGGATAATGTCCTCTGCATATTTGAAAGAAACATAAGTGGTATGAAAAAAGGTCCTTCTTGCCTTACTAGAGCACCAGGGTGGTTTAGGTTGGCTGTTGCAGGTCTCTAAAAAATACAGCCAAATCAGACTGTACGCAACTTGCAGGTGCTGTGACAGAAGCACGGCTAAGACAACAGCCCTTGACTTGTAATACAGATGTGAAGAGATGCAGAGGAAGAAGATAGCTTCAGATAACTTGCAAGGTCATCATTGCTAACTTTACATGATTCATCTACAGCTACGACCCCATCCAGTTGTCTGCTATTTTCCCTTATTCTACTGCTCCCACCTAAGAGCTGCCCTTCATTCACTCTGGCGTCTGAGAAGCCTTTAGAAAGAAAAGCGATTCCTTGATACCAGATGCAAGCCAAACTAAACTCCCACCTCTAAATATCCCTGAAGTTTAGAATTGCTTGAAATTTAAACTCATATCTAGGTCCAAATTTGGCTGTTTGAGGTCATCTTTACACATTTTTGTTTAAAAAATAGCATTGTCTGATTCCCCCAACTTTTTCTGCTTCAGCCTTTTGGGTCATGGTCAGATTGGCTTACCAGAGGCTCTGGTAACCTACCATACACATCCCATTCCCCCTCCCTTCTTCACTTCATAATCTTCCAGAGATGAAATTCAAGATTGCCCACTAATTGTAACAGGACAGCTTCTCAGACAGATGACTTTCCAAGTAACCTTCTCATTCCACTCATATTCGGGGAATGAAAAAGTATGCCAGAGCGTTATGTGATGACGGATGAGGGCCAACATTACAATTTATGTTTGTGACCTGGCACACAGATGGAAACACAGAGTATGATTCAGTGGTTTTTACAGCCTTAATCCCTACTAAAGAGTGGCTCTGCCAAGGTAAACCTGACATTTTAAATGAAACTGCTTTGCATACACTGCATGGAACCTGAGATCCCACTTTAGTATTGCGGTTTCCTTCTAAAATGTAGCTACTGCCTGACAGGGCAGAGTAAGTGTGCAGTCTGGGCTCCCCTGTGCTAGCAGCATTTGGTCTGCTTCAGCAAATGGCAGTGACGAGCAGACTGTGCAAAAGGAGCGAGACAAATGTTATTTGAACATGTACATTCCCAAGGCTGAGAAAAGGAGCAAAAATAAGGGCTGGATCCCACTTTCCTTCCCCACCCAGGCAACTCCCAAGCAACAAAATCCAAATTAGGCCCCACATTTGTAATAACATCACATTTCCTGGTAAATCAATCATTAATCTACAGAACTAGGAAAGGCAATGCATCTCGTCATTATGTCCACAACTCAAAACAAGGTTTTAGCACTGGGAGCAGTTTCCTCTTTCCCCTCGCCATTGCTTCCTTTGTGCTCTTTCTAAAAATAAAATATTGACAGCTTTAAAAAAGGAGGAAGGGAAGGAATTCAAGTCATTTAGTGCTCATTATAACACCAATCCAACCGAGCACAAAAAGCTAGCCTCTGCTTAAGTATACAAGTAATCAAAATCAATGAGGTTTATCCAAGAGCTTAAAGGTACTGCACCAAAGCCTGAATATATCCAACCGAGCCTCTCTGCACCAGTGTGGCAGGAACAGCACTGGTTTTCCTCATGCCAAACCCCACCAAAGCACCTCACATGCAGTGGGCAGAGTTATACCACAAAATATAGCTCATCTCCCCACTCCCTTGCTCTCCCAAAGACCCTGCTGTGAGCATGCAGTAAGATTTATTTAGACTGAGAGCAAGTCATTTCACCCAAACACCCATGGTCACGAAATGTCATCAAAGCCATCGTAATCTCTGACTGTCACTGGCCAGACCTGGAGTCAAAGGTACAGCCTGTGTAGTGTATAAATTACATGTCTCCAAACACTGCATAAGCCTGGGAAAAGAAGAGCACAGAGACAACTGGAGACAATCAGCTAACACAGGCTTCCTCAGCCTGCTGATCTCTGCCGGGAGAAAATAAAAAGCATTTAAGTATCCCTGTGTCATACCTCTCATCCAACCCCCAGCCACTTTCTATACTTTCCTTCACCCAGGCATAGTTTATGTGTAAACAGGTGAAAATTCAAAGCCCTAGTAAAGTCGGACATTGCCTTGGGCTCTAGGACTAAGAATCAGAAGTACCAG
This sequence comes from Pygoscelis adeliae, assembly GCF_000699105.1. Taxonomy (NCBI): domain Eukaryota; kingdom Metazoa; phylum Chordata; class Aves; order Sphenisciformes; family Spheniscidae; genus Pygoscelis; species Pygoscelis adeliae. The sequence continues at coordinate 1,389,769 of NW_008824982.1, forward strand.
ATGCTATTCAAGAGCTTGCAGGTAGCATGCCCTCAGCCAGGTTTACCCACATGTGTACCTTTTCGAGCACTGGCTTTTGAGTCTTCCCAGGATCTCCCCTGCCTCATCTCCCAGGCCCTGCCAGAAAGGAAAGAGAGATTTCTATTTATCTTTGAACATGTGGCTGTCCTGCAGGGACCTATTGTTAAGACTCATGTAGCTGGTTTGTCTTTGAAACCAGTTTATTCCTTATGCTCTACTGAATGTGTAGGTCTGGAAATAGCTGCAGTAGTAATTTCCACATTTCTTTGGTTAAACCAGAACAAGACTATTTCCAATCATCTATTTGATCTAAGCCTACTAATGAAAATGCTATCGCCCGACCTCTTCAACCTCTTAACACTGCACTTATGGGAGAGAAGTGTTGAGAAATTCCTCTTCTTTCGGAAGAGAATGGCGGGGAAATGGCAAAGCAGTTCATGAAGAAATAAAAAGCAGAAACATTTGAAAGACATGATTTTCCATTCAACTTTCTTAAAAAGATTTTGAAGGACAGGAGAAGGAATAATCCCATGGATTTTTCTAGTCAAACAGGTGTGAAATGGGCCCTTCCTAACATCCCAGAGGTGCCAAGGAGATTGGGTATCTGCCTTCAGCATCCTGAATGTTTTAGCTTAGCCACTGTTACTCCACCACTGCTCTCCTCCTCTAGCTTCCCCAGTAAATCTGTCCCTGACCAGCTGTATACAAATACCACCTAGCAGGGACAGCACAGATTTCTGATCCTTTCAGCAGGGTCAGTCTGGACTTCAACCACATTTCTAGGCAGCTAGACACAGCATCCTCTCTCATGCAGCTATAAGCTTTTCCTAATGCAGTGGAATCTTCTACTATTTAAATAATTTTTTCCAGAGTATAATTTAAACAGGATTGGCCATAATTATATATGTTTTGGAAATTGGAAAAAACGTATGATAGGAAATGTATGTTTCCTGCTTTCCGTTGCTGATTTTGAGGTTCTCCAAAGAGGTCTCAAAAGCTTTGAAAACTTTTCTTCTGCTTTTACTGATCACATCTTTTTGATATTAAAAGTCAAAATGCAGCAGTTTACAAGTCAACAAGCCCAGCACATTTTTCTTCACTGTACAACATCACAGTATTGCATTGCAGGAGTTGCAATAGGACAAGGGGTAATGGTTTTAAACTAAAACAGGGTAGATTGAGACTAGATATAAGGAAGAAATTTTTTACGCTGAGGGTGGTGTTCTATGATTCTATGA
>NW_008824982.1:1391179-1420230 GCF_000699105.1 Pygoscelis adeliae
TAGCAGGGCCTGTTGCGACAGGACAAGGGGGAATGGCTTTAAACTGAAGGGGGGAGATTTAGACGAGATAGAAGGAAGAAATTTTTTACGCTGAGGGTGGTGAAGCACTGGAACAGGTTGCCCAGAGAGGTGGCGGATGCCCCATCCCTGGAAACATTCAAGGTCAGGTTGGACAGGGCTCTGAGCAACCTGATCTAGTTGAAGATGTCCCTGCCCACGGCAGGGGGGTTGGACTAGATGACCTTTAGAGGTCCCTTCCAACCCAAACCGTTCTATGATTCTATGATTCTATGATTCTATCTGTCTTTAGAACTGAAGTGCAGACAAAAAATGAGATGAAATGCAACTGGCAACAAGGAGGAGAAACAGGTACAGAGGGATGGATCAAAAAAAAAGGAGGAAAAAATACACAGAAGCACATCCATGTGTCTCTCTCTTTCTCTAACTACCAGCAGATCATTGCATCTTAGGAATACTCCACATTGGAAGGAGGGAAAAACTAAAAGCAGCTTTGAAATATTGTTAGCTGTAAAGGATATCCAGGTACAAAGATGTATAACTGAATCAGGAAAGTTGCAAACAAAAGGCCTGCCAATAGTCAAACAAGGAGAAAAGTAACCAAAGTAGTAGAAATCGGAAACCACACATGCAGTTGTGTGAAGGTGCTGGCATTCAGAAACAGGTCTCCAAAGCATGTGCTGCCTCTTTTTAAACCAAGAAGAATTCTTGTATGGGTTCCTGAGGGACTAAAACAGTGACAGCTACTCCCAAGGACTGGAGCACTTCAGGATGATATCCTGAGCAGTGCTGTCTGTGAAATTCTGCAGATGGTCAAGGTGGCATCCTGTTCTTTAAATCTTACCTGCAGGCACAAGCAGGTTTGCACAAATGCTAATCCAATCCTCCTTCCACTGTTTAAACCCAGATTCATTTGTTCTTCCTATATAAATGTTCCTTGGGCATTTCCATCTTTATTCACTTTATGTCCAAAAGTCCATGCTCTGCAGAGACAGGCACACAAAGCTCTGCTGCAGAATCGTTTTGGTGCATGAATACTGCACCTGAACACTGCACAAGGCTCTAGGAGAAGCACGAAGAGTTAAAGACAGTCAGAAGTAGTGTTGGTATCTGCCTTTGGATAGTAAAGTATTAAAGCAGGAAGCAAAAGGGACTGATCAGCCTAAGAGGGATTAAGCCCACTCACTCCCTGAAAAGTGCTCTAACCACCAGATCACAGGGTACGCTGGGCAAGAGCATTCCTCATTCTCCCTCTTGAAACTGAGCCACAATGCAGCCGGGCATGCAAGAGCTACAGAGACAGCTAGAGAAAAGGCAACAAGGAATATGATTGTAAGCTAGTGGTTAGGGCACTCATCTTGTAGGGAGAGGGCTGAAAGGCCTGGCCCATTCTCCCAGGTCTCTTCTGGATTTTCTTTAACCTACAACTAGTCCAGTGACAAACTGAAGGGAAATGCATACCCATCCCAAGAAGTAGGGTCTAACCCCCAGCTTGCTCCCTTCACAGTCAAGTAACTAACTAATCAGCTAAAGTCAACATGTGTCTTGCTGCTGATTCCTGCGATTCACCTTCAACAGAAAGAAGAGATACTCTCAAGTGGGATACAGCATGGTCTTGCAGCTCGGTTACTTCTGCAAGATGAAGAGAGAAGTGTGCTCCTTGTCCAGCTGAGTGGACCCAGCATTCAAGGCATCCCACTGCCCATGAGAGCACTGTGACCACTGCTATGTGAAAGGAGCGTCCCTCTGGTCCCCTCTCCCATTAGGTACCTCAGAAAAAAGATATGCAGATGAGGCAGTTGAGTAGAGACTGGCACCCAATATTTCCGAAAGGTCTATTATATTCTTAGTGGAAGAGGTAGGTACCTAAATTAGGTGACCTGATTGACCATAAGAGATGGCACTGCTCACACAACTGGCACTGAACGGGATGAAGAGGCTAAGCAGATGAAGAATACACTTAATGCTGATTTGTGCATATGTGTGTGTGTGTTTGAAGAAACATGAGCATCTTGCAGTCTAGTGGTCTCTCAGGTAATGTCAGGAGAAGTTAAGACACACACACGCACAGACACAGTGTAATGATCCAGCCAGACTGCTATAAGTTTTTGGTTTCTGCTGATACAAACCAGATGGTGGCAAGATCTGAAATTCTGAGTTTGCTTAACTCCTTGGAGCATCATTTTAGAATAAACACAAGAGGCATCTTTTCTCACAGCTCTCACAGCTCTCTTTTCTCTCGCATCAGACTTACCTCAGATGAACAGGTTATTTATTGTCCAGTGGGAAATGTCAATTACATAGCATCATTTGAAAACTTGGAGGGAGGAGGGATAGGAAAATCACTGTGAAATTTTCCAGGCAAAACTGCATTTTTACCCTTCATTTGATCTGATACAGTGGTTTGCTACTGTCAACTATAGATCCATTGATATGTTTAAGCAGACCAGAGAAAAATCTCGCACTATTGAGCATAGTAAGATAAATGTAAATTTAATGTACGGCTCATTGAAAACTGATTTAGGATTTTAGTCAAAGAATAATATCATTCTCCTCTCCCTTGTGATTTATTTACTGCATGAAGAACAGGTGCTTGGAGAAGTACTTCAGAGAGAGTGTACCTGGATAAAAGAGATCAACATCTGTCCCGTTCTACTTGTGTAAGATAGTACCCAACAAAACTCTGGAATGTCAACACCATCTAGAGCAACTCCATATAATTTCACAACTAGCATAAAGTACCTTGAGTTATGCCATCACAAATGTAGTACTACTGATGTTACAATGAAATTTGGGAAGGGGCAGGCAGATCATGAAAGGGAAGTTTCAAAATTTTAGCTTGCTGCCTTGCTTTTTGCTCCCACATGGCAAAACTACCCCTAAGAGTCTACCCAAAGCTACTCCATGGGAGTCAAGAGCCAGCAAGGAGGAGGAAGCGTGCCCCCAGCAATGCTGCCGAGGTCAGCAAGAACAAAGTCTCCCCGAGGTCTATCCCCTCTTATATAGAGGGGATAGCTGACCTCTGTATACTGTTATGTGGTGATCCCCACTACTGTTTAAACAAAGCTCCCAAAAGAGCTGGGAGGAGGAACAGGTAAGAGTAGGACCCTTCCTGTGCCAACTCTCCCCCTTCAGACTCGCTGCCCCGAATCTGCTTTGCCTCCCAGATGTCTGCAGTCTGTGTCTCTGGCTCACAAACAGGAAAGGTGACCTTCTTTCCTGAAAGAAAATTGCTTCAAACATGGAAATTGTGGTCCAGACTATATGGCAGACCAGACTATACGGCATGGCAAGGTCTCTGACCAAAATAGCCTAAATTGCACTTACAAAGTGAACAAAAGTTGCAGAAAAAAGAACATATGGATGACCTATAACAAACTTTTCATCTAGGAGATATAGTATTCTTTTTGCCATTTCCACTTATTACTGAGAAAATTTGTTGTTCTGCAATGCATCTATGTTTACAAATTTGCACAGATGTTCAGTGCAGTGCTCTGCAATAGCACGCTGCTGCTTAGCTCACCAGAAGCACATGGGTGGAGGATTTGGCAGAACTGACGTGATTGTTTTCACTGGAACTGATCAATAGCGCCAAAAAATTTGTAGGAATTATAGCTGTCCACACTGCAAGGATCTCTTATCATGCAAAATTTGAGTGTGCAGCTAGCTGTTCATGAAAATCAAATTAAATTTATGATCAGACAACCTATTCACATAAACATTGCAAAATCTTTTATTTGTTTGTTTTTTTTATGAACCAGCCCTCTCCCCTTCACCCAAATCAGCAAGGATGATCTATCTATTCCAGAGGGAAGAGAAAGAGAAGGCTTAGAGTAGCCTAGAAGAAAGCAAATAGCTGAAGAGGCTCCTTTCAGACCGGAAGGTGCAAAAGCATGCAGCAAGGCAGTTCTATAGATCACTGGCTTACAAAGCCACGGAGGACTCCACTATAAGTGGATGTGAAAGAGATGACGTTTGCAGTGCTGCAGATGTTTAATCCATTCAACGAGTAAATAATAGTAAAATCAGTCTACTGGATGTGATGAGTCTGCAGGGATATATACACATGTGCAAGAAACACCCTTCTTTTATTAGGATCAGAGAGGAGGAATCCTGAAACTCCCTCTTTTTGTGACTTGGGGTCGCAGTCTGGAAGAGATTGAGAACCACTGTGTTAGAGAGCCTCAGTCTCTGGCGCTAATCAATCCAACATCTTTCCTGAGTGGTAGAGGAGGTGATAACCCAACTATACTGCCCATAGATCACTGATAGTAGTCTAGCAGGCTCACTGATCAGCCAGCATCTGAGTAATATTCAAAATGAGACAAAATAATTAGCTCCAGCTGTAGATTTTGAACATACATCTAACTAAAGCATCTCTCTCTTTAAAAAATGTCATCCTTCTGTCAACATTGTAAAGGCTCTGCTCGACAGGCCTGGTCTTCCTGGTTTCTGTATGTCTGACAGCCCTGGTACTGCCAGCTACTCTGCAGTCAGTCCCATTTATTAACTGGAGGCTGACAAGTCCATCGAATTCCATTCAGCAATAAAGCATGTAAGGGGTGACACTGTCTTCTGCTTCTGGGATTACTCACTTGCTTTGTTTCTGAGCAGTACTTAAGTGCTTTGCTGGAGCAAACCAAGCCACTCAGCACCATCCAGGATCTGGCACTGCAACCCTGGAGACTGCAGTCATACATCCAGTGCTCTACACAGAGTTGCATTTCGGGTAGGAAAAGGTGATGAATAGTCATAGATGAGTAGGTAAATCACGGAAGATTTGAAGGAAGATGACCAGAAGGAGAGTTACACTGGTGTAATCTTTAAAGCAAACAAAGAAAACCTTCAAACCAGACGTTTTAAGAGATGTTGCTCTGCACAGAATACACTAAAGGGAAATAGTCCTGGTTTGACAAGGTACAGGATGTGCTGGAATAGCCTGACACACTGAGATGACAAATTTAGGCTAAACATCAGAAGTTAACTATAAAATCAGTTGGGCAGAAATGCAGACTCTCAAAGGAGGCAGATGAAACCACAAGATCTGCAGCTACGCAAGAACCAGTAAGGTACCACAGGACATGAACCAGGGCATGGTCCCACAAATGTAAGGGACCTTTTTCTGGATCACCCAGGTGGATGTTATATTTTTCCCTATCCATTGATAGACCAAACTTACTTCCGTTGAAGCCACTGGGAGTTTTGCCACTGACTTCCAAGGGAGCAGCAGCTCTATGATTTGGCTGTGTACAATTTCAATTAAACAGTCTATGAATCACATCATTCTGCCCTTGGCAGCTGAGAGATGAAAACAGCGGGATAGGAAAAGAGCAGCTCAAGCAAATGGAAATAATTTTTCTATTACATTTTTTTTTAAAGGAAGATACTCAGCATAACTTATTCCTTTTTTCCTCCTGTTCTGTTACTAATAACTCTCTGGTGTGATTAAAGTGGATCGCTAACATCTTGCTTACTTTTCACTATCTACAGGTTTGATCCTGTGAGATTTAGTCACCACGGATAAAACTCATTCCTATACAGAAAAAGTTGCCTTGGTCAGGGGTCATTCAAGTCCTTACTTGGCTCAATTTTTACAGTTAATTTGGGCTTTGGCTAATGGCACACTCTTGTGAACAGGGCACGCGAAAGCCTCTCAGAAGTACTTCTGTGAGCTTCAGTGATGCCAGTGGAGCTGACTAATTGTTCAGATTGGAAACAAACCTCTGCCCTTACACTGCCTCTGTGTCGTGAGCACCCAGCTGGTTTGAAACATACCATTGTACGTGCATGCCTGCATTATAGACTCTGTGTGTTGAAGTATATTCTACAAAAAAAGCCATCCTGAGAATGCAACTGCAGTTACACAAAGAACCTTCATATGCAATATTTTCTGAAAGAATGTAGGAGGGACACAGGATAGTGCCAGTGGATAAAGACTGACGTTCAGACGGCCTTGGCTCAGCTCCAGGCTTCCTAAATGCCCAAGTACAAGTCATTAGGAAGGTGCCAATATAGGTCAGTAGACAGATGACCCTCTTGATTCCATTAACGCTACGTTCAAAACTGAAAAAAAAAAACAACCAAACCCTAAAACTAGAAGGCTAGAGGAAAAGGGTACTGACTGAGCATAAGTGAGCATGGGTAGGGGTGAGCCTGTCTGATCGGTCTGTGGAGCTGTTTTCCTGTGGGCTCAGGGATGCTGCTCTACAAACCAAGCTACCCTGCATCCCCACCAGATCTGTCTGGCTCACCTCCACCGCATTGTGTGGTGCCGTTTCTGGACAGCCCTGGCACTGGTATCTCAGATGCTCAAGGCACTTGGGTGTTTGGCTCACACTGATTTCAGTGAGATTTAGACACATAAAGCAGGAAGCATTTTGGAGGACCTGGGCCTCAATTCCCTCTTTGTAAAGCAGAGATATTTGCCTTTTCCCATGCTCTGTACTGTCTGTTTTGATCTGTAAGATCTTTAGAGTACTTTCTTGCTTTGTGCATGCCCAATGTTTAGCACAGCAAGGTTGCAGCCCCTGCAAATGCTCTGTAAATATAAAACAAACATATTATTAGTTAAAACAGAGTACACATTTTTATTGTGAATCAGCATTGACCTTGAAATAAAGCTTCCCTAAGCCTTCAGAAGCAGTAGTTTGCTAGCTTCAGATAAGTACCACCAAATGACTCCAAATGTAGCTAGGGTCATTGCCCATTGGGTTGACTCAAAAGTGCCGCAAAGATCTTTTCAAAAGTGTTTTTCTAGAGATAAAATACTACTCTCTGCCTCTTTCTCTCACTAGCATCTGTATTCCATAGCACTGTGACCTTGTCATTACATAGTAAATTAATAGAGGTATTAAGATAACTCTCCCTCTTGTAAGAACAAAAGCATGAGAGCCACAGCAAATCTTAACCTGAGTGAAACCCACTGATCCAACGCTGAACCAAGAGATGTGAGATAAAACACTGAGTGCAGTAATAGCCAACAACCTATTTGGGCAGAGAAATATTTGGTTTGTTCTTTTATGAAGGCATCGAGTCATGAAGGGGAGACTAAAAATCTTCCACTCTGTAAATCCTTTTATCCACAAGGTCTTCATGTTTGTGCCATGTGTCCCCTGGTAGTCTTCCTATTTAATACCCATAATCCACGCTCTCTTTCCATAACACCCATAATCCTTTGATACTGCACAGAGCAGAGTTCAGAAGCTTTGCAAGCCAAGACATTTTTAAGTGATTTATACAGTGAAGTAAAATTTCCTCTGCCCACCTGCAAAAGCTGAAGCATTTCTGCGATTATAGTTAATTTTTAAAAGTTTCCATTCATGTAGGGTTTTTTATTAAAAAAAGCACATTAAAGGGATTCATATATATGTGTCTGCTACTTAAATCTTCAACAGGTCTCACAGTGTGCTACTTGGAAGAAAAACTTTTATTTCATTTGAAACAATCTGCTTGCTACATGCAATTGTTTTAGCTGTAAATCGTTTTGTTACACTATAAATAAACAGAATATAGGAAAGGAAAATATCAATTACACATGCAGAAATTTTTCTCTAATAAAATCACCACACACACTTGTTTTTATTGTAGAATGAAGTAGCAATCTGTTCATTTTCATTAGCAATGTCACACTCTTAACAGCTATTGAAATTGCTTCTTGAGGATCAAATTAGAGCAATCAAATGCAAAGAAGAAGAGAAACCCTTCTCATACAAAACCATTTTGTTAACTTTCTCAGTCTAGACACAGAGTAGCAAGATAGTGGCAAATGTTTTCATACCCCATTGCCTACTCCCTGAGCCATGCTGTCCCTTGTTAACAGAAAAGAACCTCAGATTAATCAAAAGAATACGTATCAGAGAATATTCCATTTAGAACAAAAGGAGAAATTATTAGCAATGTCACAAAATTGCAGCTGGTAACTTCAATGTCTGCAAGGATTGCAGACCAAGAAGCAACACTCAAAACTCTAAATTAAACACAAATAAAAGGCCCCGTGGAAAATTAAGAGAAATGCCCCTACCTTTAAAATAAAATGTATGGAATAGGATGTCAAAAAGAAACTAGCAAAAGCAGCAACCATGGAAGAAAAATTATTACAGGGTACATAAACACTAGTTAGAGGAATAGCATGGCCTTCTTCCATCTTGGAAGGCTGTTATGTTACTAAAAGGCAGCAGTAAAAGATCAGAGCATTGTTAATCAGCATGAAAGGAGAAGATCAGCCAAGAACAGCAAAAAATAAATATATTTTTAATGGCTATTAAAACTCACAGGTCTTCTGGCCAAGCAGGGAGTCTGGGATGTCTGGTTACCTCACTCTAGCAGGAGACACGGTAATTGAATTTACCCTTTGGTGCTTACACAGAGGAGGCCAGTTTTAGCAGCACCTGAGGTACGTAGAAGCAGACAGCACTGGGAAGGCTGGACAGCTGCTTTGTCTGCCCTCTTGGTGTTGGCTTTGGGAGGCAACAGCTTCATCTGTTTGTACAGAGCAGCCGAATAACCTCGAGATGCTGTGGCACTGAACCATCGTTCATAACAATAGCTTAAGTCCACAAAGCCTAAATTCCACCTACATTTAATATAGTAGGTAACACTCTTACAATATGTAGAATTTCCTATATAATTCCTATGCAGCAAATACCATGCCTACATGTTTCCAGCTGGGGCTGGACCTTTCAAGACACTTAGACAGTAGAAAACACTGGAAATTTTAACTGCTGGGAAGACTGTCTGTAGAGTTCAGTGAATGAGCAATATGAAAAGCAACACATCAGTGTTTCTGTAACTGTAAGCCTCACAGATCAGTGACATACCCGCTAGAGGAGCAGGACATGGAGTCACGGTTGTTAAATAAAATATTATTTAAATCCTACCCTCCTGGAGGAGGATCTCGCTGCTGGAGTTTTGATATCCCCTGCGGTCTTTCAGCGAGCTGCCAGACATCTCTCCAATGAAGCTTCAGGCTAAACTTATACCCAAACACCATCTCACTACACGTTTTCGGCAGGAGGGCCTACAAAATGAGATCAGACTGCTAGCTCAAAGGTATTGGCTATTGCTCACGTGCTAAAGAGAATTGTTCTGCACGTTGCATCTTGCCTCACTCACTTTCTAATGCAGAAGTGGATCCATCTTTCACAGGAGTTTCTGAAGTGAAACAGAGTTAAAAGGTTTATTTCATAGGAATATTCAGTAAAAATAATGAAGTACCTTACATCACATACTAGCTATTGCTTCTGTGGGACTTACTGCTGTACATATGACACTGTGACGAGGCATTGCACAGAGCTGATGACACCCTACTCCAGGGAAACTGAAGAAAAATAAAAAGCATCTAAAACATGATACTTCTGGTGAATCATATGCCAACAAACTGTCTCACCCGTGGGTCATGTAATACGCAATTTCAAAGCAGGTGTATTTTTTCCTAATGCTATTTACAGATCTCTCAAACTGCAAATACAATTCCTTTTGTTGCTCAGACTTTTTCCCAGCTGAAATATAACACTGATACAAGTCCGGGTGTTATTTTAGAATGTCTCTAATCTTTTTATTTTTATCTTGCACTGCTTGTTAAAGTTTCTTTGGCTCCCACTTAAACATCTGTGGAAAATACATGTCGATTTACATTTCAATAAGAAACTTTCATTGATTGCTTTTTCTCCTGAATGAAATCTCTCTTCCTATTTTCATGTTTTCATGGGAGGAAATCCAGTTTTCTGCTGCAATCCTTTATTTTTGTTTGGTTCTTTCTGAAGCCTTTAAATTACCTCTTACTCTTTAACTGGTTTGGAGAAAGGAAGAAGGATCTCCTCACTCATCTCATGTTTTGGCCATTCATTCTTAGCAAGATCTCAAAATTATATAGATTATATTCTCAAGTAATATCTTGTGATATTTTTTACTCAGGTAGCAATTACTGAGACAGCTTTGGATTTTTAAAACTCTGTCTGTTGTTCAAGCATAAAATTCAGAGGTAGTGATTGTGTTGATCTATGTGAAATGCAGCATACTCTGACCAAAAGCAGTTCAAGAAAGCAGCATTTAAGATCCATGGTACATTTCAGCTGGGGTTCGGGGTCTGTATCTGAAACTGAACCAAAGCCAAGAATAATGCTCTATTTATTTCCATGGCTTTATTTCTAATTTAGATTAAAAAGAGAAAGAAAGAAAACACAGAAGTGCTTTAAATCTCACAAATCAAACGTAGTCAGAACTGTAGATTATAATCCCACAGGTTCGAATTCAGGAACTAGAGCTTTAATTTTCAAATGCATGGGGTTTACATTTGACGGTGCACGTGAAATGGTCCAATCTAGCACTTTACTGGATTGTCTTATCTTCTTTTTTACCTTAAATTAATATGAACAGTGGGTCAAATGCTCTTGCCTAAAACAAACATTGTGGTCGCAAAATGTTAAAATCGGAATAAGTCTTTTCAGGAGCATTTTGGCAATTTCTGTTAGATGTCGTATAGGCTACAAGGATCTGCTACATATATCATAGCACCAGCAACAGGCCAGTCTTTGACAGTTCTAATTTCAGTTCAGTTTTGATGAATTCTCAAAGCTAGGCCTATCCAAAGCTTCAAAATTCACAGCATGAGATTAGAAAACTTTTGGAAGTGGGCTTTACCACCTGTTGTCTTGGACTTCATGAAGTCCGGGATTTTTAATAGCATCTCAGGACCTGTGCTTTCACTCCTGATCACAACCAGAATAGCAAAGAAATTTTAGAAGTTCTTCAGCATCATACTGCTCTTTTCAGTATCAATTCTGCAAATAACCTATATTTTGCAGACAGAAGCACAGAGGAGTCAGTTATGCCAGACCAGTTCATCTGCCTATGGTTTGTATCACCTGAATCCAGTGCTTAATAAAAGCATGTATCCTATGTGTACTATTAAAGGTGACAATGCAAAATCTTATCAGTTTCTGCCTGCTCGGGCTCCTGTCATCCTTTCTCTGCAGGATGAAGGCAAAGATTGCACATCCTCCTACTTTCTATGGTCACCTGCAACTTTGAAAAGCATCTGTAGGACAGAAGCCATTTGAATAGAGAGAAGTTTAGGTATCCTGATAATATAAGGCTTTAAAAAAACCCCAAAGAGACAAAAAATAGATATTTTATACAAAAAGATATTTTTCTTATTCTTTTTCTTTGTTGGGTTTTTTTTTCCCCTGCAAAAGGCTATAAAGGGGCTAACTGCACACAGAGAAGCACACACAACCAAACTAAACCTGCAAACTCAAAAAGAAAAACTTCTGGGTAATCCTGTTTGAGACAGCAGTAAATGGGGAGCTCCCGTGTGCTTTTGATGACAGCACACTGTCTGCTTCTTCAGGTTTCTTTATTTACTATGATCTGAAAACAGAGACAAGATTCCAAGGTTTTCACTTCACGAACATAGTACGGAAAATTTAAAAGGATGGTAGATCCTATGGGAAAATAAACCTTTACCTTCTTGTTGTTCTGCTGCTTTAAAGACTTTCACCCAATTTATTCTGATTGTTTGACTCTTATAAATTAAGGACCAGGTCTGCAACACCTAGTAAATTAGTGCAGCACTGCTAACCAAGTCAAGTTCATTTACATGAGTCCAGATCTGAATCCTCTGTTGTCTTTGGGTATGTCTTCTGCAGAAAGTGATTTCCCCAAACTGTTTAATCACTTTGGAGTGTTAGGATATTTTTGCACTCTATTAATGAGATTAGCTTTATTAGATTTATCTAAAGTTTCAAAAGATGATGTCATTTTAAATGACTAAAGCAATAAAGTTGTGGAGGTTTTAAAAAAAAAAAAATCCTAACAAGTTTGCCAGCATTGTAAAGTGAAAAAGAAGCAGTCAAAACTGGCAAAAAATTCAGTGTGGATGAGGCAGGTTATGACTGGGAAATATGGAAAATTATTTGTCCAACTGCATAATGACTTAATAAAAATATGTACTTTACACAGTGCAGGCTACTATATCACCATTTATACTTGTAAAAACAATCTCCTTTTATCTCTCCAGGCTGTGGAACATCTGGTAAGCAGCTTCTACTCTGCATTCTTTGTTGCCCACTAAAACTTTAAAGTTTGAGGAAAACCCATTACCCAACTTGCCCCTAAAAAGTAAATATTTTAAGAGATCCACCAAAATGTCTGAGGATAATTCACTTATTTATGGACATGCTATTAACTTTATAGTTCAAGCCAGTTCTGCCTCAAAGGTTCTGCATCTGATAGTGGGAAACCTGTTTTTCATGGCAGATGGATGGGAGGAAGGATAGCCCTTCTCAGAAGGAACACTTTTAACAACTTTTGAGAACTGAGCTGTACAGTGCAACTCAATCAAATGTAGTAAGCAGATCTGAAGACTGGGCTTCTTGAAAATATTTCCACCACAAATGTCTTTGGAGAGGATTTTTCTCACAAGTATCTTCTTTCTAGCTCTTTTTTTTCTCTCTCTCATTGAAAAAGTCAACACCCAAACTCTAAAACTTTTCCTCTCTGACCTGCCACATCAGTCTCCCTCAGGACGGTCGTGCTCTTCCCCATTTCCCTCAGCTGGTGGTGCTTCCTTCAGCTCCTCTCTGCTCATACCTATGGGTGACACCAGGAGAGATATGGGGCAACCACAGAGATGAGCTTGCAGGTCAGATTCAGAGGGTCTATTTTGGAGCTTAGCCTGACCTTGTTAAAAAGTGGAGGGCACAGGAGTGGAAAAATATTATCCAGCCTGTTCTGAATCAAATATACAGATTTAGTGCAGCTACATAACCCCCCAGCATTTTTATGTTCCCTTTGCTCCAGAGCAGCAGGTTTTGAAACACCCATATTTTTGCATGGTTTGACATTTGCCCAACTTACTCTCAGCTCACAAAGGGTAGCTGGATGCCATGAGATAGCAGGAGAAAGAGACAGCTCTGCAGCAACTTTGCCCACCAGGCACGCTGCCCCGCTGTCACTCGGTCTCGGTCCTCACCATGCTAAGCAGGATCTGAGCCCAGGGACCTCTCGGGGGCTTGAGCAGCACAACACTCAGATCTGCCTGTGCCCAGCCCTTCCAGAGGAGCCATATCAAGGCCCATATAAGGGATCTCAATGGCTTTGGGCTCTTCCCCATCCATAAACTTCTAGGCCTGGGCCTGGCTTCACACCAGAGCAAATTTCTAGTGATAGCCTGACAAAAACCTATATGGGGGCAGTTGCCCTGACAGGAAAATGTCTGAGATGCTAACCATACGGTTTTGTGTTAGGAGCCTGGGCAGGTTAGGCCAAATAACGGCATGGTCCTAAGGATGAAAGGCATTGGAGTTACATCATTTCTAGACATTGCAAAAGGACACTGAAGCATGAATCTGAAAAGGTTTGCTTCAAATTAGCATTGAAAACATATGCACAGGCCCTAAATTGAGCACTTATGGCTTGTACGCTTTGTTATACTGGCACTTCCCGCCCCTGGCTTTGTTTAATGTTACCCAGATGTGCAGTACTACAGAGACCCAGACATAAGGCATGCACATTTACTGCTCCACCCCAGCCCTGCAAACTGTCCAACAGGTGGGATCGCTGAAGAGCGATATATCCTGGTGGTACCAAGTGAAGACTAGGAGGGAGATGCTCTGGGTCAACAGGAAGATACGAGGCAGGGGAAGGAAATTTTACTTGTTTTAACAACTAAGTGGTGGAATTCTCTGGAGGGAGCCCATGGTGCCAAAGGGAAGGTACAACCCTCTCCCATGACCTCCCTCGGTTCCCCTACCCCCATCTCGGCTGCCTCCTCCTTCCTGACTTGGAAATGGAGAAAGGAAGAAGATCCCTCTCTTGTTCTTCTCATGAAACAAAACTCTCCCTCTTCCCCCTGCCATGTGCTGTGGATGAAAAGAGAGGACAAACCCACAACATCGCCTCCCCTGGGGCTCCCGGGCAGGGTAAGGAGGCACTGCTGGCACGGGTTTCATTGTTTAACTTTAGGCACATAGGATTGCATTTTTTTCCTTAGTTTTTAGCCTGTTTCTTTTTAAGAGAACATACTGGATAAAAGTCATTGCTTAGGGCGAAAAAAGACACTGGGCTTTGAGTTTCATTCAACTTATTAGTCCAAGCTGACTTGTGGTATAATTGTAATTGTGCCAGCTATCTAGTTAAATGTCCAGCTTGCTCTGGTTCTGTGACTGTTTCTCCTCAGAGTAGCTTGTAGCCGTACAGAAAGTGTACGAGTCTTAGCACTTGGAGTAGACAAGGAAAACTATTACTGTTAAGTTCACAGGTTTCGGTCTTTAAAGGATGGGGTGTTTTTAACCTGCCTATGCTGCTTTTAAAAAGTTCTCCTTTGCCATTATTCCTTCTAAATAACCTATTGGAATCCAAACATGAAAAAAACAGAAAAAATCAGCAGAGAATGGCAGCAACAGCAAAACGCTAACAGAGAAGTAACCATTTACCTGTAAGAAAGCACCAAAACAACAGAAAATGGGATCCAGCTAAATAAATAAAAAGTGAAGCATTAGCTTAAGTTTAGCCTGCAACTGTCCTACAGAACTAGAAAAAGGACTCTTGGTCTGTTAGCATAGCTACTGGGAAAGCAGCAGGTCCTGGGCAGGGGGAGCTGGGACTCTCTGCCTCCTTCGGGAGCCAGGGTAGAGCTGGCTTCTCGACACCACTCATCTCCCTTCCCAGATCTCCAGGAGACCTCTCTGTGAGTGCTGATGGTGGTTTTCAGGCATCTTTTTATTTGCAGACCCCCTAAAATGTTACGCTGGAGAGGCAGAGTACACGATACTGCCTTAAATCCTATTGCCACTAGGCTTGTGTTTCTTAGTTACCATTCACTGGCCTTTTCAAAGTAGTCCACAGACAGTCCAGAGGTGGAAAAGCACTGCCCTCGGACCCTCGCTTGTGGCAGCAAGGGAAGGCAGAGACAGTGCCAAAGCTGCGAAAGCATACCTCCATCACAAGCAAAAATCCAAGATGGGCAAAAGTTCACAGAAAGTCCTTCAAGAACTTGCTATGCCCCTGCCCAGGAAGGTGTTTAGGACTGTCCTAGGAGCTGCATCGGCTGCTTTTATGCCAGGATACACTCTCTTAGGAAGATCGACAAGATGGTAGAGTCTATCAGAAATGCCAGAAGATGCCATACAGGGAGCCCTGTTTCTTCTGGTACCAGACTTATATGAGGTAAGAAGCTGAAAAAACTTGTTCAAGAAATAAACCTGCTCTCTTCTGATGACAGGGACATGGCCAATTCTGCTCTACTTCAGCCCCTCCTGAAACAGAAGAGATTTCATAACCTGCACATATATGCGATAACAAAGTACCCAGAAAATAAAAGTGAAAAAGTGTACATTGCTCTTGAATTCAATGAAAGTTAATTCACTATTTTCAAAGAAAGCAGTAGCAGCCCTCTTCAAAGCAGAAGTATCTCGCCAAGTGCCCAGAAGGATGGTCTGATGAGGCGAGAGAGGGCTTTGTGATTTCAGGATCAGGCCTTTTGGGAATGAATAAAATAGAAGGTTGTGTTATGCTGATAATATTCTTCTGTACATTTCAGACTCCATTATGCTCTGGACACAAAGCATTTAATTTAATTAGGGATAGAACAAGAAGGCCATGTTATGGTTTTGGTTTTGAAGAACTACACTAGTCAGGTTGTGATTTGCACAACCCAAATCTGGGATGGTTTAAATCCAGGTTCCATTTTTAGCCAAACCACCCAAGTCCAGAGGGGATAGAGGGCCCAGATAAAAGGTTTTGAGTTCAGTCTCATGTCTATAATGGACAAACTGGAGTAGTTTGGGTTTGAATTTTGCAAAACCTCATCACTCAGGTTTTGGTTTTGCAAAAACAAAAACAACTTGGTTTGGATGTCATTCCATTTTATCTGAATCATTAAATCTGGGGGAGGGGATGGGGTTGGTTAAAGGCTCCATTTATGCCCCATCTCCAGCTTTAACAGCACTGTTGTGATTTTTCCTGTGATTTTTCAGGAGACAAAGAAAACCAGCCAAAAAAAAAAAAAAGTAGAATATGAAGTCAGTCTAGGAGTCATTTTTTTGAGATGCTAAGCAATTCTGCAAGGTATCGAGCTAACACAGCTGCCAGCACCTTTACAAGATGTTGAGGGCACGTGGTATTTTGTAGGGGACTAAGCCACTGGCACTTTACAGGTCAGTGTAACTCTGCCTTGACTGGCAGAGTTGTCACCATACCTCTGAAGCTTAACAGCCAAGGATCTGCTCCACTGAACCAAACTTCACTGTTGTGATCAAGCATATAAATCCCATTCATGAAGTTAGTCAACTTGGATGGAAGTAATTAGAACCCTAAAAGGTTAGAGGTTTAGGAATTCAGATGACATTTGAAACTGAGAATTCATATTCTCTGAGCTGAAAAGTTAACACTGTCCAGTACAGGACATGTGTTGGGAATGATTAAAAAAGGAACATGTGATTCACAGTTATGAAACAACTCATTTAAACAATGCTATTCATAGCATAATTCAGTAATGTTTTATTATTCTTTCTTCTTCTTCTTCTGGCTATGTGTTGATTTTTCTCAAATGCTAATTCATATGTAAAGCAAGTTGCTGACATTTTCAGAAATCAGTCCTAATTGTGTCCTCTAGAACAATTTTCCCTCCCCCTTTTTGATTGCTGTTCTCCGCAAATGAAAAAATAAGATATATCTAAAAATGTGTATTTATATAAATGTAGACATTGTCAGTGTTATTAAGAATCAGACCCAAACTGTTAAATTTAGGTACTCTTTCAACTGGGAGTAGAACAAACATCAATACAAGGTTCATTGAAGATACCTCTTTTGCTCAAATCAACATTGGACCAGTTCTGTAGTCAACAATTACATGTCTATAGAGTGCTATCAGATAAATGAGTAAGATGTTAATGAAAGGTAGAATATTTGTCATCTTCTTACTAGCATTTGATCACTAGATCCCTCGTCCTATACTGCTACATCCAAACCCTTCTTTCACACTCAAGCCCTGCCTCTTAATTTTCCCAAAATAACTGCTTCTTCTCCAGATTCCAAGACTTGATGATTAATGCACAGACTATGTGGTAGAGCTGGGCCAGCAGAGACATCTACTCTCCACAGTTTCCTGTCCAAACTCCTCAATACATCCAGGTTTCTGAAATGCCAGAGTCTGTAAAGGAGCACTCTGGAAGACAGAGCAGATTGGAGGCACCTGTGCTCATTGTCGTCTTATTCATTCTTGGTCACTGTTAATGACTATGTAAGACATTAATCAATCTTAATGTAAGTTGTCTTATCCATTTTCTGACTTCTCGGGTCTCTGTTGTTTATACGTTCTTTTCTTCTTTGTCTGTTTTGTCTTTTCTTTCCCCTCTTTCATTTTTTCTTTTTCACTTCCTCAACTAACTTCAGACTATGTCCTTTTCCCTCCATCTCTTACCACAGCATCCCCATATCCTTTCTCTCTCTTCCCATCCATATACCTATATCCTTAATATCAAGTGCCCATCTCACCCCCTTCACATGGACTCGTGACCATTACACTGTTGTACTATAATGACAGCAAATTACTCTAAGGAGTTGCATGCCCCCTCACAGACAAATGAAGGATTGTGGCTCCCAAGCTTTCTGTAATTGTTTCACACACCGCATTCATCTCTACAATCCTCACCTGTGTACTGGCAAAGATTTTCACTTAAAACTGTCCTGAATGCAGTTTTCAAAGACTAGAAAGCAGTAGTACGATTCCGCATTTTGTACATACATCTAGATGGGTGTCTGAAACAGAAACATAACCTTACGTCTTCCCTGAGTGCAAAATAGCATTTTATGTTGCAGTTGTAAGGTCTACAAATACCTTGGCTTTGCTACGAATACATTCCTACCAGATGTGTATCTAGCCCCTAAACTACAGCTTTGAGAGTAACAGGTTATTAGGCACCCTACAGACTTCAGCCTGAGACCCTACAATTCCTGTTGATGTTGCCTTCAAATACACAGGGAGCCTCACAGCACCTTTCTGAATGGAGCATTGCCTGTTAAATCCTTTATTGTTATCTGTGCTGTGGAATGAGGTCTGAAAGGGAAGCAGATTAACTCAAAAGAGCTGCTCTAGCTGTCCTGTGGTCAGCTTCTGCTCCAGCAACTATTCTCTTATCAGGAAAAAAATGAACTTTTTTCCTGGTGGTATGTGGTTGCCTGTTGTCTTCAGGCCCTAAACCTTATTCCTTTCCTGCCAAAAGGAGGTTAAGAGCTAATTTTAACTGGGGGGGAGGAGGGATCAAAAGTATCAGACACTTTCCAAAAATCATTCTCAAAGAGAAGATTTCTCAGATAAACAAAAACAACATTGGGCTGTGATAACAGTAAACTCCTCTCCCACTTAATGTCGTGAGAATTGAAGAAACTCTCATGACATACTGCTCAATCTCAGCACGCAGATAAAAGGATGAAACCTTGTAGTCATGTGCATGCTTGGGATATAATAACAGACTGTCTCGTTGAACAGGAGGATGCTGTTGAATTTCAGGTGATGTGCACTAGTGGGAATGGGGAAGTGGGAGGTCACGTGGAGGAAACCAGCATTTTAAAACAGAAAATTGTGATATCTACTGGGGGGAAAATTCTCCTTTGTAATTCCCAAAACAGGCCTGATGTTTACATACTGTGGCATAACTGATTTACACAGCATGAATACTTACCTGGATTTTTTCAGTTCCCTACCTCAACCTCATCCAGTCTTCCAACAGCACTCTAGACTCATTATCAAGTAGACCCAGGAAAAAACAAAAGGGTGGATAAGCAGCAAAAGCTTCTTTTTACAGACAGCAAAATCAAAAAACAGAAGTCAGGGGAGATGCTGAAGATTGCCCAAGACTGGAAATAAATCCCAGGTTTCAGGGTGTCTCACTCTGTACCCTGAACACAATTTCACCTTTCCAGAACTCAGGTTATATCAGAATATCAGTGGGAAACTATAGTGGCAGGAAGGGCATTGCATTTCCTCAGAGCTATTAAAAAAAACATTTTGCTCTCATCGTAGTAATGAGGGATAAATGAGAGACTTGTTGGAAAAAAAGTTGAACAGAGCTTTAAGATAGAGGGATGTTAGTTTGGCAAATTTTGCCACAAAGGGTTGTGGGAATTATTTTTTCTGCCTTTAACTAAGGAAATGAAATGCAAACAAGTCTCCTTTATAACTCATTTGAGATTTTTAAGCACTGAGAACTCAAGAATTTCATTACTAACATTCCCACGGCAACTGTAACTTGTCCATACTGCACATGTATATGGCACCATAAAAACTAACACTCCAGACAGTAATAGAACATTTCTGAACAATACTTCTGTACTGTGGTGGTTATTGCAGAAATTAAAATGCTGATTTCCATCATACATGTTGTATCAAAATGTCAGCCAGAAGGCTGAATTAACATTGGATGGGTTTCACTTAACCATTAAGGCACTCTCTTAACTTCCTGGGAGAAGTTTCCTTAATCTCTGCATCATCCTTGAACCTTCTCCACCTTCACCCATGAACCCTCTCCACCTTCACCCGCCTTCACACTGCCTTTGGCTATGTCCACTACCATAAGCCATGAGATGAGAACAGCTGCAGATTTGTTGCATGCATGGGAGGATGCAAAAGGCATCCCAGCACACCTGCTGGGATTCATCATTGACCCTGTTTCACAGGAACAGAAGAACAGGCCAAAACAGAGGTGGCGTCAGTCATGTTGGCTGACTCTTTGGACCTACCTGCAGATTTGAGGTGTTAGATCATTCTGCAACTTGAAAAGCGAAGCTTCCCCCCAGGCTATGGGGTGAATTCCTCTCTGTTATGCACAAATCCAGCATTCAGGGCAGTTAATCACAGTGGAAACAGTGCTTTCATGGTTTTTTCACATGGCCTCAAGGTTATGCTTGGCCATCAGGCAGGAAGTCTTGCTCAGTGCATCTGCATTTAAAAAATGCTAATAAACCTCCTGTGAAATGTATAGTGTATAATGAGCGAGTCATTGTGATACTGTCTTTCACCTCTGCAATAGCAGCTGAGCTTGTGGAAGCCAAGCTGAGTCAGGAAAAAGTTGGCTTTATCTTTGTGTCTGTCAAAGAAGCACCATCTGGCATCCACAGCTGGAGAACTGCTGCAAAGCTTGTCTTGGTATCACCATCTGCCATCTGGAGGCAGAACAACCACCTAACGTGTTCAGGTGACCAACTGCTTTGAGTTGAGCAGGGGTACTTGGAGGAATGAAGAGTGCGAACAGTGTATAGGTCCCGATGGGCCACGGAGGGAGGCTTGGTGCTGGAGCACACAACTAGCGCAGTCAGGTAGGCTGCTTTTCCTGCATCCATGTTCCCACTTATTTTGCTCGTCCTTTCTGAAACATCTCTGCTGCCATTTGTTCTTCTGCTCCCTCCAGCACTGCTCCCAGGATGGGTTTTGCTGAGCATCTGGCTCACTCCCCTCCTCCAAAAATGGTTCCCACCAGCTAAAACGGGCGGACCGTCGGCAAGCGGGACCCCATGCGAAGCAAACCAAAGAGGTCTCTCCTATTTACAGTGCACCTCCTTGTTCTGGCCTGCCGCTGGGGAAGGGAGCTGTGGATGGGGAGGAGATTGCTGCACAGGCTGAGCAGGTCGTGGGGATGAGGGAACTGGTAGTTTGAAGGGAAGCTGAGGATGTTGGCCAGGGAGCGAGTGGAAAGATGAAAATATGGGAGACTCCTGCTTCAACTGCGTTTTTGGCAGTTGTGGGACTGTCGTTGGCTCAGAGCATAGTACATGACTGGCACAAATAGCTATTTGGAGGAACAAGGAAAAGGGAACACTGTATATTTCACATACAATTTGACCCACCATAATCAAATTTGTTAATAATAATGAGCAAATAGCTGAGCGGTAATGAAATGATACAGAACATGTTCTGTGGAAATTTCTAGACAGCACCAAAACTCTCATGCTGAGTTCTGTAAAACACCGCCCTTTTAAGGAGGAAAGAAGCCATTTGAAAAACAGCCTTCCCATCCTCCCATCGGTCAGATGCAGCAGATGGATTCAGTTATGGCAAAATCAATACAACGAAGAAAGGAATTAAAAGTAATCAGGTAGCTGAGCACTAATACATCCAAGCAATAGAGTCAAGGCAGCAAAGGAGGACGTATTGGCAGTGATGGGAAGCTGAACAGGGAAAATGTCTGAGGGAGAGGGAGAAGAAGGAGAGGAATTGTGGGAAAGAAACAGCAAAGCAGAGCTAGAGACAGACTCCCAGTCCTGGAGTTTCCCCAAGCAGCTCTGTTCAATGGCACCACACAGGCACAGTATAGCTGCTCATACTGGGGAGCAAGCTTGGCTGGCCTCGGCCATGAGACATGGCTAGACAGATTCCTCTAGCAAACTCTGCCTTGCATGGTGCTGGGCAGGCAGAAGACCTTGGGTCTGAAGGTACATCTACACACAGAGACCTAACAGGAATATAGAGAAAAGTTTGAGAAAGCCAAGTCCACTGAAGCCAAATAAAGATTGTAAGCAGTGAGGAGGGAAAGACAAGTAGCCTGCTGGTCTGATTTTTGAATCAGATAAAATAAAGTTAAGCTCCATGACGTGGCACTCAGTGATTCTTATTTATATATATATGTGTGTGTATATATATATGGGGTACTCCATGACCCGCATGATGGAAAAGGTCAGAACAAATTATCATAACAGTCTCTGCTGGCCTTACATGTTATGAATCTCTGAATTTATGAATTTACATTTGAAAGTACAGCCCTGTCTCATGCCTAGCAAGATACACTGTGGCTCCAGCAGCGCTGCAATGGTGAGCCAAGTGGGAGCCACACAGGGAGAGTAAAGTCATGAACAACCAGGCAGTGGGGCTATTGCAATCACTTTTTATGCTACTATTTAGGAAAAATCTTAAAGATTTCCCAATATTTTTTCTGTATGTGAAAAAAATAGCCGCAAGATCCAGGTCTCAGCATGGGGACAAGTATCCAGGCCTGCCTGGGAAGGTTCTGCTCTGCAGCTGGTCATTTCACACTGCTTATCTCACAGCCGCCACGCAGTTTTGTCAGCACAGTGCTGCTTCCTGACTAGCACACTCCATGAATCTTATCTACTGTCAGTGCATCATGCAGAGACGATTTTGTTTATATATACAAATGCACGTGTGACACAGAGCTCCCTGGAGCTGTGTGCATTATAACCTGTGCTTTGACCTTTTCCCTTCCCTGGCTTTGATCAGACTGCGAGATTTTTGTTGAAGACTTGCTGTATATGCAAAGTAGATTTTGGGCAGAGTGATAAGGATAAAGCAGTGGGATGCTAGCTGAACAAACAAACAAACAAGCAAACAAACCTCAAACCACTTCTAAAAATTGAATTTTGTTGTCACATGATTCTAGTTTGGCTTCTGTTTGCAACACTTAATGATAACCACGGTGGTGGCTGACCTTGAAGAGCCCGGCTGCAAATCCCCCTCTTTAACTTTGCTGTGTTCCTCCAGGTCATCCCATAACCCTCTTTTCTCTCCTTTATATTTTCCCACATAGATCATTGCATTTGCAGTCGAAATATTTAAAATTATAAACACCGAATTGTTTGCCTGCCTGCCTTGGAAATGCTGCAGCGACTCCACCCGTGTGCACGTTCATCTGCTGTCCTTCCGTTCCACTCAAGCCACTTCCGAAGCTGTGCGCCGGTTGTCCTCGAGGCTGGTTAGGGAGACCGTGCCCTGCCCGAGGGAAGGGTGCCCTTAGCACAACTCAGTGAGCGCACACAGGAGCAGGCCCCCAGGGATGCCCCAGTCCCAGGAGGGGTTTGGGTCAGGGCTGGTGCCCGCTCAGCCATGGGATACAAACCACAGCTAATTAGGCTCATTCATTCCAGCCCACGGGGAGCTGGTTGTTTTTAAGGGGAACTACGTAGATCCCGGTACCGCATGGAGCAGCTCTGGTCCTGGCCGGGGTAATTCGGGGTGTCAGCAGGGACACGGCTGCAGTTCACAAACGTGTCCCAGAATGGAGAAGAGGGGCTGTGGGAAATTTTGTATTTGGGAATTTGTATTTTTGTATTGCAGTTCACAAACATGTCCCAGAATGGAGAAGAGGGCTGCGGGAAAGCCCGTCCCCCCTCCCCAGGCACCCCGTCCCACCAGAAAAAGCCCTGGCAAGACAGAGGAAGCTGAGATCCCTCCCTCTTGTTATTGTTGTTGGCTTGTATTTTTGTTGTATTTGAGAGTCCTGGTCAGAAATTAGTTAAGCTCATTGCACAAGGTAGTGTGAAAATAAAAGTGAAAGTTCCTGCCCCATATATGCCTCTGTCACTTCTCTATGAGGTGCATAGGTTTTCTGATGTGCTGTCTTCCTTTCTGTTGTTGTTTTTCTGTACAATAACATGCTCAAAAGTCTCCAAAGCTCCACTTAAATATAAACAGCAAATTAGATCTACCCAGACACAACTGTCCTTATGCCTTCAAACAAATTTGCAGTTAAAAACTGAACTCAGAGACATAGTTACCTTTAAATTTTCTAATACACATCTGAAAAAGCAGTCACTGCCCAGCTTTCTACAAATTATTTGTCTTGAATTTAATTCTCAAGTTATCATACATTGAAAATGAGGAATGGAGGAGAAAAAGTACAAGGGAAAACCTGACTGACACTTCACTATGTGCTCTGCAGTGATCACTCCATCAGCCAAGAGGGCTGGCTTCCAGCTAAGGATTCTGACCTGACCTGTAAGGGGTTATATCACTGACAGGGATATTTCCTCTGGGCGAAAATGTTGGCATAAGAGGCCTTATAGCTCACACTTAAAAGCAATAGCTCTGAGAAGGGCAGGTACCAGAGAGTGTGGTTTTTTAAATCTCTGTTATATTCCTAACACTTGTGCAGTGGCCATATCCTGAAAGGGGTGGATTTTCTGTCTTTCTCAGGCCTGATTGATTTAGATCAGAATAGTTATTTGGTTTTCAAGAAAGAGTTATTGTTCCCATGTGCAGAGATTTTTATATGGCCAACAAAGCTTTGTGATGTTTCTAGCATATGGCGTGAGTGCATTTACTTGACAGCTCACTTTATATTTAGTCCAGAAGCTTGGGTTAGAAGTGGGAAAACACAAGCAGTGATTAGAAACTCTTTAGTTCTCACCTGGCTCTTCTCACTGACTCCCTGTGTGGCTTGGGAGGCTGGGCTAGAGCAATTTTTAAAAACAACCTCTGAGCAGGACTGCCGAGTTCCTGGCTAGTGAGAGACATTGTAGGCCTTCTCCTTACATTGCTGTAAAAAATCAAACGTTTTTTTTTTTCTCCTGAGGTGTTCACCTAACAATTTAACCACCTAAAAGTTACTGGATATAAATGTCTGTATCAGTTTCCCCATTTCTAAATGTGGTATGCTAATACTAATCTGCTTCATCAACATGGACCGAGAATCAGTTATTTAAAATCTATACAAACCTTTGATGTTCACTTTGAATCAGTTCATACTCAGTCTCTCTTATTTCAATACAGACTTAAAGTCAGGTTGAATCGGGATGTACATGTGCATAAGGAGACCTTCCTTTACTGGCAATCCAGAATGGTCTGATTTCAGCCCAGTTGTAATGGCAATTGATTGAAGCATTTACCGCAAGTCCAACAAGTCCCAGCTGCAAGACTCCTGGTGCAAATGTGCAGGTTGACTATTGCCTCTTATGCCGAGCGGCCTTCGTACAGGATTTCTGGACAGCTGGCAGACTGGGAGCTCGATATCCAGCCAAACAAAGTGACAAGGCAGTAGGGAATTGCTGAAATCTACCACCAAAGCTTATAGAGCCAGCAGGGGTAGAATAACCCCGATTGTATCCACAAAAGGAAATTCTTCCAGCATAAGCTGTCTCTGAATAAAGTCACATTCTGGTGACTGCTTCGGATGACTTTACTCGTACGAATCACAGGCATTCACTTTTTTTCAACCATTGCTGCTCTGCTGTGTCTGGAGAAAATGGCAGGGTTATGAAAGGGCTGCCCAGCTTCCTTCCAGCAAAGCGTTAAGTGTCCAGAATGAGAGCATTTCAGAAAAATGTGTCATAAAAAGAATCCGAAACTCACAGGTGACCAGCCGCATGGAAACGTTGGCTGCTCTCAAGTATCTCAGGCACTCCCCAAGGCCGCCTTCTCTGGATCCTTGCCTGTCAGTGCTGAGGTGAAGAATGTTTTGCTGTGTTTCCAGCATTGTCATCCTGTGCCCCAGATGGGAGGCGCATGGGGAGGTCTCTGGGGCTGAGGTCTCCTTACAAGTCATCGTGCTGGGCTCTGCTCCTTGACTGGGATTTTTGGTGGGCCTGAGATGAATGAAAGTCATCCCCCTCACCTGTGTCATCACACAAATTATACACTTTCCACAGAGAAGATATTAAAGCAAATTTAAGCAGTAAACCTCTATATGAGGACAATCCATCGTGTAATGTGGCATAAGGACCAATGCCAGATCAATCATCTGACGACAAGCAGCTCTTTAGCAAGTATTGTCCGCTTACAGGCTGCCTACTGTTGTATTCCTAAAATTGCTAGGATCTCCTTAAATCAATCAGACGTGGGTACTTCACAAGCAATTACCAGTTTCTGTGTAAAGCTTTCAGAAGCACCTTTGTTACTAAGCCCTGTTGACTTTGAGTGGTACTTAGAGATCAAACACATGGTCAGGTTACTCAAACTTGTCCGGCCAGGAGTTACCAGAGGTTGTGCATAAGCTGAATGGCAGTAAATGTCTGTGTGCATACAAATGCAATGTAATTTGACCTAATTTAAACGTCTGATACTATGAGGTAAGTTCAGAGCTGCCACGGACTGAAAGCAGACACACAGAGAGGTATTGCAGCTTAGCGGACATGTGTTAACCTGCTATGCTGCAGGAG
This sequence comes from Pygoscelis adeliae, assembly GCF_000699105.1. Lineage (NCBI taxonomy): Eukaryota > Metazoa > Chordata > Aves > Sphenisciformes > Spheniscidae > Pygoscelis > Pygoscelis adeliae. The sequence goes on from NW_008824982.1 coordinate 1,417,079, forward strand.
TTGGGTGGTTGATCTGGGCTCTGAGGTTCTCAAATCCATTTTGAAAATGGAACTTAGGCACTTCAAAAAATTGCACAAATCTTGCTTGTATGTTGACAGCCTAAACTCAGCTTTGTGAGTGCCACGTAGCTTTGGAAGCACTTTTAGAGATGGCTGCTACCAACAATCATAGCACTTGAGGGGAGAAGAAAAAAAACCTTTCAAAAATACGAAGTAACTCTTGCAACTTGCAACTTACAATGATTTCTGACTCCCATGCAGAATACCACAGTTTCCCTCAAATAGTCACAGTGAGGAGATAACTTGGTAGTGGAAAACTGAATTACCATGTACTTAGCTTTATTTTCAGAGACGTTTCTAATGAACTTATCATGTAATTTCCATAACAAAGTGTGTAATTATTCCTCTTTTTTACTGTGGAGATTTAATATTGAGTAGTAGCCTCAGGTCTATTGCTAAACCACATGCTACAATAAAGCTGTTGTTTTGTTTGATTTTAATTCTTAGACCTAACAAAAGGACACCCTGGCAGAGCTTGTTTAAAGTGGAAAATTGGCTACATCCCTTGAAGCTCAAAGAAAATATAATTTATTATACAGTCTTCTCAATGTCCTCATAAGCATTATCCATTTTCTGGAAAACCGTGTCAATAAATCAGCCACTAATTGTTGTTTGAAGGTCAAGCTAAAGGTTTTGTTTTTCTTGCAGTTGACTTCTGTAGGTGAAGAAACATTTGGCTTCATGGCTAGACATTCTTGGAATTAATTTTCCACCAGTTCTTATGCTACTGAATGTCAAATATTTCTGCCTTTGAAACTGTCACATCATTCTGAGGAGCTAAATCTAATTGTCACCTCTTTGAAATATTTCTTCGAACATTTCTGTGGCTTTTTAATTTTTGTCTGTATCCTTTCCTTTTCTGACTTTGGTACTTTTTTTTTTTTCCTTTTTTTTGGCTCCAAAGACCCCTCTGAATCTAAGTGCCTTGTTAGGAGCCAGGCTAAAAACAAAAATTGCAAGTGAAGCTTCACCGCTCTGTGCTGACTTCCTTAATACTTTAGAAAAGGGTCTCACCTGCCCCATTGGGCTGCGAGGGGGAGTGTGGGTGGCTGGGTGGAGAGGCAGCCACGAGGGTTTGCTTCACAGATGCAACAGTCTGCATGGAATAGATGTAGCAGACGACTGGAGAGAGACAAGTATTGACAGGGGCTGATGAGAGAGATACAAAGGAGAGAGCAACCCTGGAAAGCTGTCTAACTTAGGGTTTCCAGGCTGTAGCTGTGGGTCCTGGGAGTGCTGTGGGAAGGGCTGTCCAAGAAAGGCAAGAGGCCACGATGAGAGTCTAGCAGACAAGGTGACCCGGAGTCTGGATGCCTTGAAAAGGAGCAAAGGTAATTACAAGGATGCAACTTTTCCCTGATTTCATCTCATACAAGGAGCCGCTGGAGGGAAGTGCTGTATGTAGGACATTATCACAGTTTCTTTCCCATCGTGTGGGTTGGGTTATCGTATACCACTTGGCACCAGTCCCAGGGGACTGGCTGCACCAATGTGCATGAAGTTCTGGCTATGCAGCCCATTTCTTTGCTCCCTGTGGTGAGTCACAGTAGAAGGCTGCCAGATCGCTCCCAGCACAGTGTGCGTTGCTGCATCCTTTCTGCTATGGCCACCGAGGCTCATCTCACCTACTGTTAAATGCCAATAGATATCTACACCTGGACTAATTGTCTAAACTCGCTTTATAGTCAATGGGGAGAAACAGACACATCTAAAATGCAGTTTACCTCCTCCTAAGGCAGACATCTTAAACAGGGCAGGTGAATTGCTCTCCCAACATACCTATTTCTTTTCTTTGACTAGAAAGGAAGTAAGCTCTGTAGGCCTCTAAAGTTAGTTTAGATGAATGTGCTCTGCATATCTGTAAGAACTAATTCTCTTTTTACAATGTCGACATGGGCAACATTTGTTGGATTTTTGCTTCTTTCTACTATTTGTTCTTTTCCAGACCACTAAATTTTTTTCATATTTTAATCTCTTTGCCTTTATTATATGTATGATGCACTATGTCTGTTGCTTCTCTGTTGCCTTGTTCATTTACTAGATACCAGCAACAAGATTAGGTGCCAGTTCCATCACAATATATTCACTCTTAATTCACTGACTCAGCAAAAGTAGATCTTCTGGTGTAGATGTTGACATTTGGCCCAATGAATCCTACCCTAGGTGAGACTTCTTAGGTGCAGAGCCTGGCAGTTGCACAATGTTTTAGAAGCAGAAAGAAATTCTGCATCTTTTCCTGAAGAACTAGTCTTTCAGCTGAGAGAGGCAATCAAAATAGCAAGGACCACGCAGCAGATTGGGAACAGATGATTTCAGAACAGAACTGAATTTTGGACAGGAGTGTTTGGATGTGTTGGATGGAAAAGAAAATCTGGGTCCATTCTTCTAAGGAAGGAAATGAAATCTTTGCACATAGGCAGGAGAAAAGACTAAAATGAGAGAAAGAAAGAGGATTAAGAATATAAGAAATGAGTGAGGGCAGTTTGGGGAGGGTATCTATAAATCTCTCTCATCTCCTGCTCTGCTACAATCAGACCAAATTTTAGAAATGCCTGATGGTGCCCTCCTTTCTTGTGCCGCCTCTTCCGACAGGCAGCTCATGGTGTCATGGTGTTGCCCCTGCCCACGTCCCTGAGGAGAGAGCCTGGCCTCCAACAGCAGCCAAGGTCAAGGGGTGGGAGGGAAGGACTGCATGGAGAGATGCGAAGAAACTGTTCAGCTTTGTTCAGTTGGGAGGTGTTTGTACCCTACTGAGATCTAGAAAAACAAGTGGAAATTGTAGCCATAAGTTGTGAATAAATAAAATAAATATTTAAAAAAAAAACAGTTCTGCAGTTCTAAGGAGAAAATAATATTTGATTAAAAGACAAAACATGTATGGGGTAACTTTTTCATTTCCTGTTCATGATGAAGGTATTACTGACATTATTTAAGCTGTGTTGAAGACATATAATGAGAGTCTAAGCAGATATAAATGTTCTTTTGGAATGTTATTTATAGTTCCTTGGTACCCAATGCCAAATGTTAATAAGGTTTATGAGAAACCAGTGGAGACTGCAAATTGTTAGACTTCTAATTTAAATCATGTTGCT
>NW_008824982.1:1420277-1432710 GCF_000699105.1 Pygoscelis adeliae
TAACATTCAGATAAATCTGATAAAATTCTCCAAGTTGGAGAGAGATTTGTTTTCTGTCAGTGGGAATCTAACTATTAGAAAGACAAGGAGTGAGGTGATTGGGAACAAAGCCACAGGCAGTAATATACCATACTTGAATACTTCTTTTTTATTTATTTAAATGTTACAGTATTTGATAAATGGCTTATGCAGCCATTTAACCGACTCTTCTGGAAAGTGTTTATTTGCAGTCACCTCAATGTCAGCAGTGAAATGAGCCGGGACTGAAATTTCATTAAGAAAGTCATATTTCATTATTATGGCCCAGCGATCATCACTCTGTATACGTTAAGTGCAAAACCTATAGAATGTTTAAATAATAATACAGCTATGGCAAAAAATGGGCATGAGCCAGACAGGATATTCACTGTTAATGCACTGGCCATACCAACAGCTTGGGCTCTTGTGGGACAAATAGCTGAAAGAATATGTGGGTCTTTTAAACTTTGAATTTCCTTTGATTTGCCCATTTCAAATTGCAGCCTTAATTTCCTTCAGTGCGAAGAAAACCTCAAGGTACCTGCTCTGTGCCAAATTGAGCCCTCCTGCTGTAAAACCTGAAAGAGAAGGCCAAAAAGGGAGGGAAAAGTTACAGGGATCCTCGTTAGGATGTCTCCTCTGAATGCTTCCCTTGGGACAGAAGGTGCTTTCCCTCCTGTTAAAAGTAAGGTTACAGAGGTGGGTCAGTCCCCCGTCCTTTGGACAACCACTGGGTGCGGGCCAGAGGCTGGTGCCCTCCTGCTTTTGAAACTCCCACCATTTTAGAGCAGCTAAATTCAGCCTTTTCCCAGTTTGCACTGCAATGTGTGCCTACAAACCAGCTTGCCCTAGTTCAGCTAAATCAGCTTAAGCATTTCTTCTCCCAGACTACAAGTCTACATTGTAAGGGTTTGACATTCCTATGGAGGGACGTGATTCAGAGCCTATGAAGCCAACAGAGAGAGGGACGGACAGGCAGGCAGGCAGGCAGGGCTGCAGCAGATCTGCTGGCCCAAAGCAGGTGAGTCCACGGGACAAAGCTCAAGGCAGTGTAAGGCCCTGCTAGGAGGGATATTTTGCCCAGGTGTAGTCTTGCACCTTAATTTTTCTTCCGAGCACATACCCTGTCACCTGGTGCACCTTGGGTGCACCCCAAACGTCACACACTGACTCAGAAGCAAGCCGCAATATTTGCATCTGACTGTGTTATGAAGGCAACTACGGGTTTAAAAGTCTCATTTTGAGGAAACAATATTTGGAAATAACAGCCTGTTAAGAATCAGGACATGGAACACTGTTATGGCTCCTTATGCCTTAGAGAGATTAATGATACGTGGAGTTTTATTCCTATTTTCTGTCAGTCAGAAAAGTCCTCAAGAAAAATAGGCATACAGAAATGAACACAATTTAGGTATAGTAAATAAAATAAATCATATATTGGGGATTTTGTTTGTGCCTTTGAATATACCAGGATGAACCAAATGAAAATCAGAACATCACAGGAAAATGGGACGAAAGGAGACCTGGAAAGACAAGCAGCCCTTAGACAACTTATCTACACCTTCCCTCCCAACAGCGTGAGTCAAACCCTGCAGAAGTCGATGTGTGTCATAGGCTTCGGTGGCTTTAACTCAGCTCCTCAGTGTTTTACAGTCCCTTTGGAGCAAGAGAAATCTAGCTTGCCTCCTCCCATACACCAAATAAAGTTTCCAAAATGGCACCTCTGCCTTGCTGACTACACTCTTTTCATTTTTAATTGTACACATGTATCCCTGAGAAACCTCATTCCAAGTTCAGGATAAACTCATGTTTCTTCTGCTTGCCAGAAGAAAATGAAAAGTAAAGCCCCATCAATTTTATTGCTCATAATTGTGGATAAAATGCAATATATTTGGCTCATATAAATTTGCTAGCAAATTATATTCAATAAAACCCTGGTGAGCAATTTAAAAGCATAAATCCCCTCATGCTGAAAAAAAGCTCATAAATTATACAAGAAAAAGGAGTGATTTCATCAAAGAGCCAAGCTCTGCCCATGGAATGTTTCAATAGTACTGGATTTATAGTTTTCTGGGAGACGATTTATGATCCCTAATTTTCTGCAATAAAAAGCTCAGCGGGGATTCTCTGAATGAAATATCTTTTAACAAAGAAATAAATAAATAAAAAAAACATCTGAGAGTGAATGCAGACAATGCCATTCTTGGAGAGCTGCCCCTTTCGTGTTCCTGTTCCAAAATTAATCATGGAAGACCCTAATAAAGATTACATAGTGAGAAAGGAAAGGAAGACCATTAGATTTTGAAATAAATGCATTGCACAGTTGGAGAGGACATTTTTAGTAATAAATTCACCTGTGATACTTCATAGCCGTTGTCTTTAAATAAGAATAAAATGATCAGACTGGTTTAAAGGAAAGGTTGAACATCTCCAAAACACACAGGGATGATTACATTATATAAATAACCTAGAGGGGGAAGCTGTGTGTGAAGCCTGTGCACAGACGTGACGTGTGATCACAGCTAGATGCACAGAGAGATTCACTCACTCCCCCTAATTTTAGGGCTCTGATTCACAGTCCTTGCCAAATTTAGTGGCGGTGGGGGGAAAAGGCTACTGTTCCCACAGGCCATCAGTCACCAGGCAGCAGGGACCCTGAATCAGAGCATGCATCTGTCACAGGTCACAGACCAGGGCACTAAGGTGAAGTGAGAACAACAAGATTTAAGTTAATATGCCCGGCTGTGAATTTTGACGGCCGAGGAGGAGACTTAATATCTCTTTGACTGCTAAAGGGATGGGATAGAAAAAAAAAAACTTTGGTCATCTTTTAAAAACTCCCACATAAATCACCAAGGTTGTGACCAAGAACTCCTGCTTTGAGAATCTGCTACTGGGTGCTAAGAGAGAGAAGATAATGGGCTGGATGGACATTTGCTGTAGTACACCATGGTTGCTTCTCAAGATGTTATTATTCCCATTTTATTGATAAGAAGCTGAGGCATATAAAGATGTAAAGACCTGTGTGAATGATCAGACAAGCAGGCTGACAATACTGGGATCTAAGCGCATCACGTCAGATTGAGGACTGTCCTCCCTCTCTACCGTACTAGTCATCCATACACGGTCCATGATCCTAGTACACAGGGATAGGGATAGCTGCCAGGATAAGTGGGAGCAGTGAAAATACCTACTGCTGGGGTCAGCAACAAACACTCAAAATCTCTCGCTGTCCCTCCAGACTTCCAGACTGAGAAATAGAAAAAGGGTGAAGGTGCAGTTCAAGTAGGCTTCCCATTTCTATCCATTGGATTTTCCCTGCCTATAATTCCTGTGTGACGGCTCCAATCTAGGCCCCCAAGCTTTCAACTTCCATGGCAAAAAATACAGACACAGGCAGTTAGGGGCTGATCCAATGCTCACGCAAGCCTGTAGATGAAAGGATTCTGTTGCCTTTGCTAAGTATTAGATTGAGCTCTTGCCTAAACCCACATAATACAAGTGAAAAGAAAATGCTCGAAAACATTTTCTTTTGACAGCAAACACTGGGCAGAAAAGGTCAGTGAAGATATTTGACTGACCAGTCTTTTTCTCATCAAATTTTATTATGAAATAGAACAAGAATCGCTGAAAATAACCTTGGTTCAACTAACTCTTTCTTACATAGCACAGCAGACTCAGTTGACAGAGCTTCAGGAAAGAGGGGTAAGAAAACTGCAGCAAGGAGGAAGATTTTTCAAGAAATTAATTTAAACTCACATTGCAGCTCTGGAAGACTACCAGCTAAGAGTGCTGAGGCAGAACAGCTGGCTGAAAGGAAGGAAGTGTGTCTTCGGAAAGGTAATTTGTAAGTATTAAGCATGCAAGATTTGCTATCTCTCATCTATCCCTGCTCCAAAATACTTCACAAGCACCAGGCATTTTGCCCATGTCTGTCCGGCAGGACCTGGGAGTACTTCCTAGCTCCTCTGCCTAGGTATTTACGCCAGCTACATCCAATGCTATGCTGGGAGCAGACCCACCTGCAGACTGGTTCCCTCCATCCCATGGAGTGGAAACCCCGACTTATGGCCCAGGAGGTAACTGCAAAGTGCCCCTGCCGCTCCCCTGATCTGGACAGAGCATATGTGTCTGGAGCTAACTTACCCATACTCTTACAACATTGGTGGCTGAAGCAGACCAGGAGAAGGCATTCGTCAACACCTCATTCATTGTTCCCTAGAAAAAAAAAATAGACTGGAGCTTGATCATTCACTGCTCTTACAAAGTTGTTTTTTTGTTGTTTGGGATTTTTTCCTTGAAGATCTGGACTGTATTTCTGATTGATCAAGAATGCAAAATAAGACTTTTTTTGCAGGTATAAGTGTTCTAGTTATCTACAGATATTCCAGTAAATATATCTATATTCTTTTCATCCGCTATTGGTACCAGAAGAGACTTTAGGGAGTGTATACATGTAGCCATATATTAACACGTCTACTTGGCATCCCAGTGTACCAAAAAAGTAACATTTTCTTATGCAGACAGTGGTATCTGGCTTCCATACCAAATAGCAATAACATTTATTTGACATAAGTAGAAACATCCCTACAAAACAACAGCTCCCCACAAAATAAAGGCATTCAAAACTAGAGCTCTGTGATCCATTCAGTCAGCTGACTAGATTAAATTTCAGAAACAAAATTAAATTTCTTTTTTATGTATCTTGGAGATAATTCTAACATTTCAGTAAATGAGACTTATCACTGATGCTGCAGTGTCCTAGTGTGTCCCCTGAAGTACACCAACTGGCTGACCTAGGCAGGAGCTGTTTCTGCTTAGGAATAGCTATTCCTGAAAGGGCCTTTTAAATACTCCTTCTGTGGATCTGTCCAGGACTTCGACACAACTGGGGGAAAATTAAAAAGGGGAAAAAAAAAAAAGCCATCTCTTAGTTATTTATCTTGATCTACAGAATAGATCCAAACCAACCCTCTGGACTTCTACTTGATCCCATATGAAAACTCAGGTCAATAAACATGGTAATTATTCATGGCATTGTGAAGCCTTACTGCATTAGTACAGGCTCCCAATGATCCGCAACAATAAAAATAGGATTTTGAACATCCCACCCATTATTAGTGCCTAAAATAGCAGAGCTGGATCCCCAGAATAGATTATGTTCAGAGAAGTGAAGGAACCCTGCCTAAAAGCTTTCCCTTTTTCTTGTTCAGCACAATCTAACTGACCTACAAGAGACCTTGCATCTACTAAAAGAGGAACCAAGCAAATAAGAAGCTGATTCCTTAAATTGAAATGCATAAGAGGACATCCAAAAGGAGACAAAACAACTAAAAGACAAATGTACTGCAGGCCTAAAAGAAGCAACTGGAGTTGGAGAACAGTCCACCCATATAGACTGAAAACAGCCAGAGGTATACCACGTGGGGAGGGGTCCAGCTTGAACAAACAGCTTCACAGGCAGCATATGTAAAATGCAGGGTAACATTTTTGCATAGTGTATTCTAGTAGAGTGAGAGTCATAAACATCCCGAAAACAAGGCTGGAAGGGATCTCAAGAAGTCATTTACTCCATGCTTTTAATGTGAGGCAGGCTAAATACAGCTGAGAGTGATATGTTCAATCTGTTCCTAAAAATCTCTAATAAAGGTCAAGCCACGGATATACGTGGAGAGTAAGGGAAGGAAATTAATTCAAAACACACTACCTGCCTTGCAAATGACTGGGTTCTCCAAGCTGACCTACATGTTATCTGCAAAGTTGCCTTATTGAAAAAATAAGCTACGTCTTTATTGTCAGTTACAACCAGAAGTACTGGGTGTTGGGGTCAGATCACCAGTGCTAATGCTGGGTGCCCTTATTTTCTCCAGAAGAGTCAGAAGAGGATAAGGAAGAAGTGGGAAATGGCCCCTTTGAAAAAGGAATGTACTGTTATTGACACAAGAACAAGAGAAATAGTACAACAGTGAGTTGGCAGCTGGATCCTGATGGCTCTTCAATGTATCCCGGATCTTCCCAGAGTCACAGGCCATGGCACTGACCAGCCGTGAATCATGACTGAAGTCAGCCTCAGCAAGGTGAAGATGTCCCCACATCATTCAGATTTAATGCAAAGGTTATTTTTGTTTGTGATTTTTTCTGAGAGCTGAAGGCATAGGAAGCTTTTCCCAAATTTTGTGAAGTTATGATCCAAGACCCAAATGCAATACAATCGATATTCAGCAGCACCCAACCACTAAGGCTTATGAGAGGAAAATATTAAAGGGAAGGGAAAGGAAAGAAATGCTCAACAGTAAACTCAGTTGCTCAACTGCTCAACAGGTGCTTACTAAATAAGCCATAAACGAGCCAGGGACCTCTGGCCTAAATATCATGGTGTACTTATTTCTTTCTCCGCTTAATTTCGGACATAAGAAGGCTGAAAATGGCTGAAAAGGAAGACAGAGCAAGAGGGGACTGTGTGCTTTACTGAACATCAGATCTAGGATGCCCCTGGGAGTGAATCAATAGAAAGCAAGAGGAAAAAATATCTGGAAGGAGTACACTAACCTGCATATGTGCCTGCTGGGGCAATCAGATATCTCATGGTGATTCTGGGCTACAGTGAGACAAATCAGTGCTGATGTTCATGCCAAGCCACAGATACCACACTCAATTTGTTAGGGAATAACCCCAGGTCTTTCCAGCAAAATATTCACTCCTTCCATATCCTGTCAGTGAGCAATATGGAAAAATTTCCCTCTAATGGGTGAGTGCTGTGTCCTAAAACAAGACTGGGAAACCATAGCTTGTACTTCGTGCATGAAAGTACTGGAGAATTAGAAACTCAGCTGAACCATGCAGATTGTCTGCTGATGAGGGTAGACGCTTATTAAAAAAGCGTGGAGGAATTTATTCTTTGAAGTTTACAGTTGTTGCCATTTCAACCACAAGGCCAAGTTTACATCCATGACAGCCGAAAAACACAGCACAGAAAAAAAGAGATCCAGCTTGCTAATTACATGACCATTTTCCACCTTTCTGAAGGGAGGCTTTTGTTTCCTTCTATTTCAGTGGCTTTGTCAGGGCAAAAGATGATTTTTTTTGGTACCCCAGGAAGATGAAGTCTCTTTTTGTTCCCCAAGATGGGGTAGCTGGGACAGGAGGAGTGTCTTGGAGCAGTTACTGTCCCCTCTAGGTGGGAGGCCAAGCTGTTTTCAGGATGAGTGGGATCGCTAGTCTCTCCTCTCCCTAATGCCTTCCTCCCTTCACACTCCCCATAAAACTACCTCTACCAAAACATATTTCCCTCCCAGAGGGGAGGCAGGATGGGACTCAGCTAGAGGTGAAAGAGCACATTAGTGGCCATGCTTATTTTCTTTTTGGGTTACCTGTTAAGATCCAGCAAAGACTCTGGATGTGTTTTTCTTTTTAGCTGGATAAAAAGCGTATGCTCTTTAGCCACTGCAATGGCACTGTGACGTCATGCATTTAACGCAGTCCATTGAACAAATGATAACAACCTTCCACCACCTTGATGTTATAACCTTGATTAAACTGAGCTGCTGCCTATTTGTACTTCACCTCAGAGCTGGGTGATCTCTTCACTGTTGTTCCAAAATCAGGGAAACAAGATTAAGACCATCCAAGACCAAACCTTAACATTGCCACATGACCCCAGTTCAAATCTTCTTAACAAAACCTTTTCGGAAACATCCCTGAACCTGTAGATTGCTTAGTCTGATCAGAAGAGCACAGGTGTTGGGGCAGGCATCTCTCTACGTTCGTCATGCTGCACAACTCTAAAGTTGATGTCCTAGGGACATCTGTATATGTGATGCACAAGGAGCAGCCTATTGCATATTTGGCTGGGTAATGCACGGTGTGATGGACACAGGGCTACTCCGCAATAATTTTAACAGTGTGTGTTGGCCTAATAACTGTTTATTGCACAAATATTTTGGTTAAGTTTAATAACAGACTATAAGGAAAACAATCAGAAAGGAAGAAAAATGGCTTGAACTCAGCCAGCCCTGCAGTTAACACAGGACAATGGGAAAGTCATGGGCTCGCAGGAGTCTGGTTCAGCTTCCTGCAGGGCCTACTGAACTGGTTGGGAAAAACAGAGCCAAAAGTCTGACAACGAAGAAGCACAAATGAACTCTGGCTGCATCAGCAGGACTCTCTTTTCAGAGCCAGGGAGATCTTGGGGAGCTGTTCAGGAGCACCAGACCGAGACTCAGGCACTCGTTGTAGTGTCTGCAGAAGCGAGACCTGCCTCAGTTGCCAAAGGGGCAGAGCTTTGGATAACTTGGAGGATGGGGAGGAATTGTTCATTTTATAAATGCTTTTTGGAAAAGGAAACAAAACTATAGTTTTGAGAAAGTGGCTTTGACATTTTGTGGACATCATTTGTCACACTATCCTTGAGGGAAAGTCCACGGGCATCCAAACATGGCTGGATATTTTGGTGAAACCTTTCCTCCCTGTACAATTGGTGGGACTATGGATGTAGAGGTCACCCTGTGAGCCCCACAGCCCAGCTGGTCCTGGATCACCCTGGTCAGACACCTGCAGTTGGCTCCTCCACATCTCTCCTGCCAAGAAGAGCATCAGACAGTGCCTGATGTCTGAGCCAAACTGTTTTCTTCTCGTCTTGTGGGCTTTGCAGCCCATCAGAGTCCCAACACCAGAGGGACAGAAGTGTTGCTAGTCCTGCAGTCAGCCTGAGTGGGACAGAGTGTGCTTGAACAGATGCACAGGGCAAGCTTATACCATCAGGAGAAAGCATTGTTTATTGATGCTGAAGAATGTAACACCTCTTGCTAGGACCTAGTATCCTTTGCTCTACTGCAAATAAGTAAGCTAGGCTAGTTTAAGTCACCTGAAATCATGTTTAATCTACTAGCATATTAATGATCTTGCATTACATTTGCAGTGGGGTAGGTACCACGCCTGCTCAGTTCCTGCCTTCCAGCTCCAGGGCAGTAACAAGAAGTGCTAATGCATGTCCTCCTCGTGATCTTTTGAGCATATCCTCACAGTACTGCTTTTCCATGCTGCGTTTCAGGACTAGCAGTTCTCCTCTTCCAAAACCAAACTGCTTATTTAGATGAAATTTCATTGAGACTTCTGTGGGCATTATAGATGTGCATCAGTAAGAAAGGACACAGCCCTTGCTGGACAACAGCGAACACTCACTGGCTTATGTATATGAGGACAAGTGACTGGTAGGTCATATTTAATTTACCCTTACCACACTGACCATAATTCTGTCTAACCAGAAGAAAACATTGCATGATAGGGAAAACAGGCAGACCACGAACTAAGTATACACCACAAAATCCAGTACAGCATGTTGAGTAAGCAGATGCCACTGGAAGGAAAGTACAATACTGTAGGTACTGAAAACCTTCAACTGACATCTGCATTTCTTTATTTCTGTCTAAAGGTCTCCTTTAATAGCTGGCTTCATGATCTCATGTCCTGGTTTCGGCAGGGATAGAGTTAATTTCCTTCCTAGTAGCTGGTAAAGTGCTGGGTTTTGGATTTAGGGTGAGAACAATGTTGATAACACACCGATGTTTTAGTTGTTGCTAGGTAATGCTTATACTAGCCAAGGACTTTTCAGCTTCCCATGCTCTACCGACTGAGAAGGCTGGAGGCACACAAGAAGCTGGGAGGGGGCACAGCCAGAACAGCTGACCCAAACTGGCCAAAGGGATATTCTATACCATGTGATGTCAAGCTCAGTATATAAAGTTGGGGGAAGAAGAAGGAAGGGGGGGGATGTTTGGAGTGATGGCGTTTGTCTTCCCAAGTAACTGTTACGCGTGATGGAGCCCTGCTTTCCTGGAGATGGCTGAACACCTGCCTGCCCATGGGAAGGAGTGAATGAATTCCTTGTTTTGCTTTGCTTGCGTGCGCGACTTTTGCTTTACCTATTACACTGCCTTTATCTCAACTCACGAGTTTTCTCACTTTTACCCTTCCGATTCTCTCCCCCATCCCACTGGGAGGGGAGTGAGCGAGCAGCTGTGTGGTGCCTAGTTGCTGGCTGAGGTTAAACCACGACATCTCATTTTTATTCTTTCACATGTAAAATGTTGATAGCTTATATCTGCAATTCTCTGAAGGACATTTTTCTCCTGTCCAGAAAATCAGGTATCTTCTTGTTACAGGTGAATTAATGTTCATCTAATAGACAATTTCTGACCAACACTGGTGGGTTACTTTAGAGGAGGACATATGTGATCATAAAGAAAATGACATGTAGCTAGAGAAAGAATCAGCAGCAAAAACAAAAGGTTTGTCAACCTTAGATAACCTAAGCAGCACCTTGTCCCTTATCAGGGAGCTAGTCTTGAAAAGTAATACTAACAAGGGAAGAACTGGCCCATAAGAGCAGCAATCTTTTCTTTTCTGTCCACAATTGCTCATAGAAACTACAGCTCAAAATCTCAGCAGGGAGCTGGATGCCTAGTACCTCATGCTTTGGATGCACAACCTAAGAAATATTACAGGGGCCCAATTTTAGGGAGTTCTCTCAAAAATCAGGCTTTGTTTTGGACATCATAAGCTATTCAGCATCACCAGTCAGATGCTAAGATCTTGGCTAGAAAGTAAATCTTCCCATAAGCAGTATGCACATCTTCACAACAGGAACCCAGTCTGCTGTTTGTAATGCTTGGCATTCTAACCTCAAGTAAATACACCAAGTAATCTGCAGGATATGTCTCTGAGCATGCTTACATGGTAATAATGATGTTAAAGTAGAATGGCCGTATGATTTATTATGCCTTGTGAAATAAAGCAAAGCCAATCTCTTCCCACCACGGGAAGTACCATCACAGTAGAAAATGGAAACGAGAAAAAATGAAATACCACCCAGGCCTGGTTCAAACATACAAACTTTCTAATAAAATATCAGAACCAGATGCTGCTAAAGATGAGTGATAATTAAAGAAGATAAATTAAAGAAATGTTTTTCCAGGGAATGACTCTACTGCACACAAATTGTTTCAGCATGGGGAAAAAAATATAATAAAATTACTGCTGCTGCCTGTTTTCAAAAGTTTCCATTAATGAGTCAAGGCAGGTTCCCTGCTAAATTCCCCTCATATCCAGGCTCCCTCTTTGCCTCTCTGTTGGTTTAATCTCGGTGTGGTTTAGCAGAGTGAGCAGAGGACCGAGCGCCAGGAACTCGGTTCCAGCACTGACTCACTGTGTGGGCTCCCTTATGTCATGCTCAGGGCAGGTCAGCCCTGGAAAGCACATCTCTAAAAATGGCCTTGAGGGGTCCAGAGCCTGACGGTCTCCCCACTCTCCGTGTCAGACAAGCACAGTTCACCAGAGGTTTTCCCCTGACTGCCAGCCCAGAAAACTGATCTCAGGCTAAGCTGGTGTAATGTGATTTTTTTTTCGGTCTGGTGTCTCATCGCAAGAAATGAGTACACTGGAAGCCAGATTATGCAGACACCTGTGCAAACTCACAGCAAGAAACACGGCTGGAGCGCTGCAGATGAAGGGCAGATTCAGCAGGCCCGCTAAGACCACCCTGGAGCTTTATGTGCCTGTGTATAAACTCATCTTAGTCCGGGTTGTTGTTAAGCTTCATCTTAGCTAAACACAAGATGATGTTTAAGCCCCTCGAAGACTTTTAACTTCTTCAGATTTCTTACACGCAGAAAAGTGCCTACCCAATTGCCGTAGGCATTTTCGTAGCAAATAAAATAACGTGCTGCACCGGGAAAGGAAAAGAATAAAATGAAACCATGTAAATAAATGGCCTAGTTCCCTTTTAACCACATGTTCCCCAGGCTCATAACCTCTGCAAATGCCTATGAGGAATAATGTGGTTTGCAGTGTGCCTTTAAGGTCAACAAATCTGGCCTGTTTCAGGCTGAACAAGGGCTCAGACACAAGGTCAGGTTCCCCTTGCTTAATGAGCGGCTGCGCGGCAGGCGTCTGCGTGAGCACGCTTCGCACATGGCGAGCGCAAGGTGAAACAGCACGGCTTCAGCCGGCCTCACCGAGGTTCACATCCCCGGGCTCCTGCCTCACTTGCCCGAGGGGCTGAGGGGACGTCTACAGCAGGTCACTGCAGTTCGGCGGCCACATCTCCGCTCACTAAGCCAGGGTAATGCAGCTGCGTGTCTCGCACGCGAATGTCAAAGCAAAGAGAGCTTCATGAAGGACACTGGGCTCGCAGCTCTTTCTCCTGGGTAGCAAAGTCAAACCGAATGGATGAACGCACGCACAGAGTCAAGAACAGGGACAGGCCTCTCGAACACACAAGCTCCTAGTTATTTGCAGATGTTTTAGCTAAAACTAATACTCGATTCGAGACTCTGCAAGCTAAATCTGTCCACAGGCCATCATCTGCCGGCCCCAGCGAAGCCACCCTCGTGGCTAGGCCAGCTGCACTCTGCACCTT
>NW_008824982.1:1432726-1435907 GCF_000699105.1 Pygoscelis adeliae
GCGGCCCTGCCGCTGCAGCAGCGCAGGCACAAGGGGACACGAGGCATGTGACAGTAGCTAGGGCTGCTTCCAAAAAAGTAACAGCCATGATTTGCTGGCCAGACTCGGAGAAAGAAGAGCAATGCTGACCACAGCTCTCACTTCATCCTCTAAAAAGTGTGTTTATTAAGACCCTCTACCCCCTGCAGACCTTTGAACTTGAAATAAGAAGTATTGGTTACACACCTCATAGGGAGCCTGGTGATCTCTCCTCCATCTCTGCTTCAGTCCTTATGCTACTGATGCTGCAGGGCATCTGCCCCCCAGTCACGCTTCTCACCTGCTGGACAGACTTCCCTGGAGACATCGGATGTAGGAGTGGGTGGAGGGGGAAGGGAGAGGAGAGGAGAGGAGAGGAGAGGAGAAAGAGAAGAGAAGAGAAGAGAAGAGAAGAGAAGAGAAGAGAAGAGAAGAGAAGAGAAGAGAAGAGAAGAGAAGAGAAGAGAAGAGAAGAGAAGAGAAGAGAAGAGAAGAGAAGAGAAGAGAAGAGAAGAGAAGAGAAGAGAAGAGAAGAGAAGAGAAGAGAAGAGAAGAGAAGAGAAGAGAAGAGAAGAGAAGAGAAGAGAAGAGAAGAGAAGAGAAGAGAAGAGAAGAGAAGAGAAGAGAAGAGAAGAGAAGAGAAGAGAAGAAGAAAAAAGAAAAGAAAAAGAAAAGAAAAGAAAAAGAAAAGAAAAGAAAAGAAAAGAAAAGAAAAGAAAAGAAAAGAAAAGAAAAAAAAGAAAAGAAAAGAAAAGAAAAGAAAAGAAAAGAAAAGAAAAGAAAAGAAAAGAAAAGAAAAGAGAAAAAGGAGACATGAATCTGGGTGTGTAATTTATATATGAGGGAAAGTTTAAACCAGTGTGATTGGCAAGAATACAATGTTACTAAAAGCCACAGACATGCTAATTGGTGAGTTATTTAAGTAAACCCTATTGATCTTGTAAGTTTGCCAGTTTTCAATTTTCACTTTTGCTTGAAAACAGTTCAGAAAATAAGACTTAACCAGAAACTCCTGATCGGTGACTTTTTAATGCAATTTTTTAGCAAATGTTACTTATCTATCTTGAGGGATGCTTTTGTTTGACCAAGGGAACAGCTACAGAGAGCTTCCCTTCACTCACCTAAGCCTCCCCCAGCGCGGGCTGGAGATGCACACTCGGGGCAGGCCAGGTCCTATATGATTTTCTCCTGCAGCTGCAAACCAAGATATTCTTTTCAATGGTGATCTTCACTGCCAGCAGCCAGTTGTAGGTGTACGAGGAATAACCACCAAACGCCTGTGACACCTCAGCCACGCCACTGCAGAGGTGGGGGAATCCAAACGGTCAAGCTTGGCTCAGCTTGATTTTCTGCAGTTCTCACAGCCGTGCCGAGCACAGGAGCTCTGAGATGCTCAGAAATTTGACTGACATCGTCATCTTGCTGACAGCAAATGAACGTGACTGATGTCTAACTGTTCAAAGATGAGTTTAGTATGGCAATTCATGTAAGGGAACAAAAAAAAGAAGCTTTTATACCATTATCCCATTCCTCCTTCATTATTTGGGCTGTAGCTAAGGCAAACTTGACAGAAGTGGCCAAAGCAGGTATCCCTGGCCATCCACCCTGCTCCTCTGCCACAGGTTAGGCAGGCCTCATCCTCCATGAAAGAAGCGCCATCAGCTGCTGGGCGATCCTGAGCTGCCGCAATAGAGGGATGGACTCCTTCTCCCCCTCAGAGAGAGCATCAGTAAGCAGGCACAGGCTTTCCACATTCCTAAGCAAAATATTTACTTTACAAGCGCTGAAATAAAATTTGGAAAAGTGAAGAATAATATTTATTTTAACAATGCTAAATTGCATTAAAGTTGAAAGTGAAAATTAGATGCATGCACATACACCGAGGGCATTATCCACTAATCGCAGGAACATAAAAGAACTGGAAAATACCCTCCTCCACTGCCACTAGGAAAGTTGGTCTGGACTAAATTACAGGCAAAATGTATAATTAAGTAAGCTATTATTATCCAGTGTCTTAGCAGATGCTGACCTCGTTTATGGTGATTTGGATAAGAATTCAACCGAGGTTTGATTTCACAGCTGTGTCCACGATGCCTTGGATCTGTTGTACTGCCCCAGAAATTCCCAGCATGTTAGCACTGGTGTCTTAGTGCGGTGCTTACAGTTTCCTATCCTCCTTGGCTGCTGACTGGGGAATTTTTCTTTAGCTTCTTGGGAAAGAGAAAATGGTTTTACTGATCTGTCAGCCAGGCTTTATACTTGAACCTGTGTTTAATTACTTTGAAGAAGCTTTAATATTCCACCAGTACAAGGAGGGGGGACCTTCCACTGCTGTGTTATTCTCTTATTTTTATTTTTTGCAGGTGTAGGCTTGTGGCTTAGTTACTGAAATAATAATGCTGTTGGAAATATCATTGGCATGAGAGATGAGCTGCCAAAGTGTTATGGGCTCAGTAATTTGTACATGGAAATGAGGATCCGGGGAACAACATGAACATCAGTGGCCCGAGGAGCTTATGATTAAAACATGATGCTGAGCTTTTATGATTTCTACAGTTAATTAGCAAGATTTATAAGCATCTAACAAAAACCAAGGCTGAATACAGTAATGATCCTTATTTTCCACTTGGAGCAGAAAACTACTGGGTTCTAAAATAGCAGGGAAAGGAAGAGAGGAACAAACACCCTTATCTCTTCATTTGCCCATGACTTAGCCTAATTGCTTCTCTCTTTTCCATAGGATGAGTGGATGTCTCTCAGGTGGCAAGCATGAAGTCTGTGACTTATTCACGTCGACCGCAATACCTCGTTGATTTAATAGAGAAAAGGTTTCCTGCTGTTTCTTTATGGCTTCAGACTAGCACTGGTTTTGTTTTCCAGCAGCATGTTGGGGGAATGCAAGATGTCTGAAAAAGCCTCTTCCACCCATATATACTTGGCTGATTCTGTTCCCCAGAGGTGCAAAAGGAAAAGGAGGGGAAAAAAAAAAAGAAGACATTTCAAGCTAGTCCATAGAGGAACAAAGGGCTTAGTCTGCAGCCTTAGACCTGCAAGGGTCCCCGCTGTTCCCAGGAGGGTTTCTGGCCGGCACCACCTGCGTGACTTGCCTGGGAAGTTCCCGGTGTGCATGGAGGGGCTGTGAGTGACCCAAGCCCTTTCCCTA
>NW_008824982.1:1435923-1447789 GCF_000699105.1 Pygoscelis adeliae
TTTCCGGAAGCCCAAACATCCTCACGTAGTCACGGACTGGAAAACCCCTGGCCGGTGTGTAAAACTCTTCAATTCTGCCTGGAGAAACCTTCCGGCTAGAAAAGGAGACATCCTCCAGAAAACTTGATTGCACGGAAAGCTCATCGCATAGGATGAGCCTTGCTCGAAGTGTAGATAAAAAAAGATGATCATTACTGAAGCCATTGGCAAAGGAATTGCTCCAATACAGACCCACAGCAACTAAAGTCAGATGTGATGACTGGTTTTGTTGTGATTGCAGCTAGCTCCTGTGCGCAGCACAGCTGAGATTTCACCCAGAACGCAGCTGACTGTTTTGGCCAGGGTGTCCCTCACTCAGGTTTGCCTTTGGGAAGAGGCTCTCCAGCCACAGCGGGCATTGCCCTTTTGCAGCATCTGCACCAGGCACCTCTCCCGTTTCTAGCCAGGAATGCAAGGACCGCAGGTGGGTCTGTGCTCCCCTGGCTGGGAATTGTGACCCATGGTGGCCGAGCCCTCAGCTGCCTGGGCAGCAGTGCTCCCCGTGGCACAGGGCTATGTGGAGGGAGATGTGCTGTGTGTACAGCCATCCCAGGCAAACCTGACCTTCAGAGGGCTGTACTTCATTTTTTATCAGCTGTAAACTTCTCATGGCAGGCACAGCATCTTCCCGTGTCCATGGAAAGGGCTTTATGCATTCTGTATGTCACCACAATGTAATAATTGAAAATACACTGTCTTATTATACAGTTAGTATGACCACAAAAGTCCATTTATAAAGCTCCATCTATTTACATGGAGCTGTGTTTGCTCAGCTTAGAGGTGTACAAATACTGGTATGCCACGCTTAATAGTATCCTAGCATTTTATTATTTTTAATGAACCATTGTCATCACCTCCTCTAGTATTTTTTTTTCTTGTTCCTGTATTCCTCGACAATTGGCCTAAGTGGGTATAACGGGATAATTTCCACTCCAGCAATGGTTTGGTGCTTACATTAAACGGTGCCTGGTAGCTGGCGCATCCTTAAGACACAGAGTTTGCCAAAGTTTATGGTGACACCCACACTGGAGTGATGCCATACTCTCCATTTTCACCTCCAAAACCAGTCCATTTTTTGGGTGACACAGAGTGGGAGCAATTACACAGAAACATTTTTTGAGAGTTTCTGGTCTAACATTGGATAAGGAGGTTTAGCCAGTGAACTTCCGCCAAAGTGGCACCTAGCATCCCGCTTTCTTGGCCAGAGGTGCTTCAGACCACAGGCATGTCACATCAGCATCTCCAACAGCAAAATGTCCGGCAAGAGAAGCATCAGCAGAGCTTGCTCTCATCGTATAAACCCAGGGCTGCGTATGGATGCAAAGTTCTCAAAATAGGGCCGTGGGTGAAAGGATCTCGCCCTGCTGGAACGAGGAAAGTGGAACAAAGGCCTGGGCTTGGCCAACATCACCAGGACACTGGCAGAGCTCAGGCTAGTACTAGCAGCAGCAGGAGGGGAGCAGCGCGGGGGGCACCCCGCCACAGGGAGCCCCCCTCGCCCCTCACTCTCCAGCGCAGGGAGCAGGGCCCGCCCGGCCTCTTTTACAGGTGTGCAAGGAAACGGGGGAGCGACGGGCTGCTGGTGCTCTCCTCCCAAGCATGTGCACTCCAGATGTGCCAGGAGTGAAAGCCAGCCAATAAGGAATATTATTTATAATAACAATAATAACAATATTAATAACATGAGAACATCTGGTAGCATTTTTTTCCATCTACCATTTGGCTGGAGGCAGAGCATCCGGGTGACATGACAATCGGTATTTCTGTTTCCAATTTAGCCCGAGCTCAGCTGCTGCAGTGACTCAGAGACAGGCGCTTCCAGGGACGTGTCCCCGGCTCCCGGGCTCGGCCGGCCCCGCAGGTGTCACTCCTGCCACCTCCGATGGCAGAAGCACCTAAAATTGTCTGTGTTTGGGTTTCCTTTATCGGCTGTTTCATAGGAGATTGCAAGGGGGGGGTTTACACTTCCATGACTCCTTTCCATCCCACCCTGTGAGAAAGTTACGCAACTACAACAGTGTGCAGTTTCAGACAGAAAACAAAAGCTAGCTGTTTTGAAATCAAAACAGAAGCTGCTCTATTACACATTTCATGCTGTTGAAAGTATATTTGACTAAATACGTATTTAAAACATTTTGGTATTGTTTTGAATTCTAAGGCTTTCAAATGTGTCCAGTAAATATATCACTTGCCCCTACAAAGATTTCAGTTTTGACACGCAACTAACATCTAGCCTAAAAAATTAATGCTGTGATTAAAAACCAGTCCTCTAGCTTTTCTTTTCTCATTATATTGACAGCAAGCTACAAGCAAAATTACCATGGCAGCTGCAGCTGCTGCTCCTAAAGTGTATATATATAGTTGTAGTAGAAATTCTTTTACCCATCCTGCTCATCATTAGTTTCTCCCAGCAAGTTGTAGGCCGGAGACTTGATTTCTTCAGGACCTAGTGCATGGAGGACGGATTCCTCAGTCGTGGAACAGGCTTTTGCTTCAAAGCAGATAACGCATTGCACACAGACTCTCGTCTGCTACAAATTTATACAGGTTGATGACAAATTTAAAATGTGCACTATTAAAACTTCATGTTCAAGAATAATGTTCATTTAAGTATTCGAAAGTTCTCCCTCAAGTCATTAAAGACAGAGATTTATGTAGAACAAATGAAGAGGCCCCCTTATGCCTTTGGAGGCACGTATCCTGTTCCTGTCCTTGGGGTCAGCCAGCTCTGCACATATGCTCAAGGACAAACTAGGCCCCAACACTCATTATATTATCAAATTTGCATATGAAGCAGCAAAAGTTGCTGATAAGCAGAAAATCTCGTTCTTTGGCTCAGCACTTGTCCAATTATTAAAATCAGTTGCTTTAGATGGCATCTTAAATAAATCCATTTCTCCTAATGCACTTTACACACCACTCTGTGAATAATAGGTTAGATTAAATCTAATCATGCAGCTAGACCTCCTAGTTTATGCAGCTGAATTTATAGGGCAATGCAAGACTGCTCCCATCACCTTTGGCTCTTGTGCAGTGATTCTTGAAATACGTAAGGTGAAAATTTCAATACTGCAGCACTATTTGTAACTGGCAAAAGCCAGGAATTTGGGTTAATTCTACCTCCAGCCTTATTTTAATCCCCATGTAGGCTCCCTGTTGTCACAAATATTATTAGCATATGAAACCTGCTGACTGCTAAAGTTTGGGGAATTCCAATAATGAAGGAATTTCCATACCCTTAAATCTGACACACTTTCTGAAGCAGATGCTCAGCTAATGCATATTACAAAGATCCCCTGGTTGTTTCAATGCTAACTTACCGTAGCTGAGAGCCTGGAGCTCTGGCGTATGAATACGGGGCCAGACTCTCATCTCTTGGCCTGGAGAGCCAGTGGCTCCCCTTCCCCTTGGGGATGCTCACAATGCCACCCAAGTGGGCACCCAATGCCCACCTTTCTCCGGGATGCTGAGGCTGGCCCCGGGTGCAGTGATTACAGGGCAGCACACAGACAGACTAGGAATTTGGCAGCTGAGCAGCCAGAAGAGAGGGGGAAGAAGCAGAGTGGGAATGAGCAGACCTGGGAAAAAGAAACTGGAAAGGAACAAAGAGAGAGATGTAATCAGAAATAAGCTGAAGCAATGCTGTTAATATGTTATGCATAACAACGTCCTTGATGACAGTCCAGGACTCTCAGCTTGGGCCAGGGAACTGTCAGCTAGAAAGGAGTAAGTCGTTACATAGGTTCATACTATTAATAGTGACAGTGCTCAGTAAATCTTACCTTGTGCACTGTAAACAAGTTTTTATTCCTACGGCTCAGGACAAGTCCTTCCAAATCCAGAATTTATTTATCTCCCAGCTACACAGACCAGAGGTCCAGTTTCACAGGCAGAACTGAAACACTCCAATGCTGAGCCCTGCACTGGTTGCATACGGTTTTTTAGCATAAATAGGTATGATTCACCTTCCTCTTGCAAGATGTTGAGCCTCCCGGTTCAATTTCTCCTCCCCTTCCCACACCCTACCTCTCTGAAACAGGGTCTTCCCTCCATTCTGCAGGGCATTGCCTCACGTACAAGCTCTTTTGCTTTATGTGAACTAAAGAAGTATCTGCGACAGTCACCTAGGAGGGTGAGAAGTGGATTCCTGTCTCTGAAAGATTTGGTGCAGTGGGAGAGTGGGATCCACCACGGTCTCCTGAGAGGTCTCACAGCCTGGCAAGACAGCCCTGCCTCTGCCAGTGCTTCCTCTGAACATGGTAATTAAATCCTTGAACCCAAAGATGACAGCTTCAACAGGGAGACTGAGGTCCCTCACCACAAAGCTTTCTTATCCTTTTCTCCTAGAAGATGGGTTAAACAGCCCTGGTTCCCCCAGCAAAGGAGGGTTTTCAAACCGGGTGTCCCACAGACTGAGTAAGCAGGTAGAGCTGGAAGTGCCTAAATCCCTTCTCAGTTCTTTGGGGTCTGCCTTACTTTGCCATCAGAGGTAAGCAGTGAGCCAGCCAGACTTGAATACCAAGTCTCTGTGCAGCAGGTGACTGAACACCTTCAGGCAGAGATGCTCTGCCCTCCACTCCAGTGTTTCAATAATCTATTACCAGGAAATCCTGAATATCAACATTGATTTCTGGTAAGATTTTCATTGTTTTTTAAAATACAGGTGTAGAAGGCTGATAAAAGGTCCCCAGAGCAAAGTGTGTGTTATGGTGTCAACATCAGAAATCTAGAGAGGGTATCAGTGAGTCACTCATATTTCTGCAGGCACATCATCTGAAAGAAAAGCTTGCTTAGTGCTGAGCATCATACTATTACAGAAGGACAGAAAAATAAAATAATAGGATAGGGCACACACACTTCTGGCCACACTAAAAAATATCCCTAGGAATAAATACTGCGATTTATTTTTGTTGGTTTATGCCTTTTTCCAAAGGTTGCCCTTGAGAGTCACTAACAGGCAAGACACCTTCCTCTTCTTCTGGGCAAAAAAAAGAAAAACCTCTCTCCCAAAAAAGGCCTGGAGGGGAGTAGATGCAGTCTACCTGGCACTTAAATTTGGGAGTCTCCAAGAGCTTCAGGATCTTCCAAGCATCAATGCCCACAAATTTGCTTGAACATTCAGACTTGTTCTTCAGTGGAGAAAAAATGTTGATTAGCTTTACCCTTGATTTCCAAAAACAATTTATGGGCTCCCTGAGCACCTGTGCATGCACAGGAATACTTGACACTTCCACCTATGTACTTCTGAGTGTTTCGGCCACGGGACCACGGATTACTCTGTCTTCTCAAAGAGGATGCTGCTAGCAGTGAAGCTCCCTCTCGGTGCCAGGTTAGTGCTGCTGTCAGTGAGCTGTGAGCTCGAGCTGTGGGGGAAGGAAGAGAAAATAATTCTTGGATTCATAAAGAGAGGACCCTGGATCAGTCAGTAAATGGGAGAAGTGAAGTTGACTAGTGCTGTACTGATGGCTGTCAGCAAGCAACTCAGAGCACAGTCCCTTCCAACATCTTTATAAGGGAGAACAAGACTAGGGCTGCAGAAGAGGAGAAGTCATCCGGCCCAGTGAATCCGGACGGACAGTCCATCTCTGCAACGGTTAAATGAGCTGGTCCAGCTCCTACCACAAAATAGGAGAAGCTGGAGGGCTAAGCCCACTTAACTTTAACCAACTTTTGCTAATGTGGGACCTTAAACCACACATTTTGGGGGATCAAGAAACAAGAGTGCTACTGGCTGCATTACAATGAGCAAAATGAGCAGCAAAGTGACTGCATATGGGTAATAAAAATAATAGCCGGTGGGAAACATGAGGAATCATTTAAATGATGCAAGAGAAAGGATATACATCTGAGTATATTTTTCATAGGCAAACAGATGAAAACTGGTTCTCCAGCAAAGCTGGGGCACAGCCAGGGACTTGGATGTTGCAATGTTTTAATTTGCAGATTTCCTGTTGCCTAGCAGACTCCTCAGCCAGGAATTAGACAGTCAAGATAGGATTCCCGGGGAGAATTAGGTGCCTTAGAATAGTATTCCTAGAAACCAGCACACTGAGCATGAAGTTATTTACACTGGCCTGGAGAAACCACAGAAGAACAGAACAGGACCACAGTCAGAGACAGGAAAAATCTCTCTCTCTGCTCAGTCTTGAGTCTCCTCCTGAAGGTAGGTGTTCAAGCCCAGTTTGTCACAAAAAGACACTTTGCTCTTTTCTTCGCCTCCCGTTGCAGTCAGTATCTCGGTAGCTAGATCACCCTCCACAAAGGCGGGAAACCTGCTTCAAACCTCCACGCTGCCTGATCTGCAAGGATTTGGTCCTGACTGCTGCACAACACATGGGAGCACCCACATCACATCAGGCTCACCTGCACCCTCTCCCTCCCCCAGCGACTATGCAAAGTGAAACGGCTTCAACAGGAGAGACTGAGAAAGGCTCACCTTAAAACACCAGATGAAGTAGTAAGCTGAATGCCGACAGAGAATGTCAGTATGGCATTAAAATTTTTGTTCCGAATAAGCTAGAGAGTGCGAGTTTGCAAAAATACCCACCTTCCCAGGCCAGCCTTCTGTCTACTGGGCAACATCTGTCCAATACATCCTGAAAAGCCTAATTTATGGCTGCTTGCAAAAACAAGACCCAGCCTGAGGATAAGTGTGGAGGCCGACCTACAGCTGTGATGGGGAAAGACGTGCTCCATTTGAGAAGTCGCTCTGCAAGAACTTGGAGGTAAGTGGGGCTCTGAAAAGACCGGCCACACCAAGACTGAAGCTGCGGTAAGCAGGACAACAGACAGAGGCTTAGGTGGACAGCATGGCCTTTCAGCTGTGCCTAGAAATCAGGATTTAGGTGCCCTGAGAAATCGACCCATCTGATACTAACACAACAATCCCATAGCTGCCTATATTACTCACAGTAACGTGAAGATGCAGATAAACTTTGTAAAAGCTTAATGTAGAAGAGTTTCACAGCCAGCTCTTTGGCAGCATTTTCTCACCCCTGTATTAGGCATGGAAAACTGATAGACAGACTCTTGTTATCTTCCCTTGCGCTTGCTGCCTTGTGAAAAAAGGCTCTGCTCTCCCCGAGGACGAGAAGCGCAGCTGTGTATTTCTTTTATATTGGATGTGATATCTGTTGAACTCTGCCAGAAATTTACCTTCTCCTTATGCTCCCTTATTAAGTGTATGAGAGTAATATTTATGTAAAATCAGCTGAGAGCTACATCCAAAAAACAACTATCCCAAAGAATATTTATGTGGTTTTATCCAGCTAACAGTAAAACGCTTCTGCGTGAGCAGAATCTATTTATGTAATGTTATAATATGGACAGCTGTATATTGCTTGCAGGCAACCTCTCCACTGATTTTGGTTGGTTTGCAGACCTTAAGGCACTGAAGAAACCTGCTTTAAAATAATTAAAAGTATATTTCTCATTGTCAAATTTAGAATAATCTTGAAAGTCTAACCTTAGAAAATAATTTTTAAATTGGCATGAATTATATATGCTTTAGACTTGTATTATGGATTTTTTGAAATTTAAGATAAATGTGCACTAAGTCATTTCCATAATGAAGTTTGCAGTGCAGCATCACTTCCAGTCTCAGATTCAGTGGATTTCTGTCTCTGCGGCTGCCAGTGAAATTCTATTTCCTTCTGTAGGCAAGTAATTTTCAGTAGTGTCTTATCTAGCTCCTTAAGACAGGCTTCCCTACTAGATAAACCACTGCAATTTGAAACCACAGGAAAACAAACTGCAAACCTCTTTGCCCAGAATGACTGTAAACATACAAGCAAACATGCTCTCAACAAACAAAAGAACCTTTGAGTTAATGACGATGCATGCCAATAGCCGTCTTGTTCTCTGCTAAGAGAATATTCTAGACTGAAGGGATTGAGATAAGCAGTACGCAAACAGTGCTGTTGATGTAGATGTTTGATTTGACCGGTTAATGAAATGTGCTTCAGAAAAATGTACCGAATCTGATCTGAGTAAGAAGAGTCAAAAACCAGATAATTTTTCTGACCATACGAGACCGTCTCCCACCTCTCAACAATACCCCAGGCTACTCCCTTGTTATAATTAAGGTTATGTATGGTATTATTGGTGGCAAAACTTTGTCAAATAAACAG
Source organism: Pygoscelis adeliae (assembly GCF_000699105.1). Classification (NCBI taxonomy): domain Eukaryota; kingdom Metazoa; phylum Chordata; class Aves; order Sphenisciformes; family Spheniscidae; genus Pygoscelis; species Pygoscelis adeliae. Next base: position 1,444,092 of record NW_008824982.1, read on the forward strand.
GACCTATTTAGCAATCGGCTGGACAAAACAATAGCAAATAGACCATGAAAGCAATAATCCTGTGCTGGCAGAGATGGACACTGGATGATCTAATTGACCTTCTGCATTTGAACCTTGTCATCTATCACTGGCTACAGGCTGCAGAAGAATGAAAAATGTGTAAGATGAAAACAGGTTTAACAATAGAAAAAGAAAACACAAATGCAAATGCAGAACGCAATACGATTGCTCAAGACGCAAATTATAACCAGACCCAGGGACAGATTAAGAAATGATGAGTATACTCAGAGTGCCAGACTCCAAATAGTAGGTTACTGTAATGCCTCCTTTTTAACCCCACTCAGTCACTTTGCCAGCAGTAAACTTCCATTGCAGGACTTGGATCACTTCATGGTCAGGACGTAGGTAGAAATGCACGTTCAAAGCTCCAATTTTACTTCTAGGTCTATGGCACATTAGAGACAACAACCTAGACTTATCGTACAACTGGAAGCGTCACAGAAAGTAGCTCATCTCATCCGAGGCAGCTGAAGGCTGGATAAAACCTGTACCTGTGGAAGATGGCATAATTGACACATCACCTCCCAATACAGCTCTATAAACCCTGATTTCCCAGGGTTTGTACTAGAGGCTATGCCAATTAGTGCTGCAATTAGCTAAAAAAAATGCCTTGAATTTCTACTATAATCAGCCTGAAAGTCTTTGGTGTGTAGAACAAGTCCATCTGCATTGTTTCCATTTCTGCTGATTTGTTATCACTTTGTGCACGTCCTGCAGCCAGCCCCCTTAGGCCAGCCACAGCCTAAGGACAACAGCATGCTAAGTGCGTCTCAACACTCTCGCTCCTTCAAGATGTAACCGCTGAAGGATTCTCCACCCTTTTCCTCAGGCTCAGGCCCATCACCCCACCAGGCAAAATACAGGAAAAGAGACTGTTCTCCTGCTCTAGAACTGCTCTCCTTCCTTCCTTTGGGAAACACTGGATTTGCTTGCCAATTCCTGCTAAAGAATCAACTCTAATACATCCCCACTTTGCCCAGCTGAAGCGCAAAAGCACAAATTTTATACAAGAGAGAAAAGAAGGAAAACTGCTTGTGAGGGGCCTCAGCTCTGCTCTCTTTCATCTCTGCTACTCAGCTCGAGGTCCACAGAGCACCGGGGTTTCTGCAACATCAGGAGGTGGCTGGTAAAATGACTACACCTTGCTTCAAACATACGCACGGGTTCCAAGGGGGTTTGCTGGGAAGCGTCGCTGCCTGCTGGAGAAAACAGTGGGAGCCAGTCACTCAGCCATCAGTTTTTATGGGTTGGCAGGACCTATTGGCAGGTGTAAAGACATGTTTATTATCAACACTTCTAATCAAATCGTTTGATTACAAGATTAAGCTAGGATTTTGCAAAGTGATTAGCTCAATTGCCAAAGATTTTCTTACTTATTACTGACCCTTTTATGCAACAAAGAATGGGATACAGAAAGGTTCATAGACTTTTATAAGACTACAAGACTTCAATTAAGAAAGGTTGAGAAATACTACCCTTATTCAAAATATTCAAAGACATTACAATTCCTCCTGCTCTCTGCCATATGACTTTCAAAGCTAGATTAAGAAGGGAAAAATATAACCTTAAAACAGACAGATCAACCTCTCCCAAGATCTTAGCTGCAATAGAAATGGAGCTGGAAGTATATGAGTGACCCTTTATTTTGCAGTTTTCCAATTTCTTCTCTTGCAAGTAGAATTAATAACAAGTTTAGGTTCATTCTATTCCTCAGACTCTTTAACAAAAGCAATTTCTGTCCTCCATCTGTAACAAAAGGTCCCCAATCTCAGCCTTACCCCAATAGCTCTAATAAACAGTTTCGTGTCTCCACTGAACAATTTATTTGCAAATCAGATTGACATAGAACAATTTCCTTGGCCAAGAAAACCAAGAATTCAGCCAAAAAAAGAAAAAAACCAAAACCCTTTCCCCTCAATTTTTAGGCAAACACACAACTGTAATAATATTTGAGTATATTTTATCATCAAAATCAACTACTTCACTCTTAAACAACTTACACTATTTAGCCAACCATCCAACTAAACTGCTGGCCTGTCCAAACAATTAGTCGTATTTTAAACCAATGGTAACAGGCAAGATCGTGGTTTCCATAATAAATAAAGTGATCATTTTTAGTAGAAACCATACTTTGCATCTGTTTCTCCTATATATATGTTATTGTATGTATATCTATGTAGTTAATACTCAGATGACAACCTATGGAGAATAGAAAAGAAACCGAGGCTGGCGTAGATCCTACCTCATCCTGAGTTTCTGCTTCTGGGACAGGAGTCAGGAAAATGAAAGGTCTTGGTAAACTTCATTCTGTCATAAGTAATGAGTAGGAAAGAGGAAGGTGAACCCACAAAGAAACCAGAACAAGATGAGACCTTGGGATTCCAATCTCTCTTCCAATTCATATAGACAGAGGCTATTTCCTTTGGGTTTAAATCCCTACCCCGCCTTATTGCCCTGTGGCACATTATAAGTAGAGGTCCCAACCATTTACCTGATTGAATTACCACAATATGTTCCCAGAAGAACAGCTATCACCAGGAGAACTCAGGTCATCAGTGCCCAGCCCAAGAGATCGGCTGCTCTACCACCTGCAAAGGGGTGAGCGGTTTTACTGGCGTAAAGCAGACATGTTTGGAGCCAAGCACATGGCACATTTCGGTCCTTCCAAGCCCCGCACCTCAGGGCACAATGTCCTGCTTCAACAGAAAAGGTACCGACGGCACAAAATAAAGCAGCTCAACACACCAACGCAGGCTTCCCACCTCGGTGGGGAGAAGGGGAGAATGGGTGTCTGTCTTGGCCTGTGGCACCCAGGCACAGATCCCTTTCCCCTCCAGCCGCCCGTCTAGGCAGGTGCTAAGAGGCTGCTGCTGGCGCGTCACCTCGAAGCCGGCCGCAGCAGGAGCCCCTCTCTCACAAGGAGCAGCTGAAACAAAGACTTGGGACCTTCAGAACACAAACCCAGGCTTTGGTGGGTTTTTTTGGAGCTGGGTTTTGTCGGGTTTTTTTTTTTTCAGGCAGACATTTATGTAACAGGGAGCACCTGAACTAACTGAAATCTAAGTAACGATGCGGGGAAGGGAGAGGGGGAGGAACAGGGAAAGGAGTGGAAAAGCTTGGTCGTCAGTAATTCCTTACCTATAATAATTTCTAAAGCTGGCTAAGCACCTAAGCATGTGCAAAACTGCATAGACTGAAGCCTTCCTCTGGATCACCTCCAAGACATTAATTAGAGCATTCAGAATTAAAAAACATGTATATGCAATTATAATTAATGAGATTACAGATTTCGTGAGATCCCATCGTTTCCAGTTCAATGTAAGAACAATAATTTTGGAGGGGTCAGTTGCCCTTTCTTATCCAAAGGACTTGTGCCAACGTAAAATTACTAAGTGGGAGGAGAATTAAAGCATGTCACTGGAAACTGGACAATTTAAGTCTCTGGAGATATACATCTGGTTTTATAGTTCATTCTTTGATATTTTTCTTTAAAAGCCTGAAAAAGTACAAGCAATTGAATACCAATTAAACCATTACAATGTCTGCGGGGCTTTTTTTTCCGTTACAGGTTCAATAACCTAAATGAGGCATTTTAGTTACTTCTATGGGGTCCAGATTTACAAAAGCACCCCGCACCA
>NW_008824982.1:1447876-1466342 GCF_000699105.1 Pygoscelis adeliae
CCCACCCACCCAAGCCTTTGAATGCTGAAAACCCTGGTTTATAAAATCACATATTGAGATCAGTTCTGAGGAAACTAAGAAGCAACAGTGCAGTTATGTATCTGATAGGACAGCCGGCACATAGGGGTCATTTTGGAGAAAGGCACCCCCTTTGTCCCGCTCAGAACAGCTATATTTTTGACAGTGAGTCAAAGTGAAGTACATTCAGCCATTGCAGCTACAAAGGCATCCTACAGTTACAGCAGGGACTACTGCAAAGTTACAGCACTTGTGCTTTGAGTTATAAATAAAGCAACTTGTGGGACTGGGTGCTTAATGTTTGCGATTCAACAGATATTCTTCACCCCCTTTTTCAGAACTTAGGTATTAACACAACAGTCTGGTTCGACACTTTAAAAACTGCCCTATCCAACTTTCCAGATGGTCCAAATCTACAAAGCAAAAGGCAACTGGTACCAAAATAGAGTCTTTGGGTACCAAGCTTACAGACTGGCAAAACCTTAAGCCAAGAAGCGGTTAGATTTCCTGCTCTCTGCCCAGACTATAAAGAGGATGTAATATTTCATGGTAAAAGTTTGCCATGGAAGATATTTGCCTGCACTTTTTTCTAATAAAGTCTATTTGGCAGCTATAGGGGAATGGACCATTAGGTATTTTTCCATCTCTAGCGTCTATTATTCTAATTTCATCTAGGAACAGCAGTCCAGTATCCATCTGTAGCAGTGAAGGCTAGAAAGGTAGAGTTAAGCACAGACATAAAAACACAGGCTGCTGGAACAGCCAACACAATCAGTTGTCCATACCAGTAATCTGATAGTCTAGCCTCTTACCTTTAAGACTGAAAATATCCATCATCGTAGACCGGGAATTCATTTCTAGAAGAACAAACAGAAAACTTTGAAAATAATCTTCTAGGCATGTGCTGGAGGTACCTCACCACCCTGTCCTCTCTCTTTGCGCTGATGAGTTGCATCCTGTGAAGAAGGCTAAGACAGACTCTCTGAAATGTTGTGACGTTTTTCTCTTCACCTTGTCACAGCTCTGATGAGTGATGGAGGGGGATCTGAATGGTCTATTCTCACTGGAGTGAGAGAATAGTGTCAACACTGCTCTAGATTTCAGATCTGGCAAAACGTGCCTGAAGGTGACATGGAAGAACAGTAAGTTTTAAATGACATCTCTGTTCTCATATGACTCCTGTGAAGGTCTGCCATTAATAAGACAAAACTTCCTTAAAAAATAAATGTTATTCTTGTGTCTCTCATACTGAGTATCTCAGCACAACACTGAGTTAAATAAGGCAGGCGCTTATTTTAAATGTGGAGTGATAAGCACCAATTACTTAGCAGGTTTAATGAAATTCTATGAGCATGTTTTAGTCCCAGCACCATCGATGCTCACAGACTAGCAATGCTCCATAGATAAATTAGTCTTTCTTGACACTAGCGATCACAAATATTCAGTTTTTTCTTTGGAAACCCTAACACAGGTGGGTCTTTTATGGAAAATCTTTCAGATGAGCTTTGAAGATAACTGCTACAATAAAGGGTTAATGCTCTTAGTTTCCTAGGTCTTGATCTGTCTGCTGTAGTTTGGTATAAAATAAAGAGTAACTTCCTTACAAATGACAAGTCAGAGTGAATGAAACCAATTGTGCAGATTACAACCTTTGAAGTTTTACTTGAAGATCATACTAATTGTCCAGAAAAATTTAACAATCATTGACAAATCCACTTGCATTGTTGCTCACTGTACCAAGCAGTTTACATAACCTGTATTTTGTTCAAGAGAACGTGCAGTATCTTGTGGACAATTACTTTATAGTTCAGCATGAATTTCCCCACTAATTTTAAAATCAGTCTTTCTTTCATGTATTTTCAGTACACTCCTATGGATCACTGGTTCTTTCCAGTTAGAAAGCAAATGAATGTAAACAGTGCCCACAAGCACTAAAATATTAAATGCTACAACAGAACCCTACAAAATTACTAGTTTCACAGATAGATTCAGATTTAGATTTACAGATCCAGAACATTTTGCTTACCCGATCTCCTAGCAGAGGAAAAAGTCCCAGTGGAGGTACGGCATTGTGAGCTGGTTGTGATCAACCCTAGAAGAAAAGATGGTGGAGTGGTTTGGGAGCCAGCCTGAGACTTGGGAGATGTTAATTTTCCTGCTCCACTATGACGTACGTATGACCTTGGGCAAGTCACATTTCTAAGATGGGCATAATATCTATTTCATAAGGATCTTGTGAGGACAAATGCATTTGAGAATGCAAGACACTCAAATCAGAATCACAGAAGCATAGCATGGCTTGCGTTGGAAGGGACCTTAAAGATCACCTAGTTCCCCCTGCCCCTGCCGTGGGCAGGGACACCTTCCACTAGACCAGGTTGCTCAAAGCCCCGTCCAACCTGGCCTTGAACGCTTCCAGGGATGGGGCATCCACAACTTCTCTGGGCAACCTGTGCCAGTGTCTCACTGCCCTCACAGTATTTCTTCCTAATACCTAATTTAAATCTGCCCTCTTTCAGTTTAAAACCATTACCCCTCGTCCTATCACTACACTCCCTGATAAAGAGTGTGTAGGCCCCCTTAAGTATTGAAAGGCCACAATAAGGTCTCCTCAGAGCCTTCTCTTCTCTAGACTAAACAACCCCAACTCTCAGCCTGTTCTCACAGGGGAGGTGCTCCAGCCCCCTGATCATCTTCGTGGCCCTCCTCTGGACCTGTTCAAGCAGGTCCATGTCTTTCTTATGCTGGGGGCTCCAGAGTTGATGGTTTATATGAATACATAAAAAAATTATGCAAGTTCTGTGGCTGGAAGCTTTGCAGGATAAGGATGTGATGTATAATTTGTAGAAGGAATGGCCACAGCACTATATAAAAGGAGTCTTCACCCTGCATTCCTGAAGGCAGATGTTCCGCATGGGAAGATGTTCTCAGCCTCAGAAATGACTGCCTACTTGCATTTCACACATAGAAACCCCCCCTTCAGGCTTCAGGCAGGATAAAAAATCTGAGGTCCCCATTGCAGTCACAACTGCTGCTCTGTCACTCTTGTACCGCTTCATCATCTCAGCATGTAGGGTACAAATACCCCCACAAGTACACACATAGCATCTTGTCCCAAACACCTCCCAAAACTCCTCTGTGTGCTGCTGTTTGCTGGGTAACTGACTTAACCTGCTACACAACATTGCTGCTCCCCCGTACTATTCAGGGTGGGATTAACCAGTCAGTGATTTCACACATTGAGTCTGGTTTATGTCCTGCTACTCAGACCTTACCCACACAGACAAGGACTGTCTCACCAAACCATACTCAGAGAGCAAAAAAAACCCAGCACATCCTCACACCAGCTACCCAGGCATGGTCTTCGAAATGCCCGGGTCAAAAAGTTGCAGCATCCAAATTAAAGGAATCCCAGGCCACCCCTCAGTCGACAGACTGAGAGGAAAGAACTGCTTTCTCAGTAAAAATCAGTAGCCACTGAGATGCAAATCCAAATAGGACAAAGACCAAATCAGAAACACAATATGCTCCAAAAGGGCCAGTTTCACAGGGTTGGAAACTATTACGAGCCAAATCAGTTTGGAGAGAGAATTTTTGAAAGGAAAACAGAAGTAGTAATTAGGAGGTATTAAAAAAGAGAGCACTGAACACCTCAAGATCCACAATCACAGACAAAAAAAGGAAATTTTTGCTGCTGTGACGCACACTGTGGCTGGACTTTTCTACACCTTAAAACCCTCCAGAACCTGAAGAGAGGCTGCAAGCACCCCAGGGCTGCAAACCTCTTCACACCCCTCCGAGGTGCTAAATCCCATGGACCAAAAGCCCAGTTGTGGCTCCACTACTGATCCTCATGGTTCCTCTCGGTTAACTTTGGCACACCCTGTCCCTGGATCACAACAAGAGAAGAAGGCTTTCAGCAGCCACAACATAGCTCTTCATTTAAAAGAAAAACAGGATAAAGCACAAGTCGCAAGTGAGTAAAAACCCCCAAAGGCAATCCTTCTCACTTTAGTTTATCTCTCCTTTTGTCAAAGACACGGTCAATCTGTGTTGAGAAAGGCAGCTAATGACTTTTCTTCTTCAACATTGCACAATTTTATGTTTAACAAAGCCCACTGCGACACAAAAGACCATCAGCTGCTTTCCTTCTCCTGCCAGGAGGTTCTTGGGCGATTCAGCGAGGAGCTGCACAGTCTCTGCAGTCAGCCTGAGGTCTAGGGGCGATGTGACAGAGACCACAGTTTCCTGATCACAGTGAGCTGATCCAACAGCTCACCTCCGATAGAAGGAAATTCACTGCCTTGCAGGAATCTTTTCAGCAAAAAGAATAGTTTTCTGCTGGCTTAGTAAGTTGAACCGGCACAAGAAAGGCTCCAGTAAGAACTGGCCTCAGTGCAAGAGTGGGCAACTCTGCTGAGCACCGCGTGAGAAAAGCCAGGACCATAGGGAAAAGGCACAAACCCCCTCTCCTTTCAGCAGCACTGCACTGTCACATTAGCTTCCCTGCTTGTGAAACCGCAGGCTGAGGACTTGCTGCAGAGCAATAACTCATCTGCAGAACCTTTCATGAAATGTAATCCGGCACTCCCAGGCAGGATTCGTATCTCACCCATCAGCTCCCCAAAGCATCATACATATAAAGTAACAATCTAGTGAAAGGGGAGGTAAAATTAGCTGTACAAATATTTAGATAACTCATGAAAAAAGGAGAAGTAGGCAGCAACTCATAGAAATCATAAGCCAGAAAACTAATAAGGTGGCCAAAAGGACAAAGGGAAATAAATTCTGTGACTGACAAAAGACACTAAGAAAGGAGAGATTTTCATGTTTGGGTGTTTGCTCCCCTGCCTGTTTGTTGAATTCTTGTTTTTTGCTGTATATCAAAACCAAATTGGTTCATTTTTGGATGGACAAAGTAGCTGAAAATGAAGAGGCAGAACTATTTCATAAATATTCCTACCCAGCATTAGAGAAGCAGCAGCTGATATGCATGTATGAAACAAAGGTGAATTAACTGGCCTCACTGTAAACAAAGAGTTTCAGTAAAAAAATAGACGTTACCAACTAGAGTAATTCTTAAATGAGCAAGTCTGAGTCATGGACATCCAAGAGCTCTAGAAGAGCAGACTGACAAGTGCTCTGGACTTACTCCTCTCCACTGACTAGAAGGAGACTAACAAGACTGCTTTAGATATAGACGTTGACATGAAAGATTAGGTGAGTCAAACATCAGTCTAAATATGGATTGTCAGCGTGTTGCAGAAACTTAAGATATCTGGAATAAAGCCAACGTTGTGCCAGTTTGGTAAAAGACAAAGTACTTACCTGCCAACTTGATCAGCGGTATCAATCTTGATATGAGACCCAGTTAATAAAAAAATTAAAGGAGGTTAAAACAATCAATACCATTCAAAATGGGTATCTGGAAAGCAGGCTTTCTCAAACTTGCAGCAATTCCTGAAAGCCCGCTATCTGAAATTCTAAAAAATCAGAGTATTGTATGGTTTAAACAACCCAAATTTTGGAAGTGTCATTCCCAAACCATGCCTGATTTCCATAAATCGAGAGAGAATAAAGTATCATGGGAAAAAATAAACTATTTTGTCCCATTCATTGGTAGTGAGTTAAATGGATAGCTCTTGTTAAGTAGGTATACATTTCTAAAGTACAAATGATTCTTAGTGAGATGAAAAATCCGAGGAAGGATTCAAAAATCTTCCATATCTTGTTGTTCTTGTAGAGTTGAATGAATTAAAAACTTCTATCATATTAAACTAAAATTGTATAATATTCATCATTTACTAGGTTACTTTGTCAAAAGCTTTAGCTTTTTCAGGGAGTTCATTTCAATCCATTATCACTGTAAGGATCACATAGGCCTTACTGTCAGAACTTTCTATGTTATCTTTTACCTTACTTCTCTTCTCTGAATGGCACGCGTTATTACCACTGAATACAGTGGGAATTGCTCATGCAAAAATGAATGCTCCTTGTGGCTTACCTTACGGACTTCTGGATTCTGACATGCCAGCCTAAGAGTTACAAGCTGATGGAAAAGCAAAGCAACCCATTAAAATATTTTATTATTTCATAAGTGGGATTCAAGACCTGCTGTTTGTTGATAATTAGAAGATGATTAAACAATGTATCTTTAAAAAGAAGCATGTCCAAATTCATGCCTTGTTTTTGCACTAATACTACAAACAGGTGGATTGTGGCAGATGTTTTCAAGGGCACAATCTGAAGGCAATAGCTTTATAAAGAACTTGTAAGGAGAATACATTATCCTGAGTAACTCTTTCTGCTCATAATAGGATGAGTAGAAAAAAATCCACTTGCTGTTACAGCACTCAAAATGCATTTGCAAAGGTGGCAGTCAGGAAAGAAGTACTTCTTGCTCACAGACTGTGCACATTGGTATGGAAATACGCAAGATGATGGCTGAAAATACACCCCAGTGCTGCCTCTCCTGACTGAAAGACAGGCTGGACTTCAGCTGAGACATTTCACTTTCCTCTTTCTGCCTCCTTGAGGCTACATTCATCCCTACCTTAAGGCATCCTGAGAAGGAAAGATGAGCTCAGTCACTGTGCATTTCCCCTGTTCCTTCAAAGCAGCTGGGTGGCAAGCTGAGGCAGCCTGTCAAGCATCTGCTCACACCTGCTGAACAGCCGATGGAGAAAACCAGCAGCTAATGGTGACAAGGAGCACATTCTTTAAAAACAAAGCCCTCAGCCCAGTGGAAATGAGTGGAAGGGGTAGGTCTCCCACAGGAGATCAGAGGGGCTGCATGGCTTTCCGTGCCAGCAGGCACAGCCTGGAGACAGGAGATGCTGCTGCCTACACCGTCCTCCATAATGCTTTAGCAGCAGCCACCTCCTTCACAATCTTCAGATTCGCCAGAAATTGTAAGTGGTCCATCTGGGAAAGATGCTGCTGCTGTTGTTCATAATGATTAACAGAATATGCTGTAAATATAACTGGTAGTATTCGTATTCCTTCTCCATGCAGGAGGTGCTCCAGGCAGGTCAGCAAGGCGCTCAGAGCATCTGCAGCGAGGAGCTCCTGCCATCCCCTCTGGCAAGTGCTGGCATCTAAGCCAACGTGCTCACAAGTGGCTTTCGGATGCCCTCGTGAGCTGCAGCCTCACACCTGGAGGGGCTGCGCTGGTGGAGAAGGCACCCTCTGGCAAGGCCACAAGAAGAGACTATCAGCGTCCCATGGCACTGCCTGCGTTCAGAGCACTGCCTTTTCTCTGTCTCGGCGTGGTCGTGAAGAGAGGAACACACCGAGCAAGGTCTTAGTAAGCTCACAAGCTTCCAGAAAACTCTCCTGGAGAGAGGGAGGAGGGGAAGGAACACGGGCCACTTGCCAGAGATCGATCTGTCCAATTCAAATAAATTACTTTGTTTGTGGCAGTAGGAGAGCTTGCAGCTGCTGGCTCCAGGAAGCCTGGACAGTAAGAAAACACGGCGCCAACGCTGCTAGAATTAAGCAAGCGAGGTGAGCACCCAGCAGCCGGGACTCAGGAAGCTCGGTGGCTTCACATCCCAGCAATGTCAGGCTTGCACACCCACTTTTGCCATTTTGAACAGTTACTTCCCAGCGTGGCAACTCTCTCTAAAATCCACGCTGGCTGTTAACGCGAAGAGCAGCTGGTAAGAGATAGCGCTTAAAAAACCTACCACCCTGCAATCAAAACCTCGCCCTGCAAAAGCCAGAGGTCTGTCCTGCAAAGGGGAGCCCCAGCAGGCTACTTGGGCGGGTGGGAGCCACCGGCTGCGTGCTCCGTGCCCTGCACGCAGACACCCGCTGCCCCAGCCCAGGGAGGGGAAAGGCAGGGAGAGCGCTAACAACTGTGTAATTACAAAATTATGTTTGCTTATTTTTTTCCTTTTTTTTTTTTTTTTTGCCTCAGAAGATAAGAACAGTTGGAGAAGTATATGCTGTGGGGCCTCAGCAAATCTACTGCCAGGATTTGCTGTTCGAGGCTTTCATCCATCCGGTTTTAATCCAAATTAGTAGGAGCTTCAGAAAGGGATTCTGGCAAAGTCACAGCTGGAAAGATTTTCATCATTAATTCTGCCAAGCATATAAAAATACAATTAAAAAAAAAAAGAGAAAGGGGGGTGGGATATAACAGTTCTTGGCACAAACATGTTTTGGTTTGCTTTTAGAGTAAAAACAAAAAACAAAAGAAAATCTATATTTAATTAAGAAATAGTCCATATCTTTGTCTTCTTTGACATCTTTACATAAGGCTAAAAATGCTATTCTATAGTTATTATAAAATTAATTTCTTACTGAGGTAGAAATTTTCTTTGCTTTATAAAAAGGCAAGGCGGCTGGGGTGAGAGGGGGGGTCCCGCTTCCCTGGCCCCAGCAGCACGGGGCCTGTGCGGTTTTTTGGCAGGTCATTCCCCGTAGCAAACAGCAGTAGTTTATCGAGTTCAGCCTGCAGCTTGTCAGGTCGCTGCAGGGAACACTAGAACGGGGAGGCAGAACAAACGCAGGCGGTGCTTGGGTGCATACTGGGCAAATATGCACAAGCATATTCACCGCTGTCCATACCAGCTGTTTCGCAATTACAGGACTGAGCAGAGGTGTCACGCTACTGAAGAAGCTGCTTTCCAGTAACCACTATCGAAGAACCACCCATAGGTGCACACGCACCTCTGTGACAGCTCCTGTTGCAAGCCGTGGAGACTAAAACATGACATTTTGCAAATGCCACCTTTGACAAATAGAATCATAGAATCATTAAGGTTGAATGGAAAGACCTCCAAGATCATCGAGTCCAACCGTCAACCCAACACCACCATGCCCACTAAACCATGTCCCTAAGCGCCTCATCTACACGTCTTTTAAATACTTCCAAGGATGGGGACTCAACCACTTCCCTGGGCAGCCTGTTCCAATGTTTAACCACTCTGTCAGTAAAACATTTTTCCTCATGTCCAATCTAAACCTCCCCTGGCACAACTTGAGGCCATTTCCTCTCGTCCTTTCGCCAGTTACTTGGGAGAAGAGACCAACACCCACCTCGCTACAACCTCCTTTCAGGTAGTCGTAGAGCACGATGAGGTCTCCCCTCAGCCTCCTTTTCTCCAGGCTAAACAACCCCACTTCCCTCAGCCGCTGCTTCTAAGACTTGTTCTCCAGTCCCTTCACCAGCTTCATTGCCCTTCTCTGGACATGCTCCAGCACCTCAATGTCCTTCTTGTAGTGAGGGGCCAAGAATACTTACTGATTAAGCAAACCAGCCCTTTTTATCATGTAATTTCATTACCTTTTTCCAGAGAGTGTTGTGTTAAGGGAAAAGGTTCAAGCAAAGGAATACAAGTACTCTCTGCCACATACACATTGTGAAGAGAGAGCAGAAACTTCCCAAAACTTTCCTCAATTGCTAGGGGTTTGTTTATTAGCAAGACACAAGGTTCTCTCCAAGACAGGAGTGTGTGTCCCATGGTGCTGCTCATGATTCTGGTTATCCTACTCTCTGCCACAACTGTTACTGCAATAAACACATTGCACCTGCCTAGCATTTCTAATCTCAGGTTCTCACAGCTTTATGCAAACAGCCTCAAAACAAACCTGTAGAGCAGAACAATTTATAAAGGCATGAACTGTGGCCAGAGAAGCATCACTCCATCCATCACATACATTCACACGAAGCACAGGACCACAGCTCAGTGGAGAAGACTGCCCGTGTGTAAGGACCTATCCTTCCAATTGAATAGATCCAACTACTCACAGGATTTTCTCCACATAGCTATGTTTCACCTCTAGCCAAAAATCACACTATTTTAGGAACCTTCCCTACTACTTGTTAAGAACTTTCATAGCTAAATTTATCCTGTACTGAAATTACCCACTGGCATTTCTCCTAGTGCCACGTTCAGTAGAAAAAAGATAGATCAAGGATTAGTCTTGCCTCCAAAATGCAATCATCAGCATAATTCCCAGCGTCCAGTGGAATTCAGTTCTCTCGTATCAGTATCAGGATAAAGCAAAGACACTCGTGGCACTGAACATCCATCCTTAGTCATCACGCAGAGACATCCCATCTTTTGGGACAGACCTTTATAGAAGGAAGTATTATGATGAATTGCTATATGAATTTTGCCAATGGTATGTTCTTATGGAGATGAGATTGTTTAGTTAGAAATTATGTATTTGATTAGAATTAACTACTTATCCCATCGCATACAGTAACATGACCTGTTATTTTGCACTTTATTAGTGAAAAATTTATTAGAATGAATCCGTGAAGAACAATTTTAAACTTAGAATTTTATGCAGCAAGTGGCATATTCATTGAAAAAAAATTGAAATGTAATTTTAAAATAAAATTTAGTTTTGGAAAGAATTAAAACAGTGATAATACTGTGCTGTTTTGACATCTTTAGAAGGTAAGATTTTTTTTTATTTTAACCATTTTTATGTAGAGCAACAGAAATTTTGGATTAGAATCTCAGATGATCATTGGCAATCATCATATCTTTGTACAAAACAGTCTCTTTCCAGCACCCAAAAATTGAATTTAAAAAAATTAACTTTTGGGGAATTTTAAATGAAGCAAAATGACCTGTTCCTACCCAGTTGTACTCAAAAGACTCCTTGTCAAACCTGACAGGAACCTGAAGCCTCCTGTGCCTAGGTCTGCTGTGGGTTGTCAGCAATCTGTAATGCATCTCCTGGGCACCTCACTGAGTGTACAGATACTACGATCGCAACAGTGGCAGTGAAGACAGTAAGATCTCTCTCCTATCAATGGGGTTTACCTTTCAGCTGCCCACCTCATTTTAAGCAACCTACAAGAATTAGAAAAGATCTTACTTGGCAAACCTGTATTGAGGTCCAATACCCTTAGTGCAGCCAGACAGATTGTCCTTTCTCTCTCTCTTTGGGTCTGATGAGGCCTTTTAGCTAACAGAGAGCTGACGTCTCTTTTGGGTGGTGCGCTCCCCATCCACAGGCTCAGGAAAGCTGTAACTGATTAGAGGCACTGTACAAAATAACAGCAGCCATGATAGAAAACTATAATGAAAACAGTTGTGAGGATACATACATAAACAGAGATTTTTACAGTCCAATAAGCCAATAAGAGAACATCAGAGAAATATATTAAAAAGGGTAGCATGGAGGCAGGTAAGATATATTTCACTTTTTTAAATTATTTGATCACCAAAATCAATGACATAAGAGAATAAGGTTAAAAAACCACATTTTTCCAAATAGCAAACAGAAGAGAAAGGCAGAGAGGGATACCGGCCTCTTCATTCCCCTGGGTACCCACAACTCTGGTTTTTTAGGAGCAGGGAAGAAGTTTCCAGGCTGAAAAGACAGCCTTGTTCAACTCTGGACCTCAGTTTAAACTGCAGACCAAGCTAAACAGCAAAGAAAGAACGCATTAAATTTTTCTTCTCAGCTTCTGTGAAGGGGTGGAAAGGAGAGTCAGAAAAGAGAAACGTGGTGACAGGAGCTGAGCCAGCAGAGAACAACGTTTGCCTTTTGGAGACTTCATCAGCCTCCTGTCAGCTAACCCCAGAGCCACTTGTTGTCCAACAGGGAAACCTGTAACCACTGCGTATCACCTGCTCCAGTCTCACCCTCTCCAACTGGACGTTTTTGTCTCTGGAAAACCTGTGGCCAGAGGACAGCGCAAAGTCACAGGGTCACCATCTCTGTGACACCCTTCTCTGGCTGGTGGCCCTGAGGCTGTGGAGTTGTCCTGGGGACAGTGGAAATAGCCATTAAGAAGAAATCTTAAAAAGCAGTGACAGAAGGAAAAAGGAGATTCAGAATTATTAAGGTGTTTCCCCCCTGTAACATCTCTACAGTTAACTAATATCGAAACGGCCTGAGAGAAAGCCTGTACTTTATCTTCTTAGCAGCATTTTTCAGCATTTTTGGACAGGTGAGCCTTGACTGAGAACCTACAAAAATTTGACTGCCTTCTGCCAACTGCCATGTGCATGGATACCTATGACCCTCTTATAAGTCACAACTCTGAGCTAAAATACTAGTCTAATGGAAAAAGAAGAGATGCCAAACAGTTAAGGACTTCCACCACAGCCTTCCAGCCCCGTTGAACAGGTAGAGAGGAAGGATCTACCAAAACCAAACTTCAAGAGTTGCTGTTGAAGTGCCCGTATCCAGTGAGTGGACATTGCCGCAGTGCATGGTACCTGCACAAAGTCCAGCAACGGGCGTTGTGGAAACAAAAAGCCTGCTCTACTAGAGGAGACCCAGAGTTAGATGTTGTCCCAATAACAGACACCAGTTTCTTGGGGTGGTTTAAAGGGAGGACTGCACTCTCCTTGAGATGCTTGACTCCTCTCATCAGAGTGATAAGGAGAAACTACCGAGTCTGAGTTTTGTGAGTCAGTCTCATAGCTTGAGCAGAAGTGGAAAGTTCAGCCGAGACCTTTATGTTCCTTCTAAAAAAGCTCTTTGTGTTCTTTTATTTGAGTCTTTTTGTTTTAAAGAGAAGATCAAGAAGCAGCAGGACCAGCACTGGTTGTCACAGCAGCAACAAAAAACATTGGTTAGAGTTTTTGTCTCCAGGTCTTGTTTCCATGTGGGTTCTCTGATGTTTAATGAGAGTTGAACTCATATTACAACCTTTTCCCAGGAAGAGATTAACTAGGTCTTTTTCTTCAACATCTCTGCCTATTTCAACAAAATTTGTAGCTCCCTGTTATCTGTAAGACCTCATCAAACCTTGATCTTCTGTCAAACTTGTTCAAACGGGCCACTAATTTAAAAAAGTACTAGAGACAGCAGGTAGGGCACACAACTAATGCGGAGAAAATCTATTTCCACTACTTTTCCACTTCCTCTTCCCATAGATACGTGGGAGGCTTGGCAGCCAAGAACACCACCACCAGGTAAAGGGATTCTGTGAAAAGAGGGGGCTCTTTCACTTTGTTGCCTCAACAAATAGCTCCCTACAGGAAGAGACAGCCTCTGCCCATATGACCTCGCAGCCGTTTTCAGCTCCTCCCTCCCTCCAATTTGCTGCAGCGCAACAAAGCGCTCCAAAAATAACGTTTATTTTTCAAAACTGGAAAATGGCACAAACCACCCCAAAGGAGAGAATGACAACGGCATGAGTTCAGCACAGGCTCATGAACTGACCTTCCCTGCCAGGGACAGGAAACTGGAACCTCACAGAAAGAGACTGAATGGAACCAGATCGAACGAAAGCGCCAGAAACCGCGGCCATCGATGGCCAAATCCTGCCGAAAGGATAACTCACCCGCCTGTCAGTCCTTCGCTAGAGAGAGCGCGAGGACTGTGTCACGGCTCTGCAGCTATAAACGCCTCCACTTTGCAAGTCTGCGCGTACAACAGGCTGGAGCCTGCACATTAAGCGAGGAGAAAGTTAGAGATCAGAAATATTTCCAAATGATAGCTTTAAAGTTGGGGATCAGCAGAGCTTGAACATCTGATTTCAATTCTGAACTATTTTTGATTAGCGGACGTTGATGCAGTACCCCAAATACACTTACAGTTTCTGTTCAAAACGGTATTCTTCAGTAACGATAGAGCTGTTATGTATGAACTGCTAAACAGAGGCCACACCACTGCTGCTGAATGGACTAGAAGTTGGACCAGGCAGAGGAGAAATAAACTAAATCATTCTCTTTGAACAGACAGAGCCAGATTTGCCACTACCTTACATCTTGTATAACCATTTAGATCATGTCTATGTAGGGTAACTTTTATGAAAATTAAGTTATAAATGCATAATAAATCCATCTAGAAAAATTCCTTGCCTATGAAGAACAGAAAGTAATTTTAATTTGTAAAGTAATAAAAGCTGAATGCCAAATTGTAATGCTAAAATTGAAGTCAGAAGTTATATGAAGACAGGTTTTCAGAAGCAGAATTTTTTTGATGTAATATTTGAAAGTGATCAATTCAAATTCTGCTCTTGAAAAATTTTCTGAGCTTTGATCTCGCTCCAAGTTTAGCCCAGAACAACTATTATATGGCTGACATTAAAAGTCTCAAAACAAAGTGATTTATAATGGAAACACGGAAAATAAATCACTATTTCAGAACTTCCTCACACACCACAGATTAGATCCAGGTCAGACAAAGTTGTCATTGAGTACATGAGCTCTCCCTGCTGCAGCTGAGGACCACAACACACAGAAGAGCAAATTCAGTTAATGAACTCCATCATATATACACAATGACTCGTGCCTTCCTAGGTATCATCGGTTTTTTGGAGAGGCGCTTAAAGATTACAATCTACAAAGATTGTGACACGACCACAGTCAGTAACTTGCAGCGAGTTGAGAAGCAAGGCTTTCTCTGGCAAGTAGATACATTCACCAACGCCCTGCTGAAGAATATTTGACCATCAAAATGAGAAGAGCCATTAACATCCTGAATTAATGGGCTTAGTGGTTTTCAAATGAGGTATTTTCATGATGGACATGGTGTGGATTCAGCAAAGTTTGCCCTTTAACAAATACAGCTTCAATTTCAAAGATTTAATTAGGCTTAATACCATTAGGGAACCATTACTGATTTTATGCTGTTGTTGTTACTGCTTTAACTATCAGTTTCTGAACCAAAAATTGCAGACAGTTGGCTTGACCAAGAGTCAAGTTTTAGGAATGCAAAAGCAAATCCAAGGTACAGATGAGCTTCAGATGTGGACAGGCTTCACAGGGTTTAATAGGCTCTCCAGAGTTTGTCAGGTCACAGAGGCTTTTGGGGGGTGCACGCGCGCGCGCCCGCATTTGTTTCTTTGTGTTTTTTGTTTGTTTTAAACACTGCTGGCCTCAGCCAGAGCCATCAGAATTCATAGGAGCAGTTATTGCATGCAACAATTAAAAAAAACTCACAACAATCTTTTCTGGTTTATTGTATACAATTTACAAAAGAACAAAAACAAATGAAAATTATCTTCTCAATAAGCAATCCTTGATCACCACCACGTGTTTCTAAAACAGCCAGATGTTCACAGTTTAAGAAGCCAAATACTACTACTTTTTTGTAAACGTTAATGGTGAAAGAACAATAATAATGGTTTTAGTCAATCATCGTTAGTACTTGAAAGTACAGATATAAATTAAATAAGACTAAAAAAACTTGTACAATAATATCCGCTATAAACAAAGCTAATTAAAAAGAACTGCTCTCAACCTGCGTTGTAGGTTTCATCTTGTTTTAAAATTAAAAGCAGTATTTATTTTTCTGAAGCATCCAAATGAATGTTCATATCCAGATGTCCTTACAAAGAAAGACGATCTTCTTTCTTTCCTCATTTTTTAATCTGTTTATATTATATTTTACTTCTGATTGTCTTTTTCTTCCTTGGCAATCCTCTTTGTCACACCACTGAAATACTTCTCACGGAATGAATTGTGTCCCCTGTATGGCATATATTGACCGTCCAACAAGTAAGAATTCTGATCTTGATCCTGCATAGTATCAAAAGGCAAGCGTTAGTTTTTACAGTAGTATGCTCAGCATGTATTGCCATTGGTTTTCCTCCAAACTTTTTCAGACAATTACAAGCAAGAGTAAAGTTGTTGGGTTTTTGTTTATTTATTTGGTTTTTTACAATTCAATGGCAAACATTTAAGTCATTAGATTGATTAAAGAATTCCAAAAATAGAATGCTAAGGTTTCCATTAGGATTAACAAGAACGTATACCTCCTACTGCAAAGTCTTAACATTTAACAGAAAAGAAAATCCATATGCAAAGGAGTCTCATTTGACATTGATCAAATACAAGCTGTAAGCAGACAAGGGGTTTTTGTTGGTTTTTTGTTTGGGGGTTTTTTATGTACTCATTCAAATTTTCATTATTCTACTCTGTACAGCAAAATGATGCAAGTTGTCAGTACCAGACATTTGAAGTTTTAACAGTGCTGCATCACTGGAAATATCTCACCTAACATCACCAGAATCCAACCCTCGCATGAATGAATGAGAGCACAAGTACTACACCACACAGACTTTTATAAAGGAAAATATAAAGATTAGTTTCCAGGAAAAATACCATCTGGAGAATTCAATCACTCAGAGGTTTGTGGAAGGCAGATACAAACAGAAGAGGAACACAAATGACTACAATGAGTTCCTACAGTTACTGAAGCGCAATCAGAGAATTTTTTCTTATGCAGTATTCATGTACTTCTGAAAGTTAAAGTTGACACAGTAAATCCCTACACACAATACCTATTTGACATCAGCCAAGAACATAGTTTAGAAAATTGGCCCATTATATATACAAAAGTTTAGTTCAACGTGTACTGTGGCTTTATGTAATTAAGATACTTGTCAACTAATGTTATCAATACTGTAAGATAAACAATTCACCAAACTTTAATCTGAGTGCAGAAGAAAACCGATGGCAGCTTTTAAGAACAGTTTTACACTTATGGTTGATGTCAGTTTATTATGCTCAATAGCAAGATAGAACAGAGATAAACAGGCTCACATAGAACAACTGAACGTGCAAAAAGAAAATAAAAGCGAGCACACGACAGAACTGAACCTCCATTCCACTAAATGTTTCTTCTCAATGCATCCTCATTGCTATAATTTTTTTAAGCAATGCAGCAACATACAGATTGGTTCATTACTTAGGTATACAGTTCAGAGTTATCTGTTCATATCTGAAAATAAGGTTACTGTGGAATGCTTTAGCATAAGTAGTAGGAACATGGAAGTAGATTTAAGTCAGTATTTTCATACTACGCAAGTATTACAGTGCAAGGATGAACTGAATCCTAGCGGACAGTCTCCCCCTTCAGCTATTTTGTAGCCTTTCCAGGCTTTCACCAAGCAAGATCAACACCTCATCTTGCTTTGGATATCCTAATAGGCATTCTAAAGGAGTGAAACAAAAGGTTTTTCAACACAGCAAGATGTTTGTGTGCATATACATGTGCCCTCTTCTGGACACAATGAGATATTCCTATGAAGTTGTTCTCATCTGCTATCCTAGCAGGCATCAGCAGCATGCCACTGGCTTAAATTAACTTGCTAAAAGTTAAGTGCCATGTGGATATCCATGTACACATACACCAGTAGCAGCAAATTAGTTCTATTTAAATACTGCAATGCTGGAAAACAGCAGAAGAAAATGACCTCAGTAAACCCACTGCAGACACAGTACTATCTATTGTCTTTTGGTCACCTGTGAGAGACTGCCGTCTCTAAGACCATTCTCAGGCTGACAATCAACAGGCTTCTAACATGTCCATGGGGAAAAAAAAATTACTATTGGCAGACAAAAACAAGGAGGATTTAAGACACGCTCCTCTCACAGCCAGCCTGTACCCACTTCTCCAGATCTCTTATACAGGACCACTCTGAGGAAAAGAGCGCTTATTCTTCCCCTGAATTTGCAGGTCAGTAATCCTTCTTTGACCTAAACATAGAATATCTTTTTATACTTTTGAGATGTGTTTTAATGATAATTCTACATAATTTGCTTGTTTTGAGAAAAGGATGGGATATTTGACCCTGAAGGATAATGATATATGGGTCAACAGTATTTTAACATAAAAATTAATCCTCACAGCCTCCAAGAGGTCACACATCTGTACACCATTCATCTTGATTCCTTAAGTAACAAAACGCTGATTCAGGGTGAAGGGAGGAAGGAAGAAGGGAACTACCCCCCTCTACCCCCAAGCTGCTTAGGGCAAAGAGAGGGTACGATATGTAAGAGAACAAACTTTGAGTTAAATACAGCTGTAAGAGGAGCACTGCATTCATGAAATGGAAACAGGCTTGGTGCATCACTCCACAGCAGAATCCATTTTGTAAATCCAGGCTTCATAAAAAGTTATGCAAATCATTGCTCGCTAGATGAGAGGAGATAGTGCAGTCAGGAACAGATTTCTCAAGACAGCTTACAAAGGAAGCTCCTGGCCCACATCACAGTAATTCCAGCTTAAGAGCTTCCATTCCCTACCTCTCCCCTGTACAGACATGACTGCACAATAAAGATGGTAATTGCTTTAAAGAAAAGTAACAGATTGAGAATTGCTTCTTAAAAAAGGGAAAAGAAAATAAGATACCCTGAACTACCTGGAGATGCCACTCACTGTTGACATTTACTAGTCAAAACAGTTTTATGGGCAACATGAGAACTGATCAAAGTAAGAAGAATTCTTAGATTTCAGAGACTAATGATTTCCGAACAAATTCTAAATTAGGGTATTTTATATCTATACAGGGAGCTGAATGGGTACAATCTGAACACTAGGGATAGGCTGCATTTAACTCTACAGAGTAAGAACTTGTCAAAAATCATCTTCATGAAACAATTTGTTGTGACTACTTGCACTTGACCTGATGCCTGGGCTTCAGGCACAGGCTCATTTCAGTAAGGAAGCCAGTCAAACATCCTCAGTTAAGCTCTATCTTGAGTAGCATAAATTGGTAGAACACGCATTCTAA
>NW_008824982.1:1466377-1471934 GCF_000699105.1 Pygoscelis adeliae
CAGTTTTGCAGTAGGAGAAGATCTCCTACGGAGGGTGTCAGCGGCAGTGTGAACTCTCTTCTCAAGTGCATTAATTGTCCAGTGCAGTTAATATGGATGTTTTTTCCTTTCTCTCACCTTTTTTTTTTAAAAAAAGTTTAAGTTCAGGGAACGGAGTTGAACGACAGTGCTTTAAGGGAGATAGTCTCTTTCCTCCTCTTAACATGACACACTGGAAGAGGAGTAAGGAGTACTGCTTGTGATACACAGCTGCATCTAGAGGTGAGGAGCTTTTTTCACTTATTTCCTCTGAAACAACTGTACATAGTTTTCGAGGCATAAAGTTTGTAATTGGTTACTCAACACAAAACAGTGAGACTTCCCAAGAAATCATTTCCAAGACTGATCAGCAACAATCAGCCTACTTGGAACTAAGTCAGCTCTTTCCCCAGTCTGCCAGCACTACCAAGAAGACAAAGACAACTTCTTTTATTTGTAAAAGTCAGAACCGAAGATGTTCGCTAATCCCTGGTCATTCTTTATCATCATCCTTGGTTCTCCCTTTGAATAATTTAAGTTCTCAAAACAGCAGACTAATTGCAAACAACAGTTATCACATAAAACTTTTGCTCTGAAATGTTTTACGATGACTTCTGTGACAACTGAAAACCAATAAAGCTCTTGTCAAAGTGCTTGCTACCAAATCGCTTTTAGCTAATATGAGTTTTCAACTCAACGCTGACTTGTTCTAAAGACAACACCAAAAAAGATGTTACAGATCTCCAATAATAACGAAAGAGGGGGAAGCTTAAAGATAACAAGAAAGCTTTGTTTTTCTTTAAATCTTGGCAAATATTAAGTGAAATTCTGAAGGTTTTTATGAATCTAGCATGCCTCAGTTCAGCCTCAGGGTAATTACCCGCATTCAGTTTTTGTTTAAAAAAATTTTCCTAGCCTTATCACAGCTTCCTACCACTCTACATCTGGTGCTGGACAGTAGCTATAGAAACCACTTGTAGTAATGTTACACAGCTATAAACAACACCGAGCAGTTTCCAAATCAGGGACAACAGGGTCATATCCAGGAACCGACACTGCTAAATTCAATACACCAGTAACAACTCTGGAGTGACCGTGTGACATGGAAATGCTGGACCCATTCAGCATGGTGGATTTGTATGCCTGATGCTCCAGAGTCCTTTCATGGGCACTCATATGCTCAGAGCTCATCCTTCAGTCAAGTTTTCTGTTTCGTCTTGCTACATAATTTCTAGGTGTTTCTCTTAGCCCTTGTCAATTACAGATCTCTCCTCCAATTTTTTTTTTTTTCCAAGAAGTCCTAATTAGAAACTTCAGAACTAGGTAGCATTTACCAGCCAAATAGATACCATATATTTCTGTAAGACAGCCAGCAGAGGAATGAAACAAGTAATTTGGCAATAGCTGAAATAATTCAGCATGGGGAAATCAACAAGCCTCAGAAAACAGAAAGCTAGACATACTGTTAAAAAAAAAAAAAAGGGAACCCAAACAACCCTACAGTTAAACACTGTTAGCAAGTCTACTTCTTCTGAAAACAGTTGGTTGATCACCAAATTTAGATATCCAAGAACTCTTGTGGTAATAATGCTGTAAGTTTTTATACTCCAGTTTTGCTACTGATTAAGCACTTACCAGTTATTTGACATTCAAATAAAAAAATAATGATGACAATTCAGATATAGGTGGCACAAATTGAGACCCTTCAGTCTTACATAATTTACATATATTTTTTAAGGATTTGAAAAATAAACCGGCACAGTACATTTTTACTTGATTCAGGCTGGAAGAATTGGTTCAAATCTCCTCTGACCTAAAGCAGAAGACTGGACTCCGATCACAGTTGACAGACATTACAACATGAATCTACTCGGCCAACAGCTTCTCATTCTTCTGCTACCGCTGTATTCCAGTTCTTACATATGAATGTCTACAGTCTTTAGAGAGCTAGACTTGTGTTTTTACTGCTTAAAAAAACCCTCCCTTCACAGTTCAATGAGGGTAGACTTACACATAGTCCTGCCCGCTACAATATCAATTCAAAAGTTTTATTTCAGGTTTAGAGAGATACTGGGGAGATCCATATCTGTTTAATACCAGAAGGATGGACACTAACACCCATAGGAAAAAGTAATACATCAGACTAGTAAGCTCTCACCTCATATCACTTTTGTTTTGTTCCTCTCCTGTTCCACACTCCTATTCTTCACTTCTCTAATTCTTCTGCTTTCAGAGTTTTAAAGACTAGAAGTCACTAGCTGGCTACTGCTAGCTGCCCTCTACAACAACTGCCTTCATTCACTTTTACTATTATCAGTATAACTTAAGACTGGGGAGGAGGGGAGTTACTAATGACCACCGTGGCTGTCCAAAAAAAACCTTAAATGTTAAAAAACAAACAACTCTTCTGCTCATATTGTGCACGTGCTGGAAAAGTCTATTCATATCAACACTGTGTTCCGTAAGAAATCTTTTCCAGTTCTCATCGTAAACTTCAATAGAACAGACTGGACGCTTACAAGACAGCGAGTTATATCCCACCTTTTGTGATTTTTTTAATCCAACATTTATGATCTTCATGCTTATGATTAATTATGATAGATCAAAATTTCAACTAGAAGTATTCATTTTTTACATTCACTTTGGTCTCCTTTATATTACAAGCACAATCAAATTGCACCACTGATTTCACGTTCAGTAACTGATTGAATTCATCTCCAGTTAAGAGTTTAGAGTGTTAATAGTGAAATTGAATTTGCTGTGAAATCTGCAATTCATTATTGGTGGCAAACACTGGGGAAACCGAAGGACTGTATAATGACACTACATGATTTGTAAAACTTCTTAGCCACTTGCGAGTACTACACTAAGCTGAATTAAAAGGCATTTGTGAGTGCCAGTTTAGTAAAGCAGACAGGAACTGTCCGGAAACATAAATGCTTATATATTCATAAAAATTGACTCTTTCATTTGGGAAAGAGAAAAACGGCCACAGCTCCAACTATTGAATTTTATGATCATATCTGGTGAGTCTGATACTGAGAAGTATCCCATTCAAAGGTTGTTCAAGATATTAAGACAGTAAAAAACACGTCCCAGGTAAGGGACACTGGGGTGGGGAAATCTTAGATAGTTAGACACCAAACAACAAGACCCTAAACCAAGCAGGCACTAGCTAAGGAGTCAATATGTATTTTGTTATTTGGACAAGTTTTGCATCATCAGAAACAGTACATAGGTTCTGGTATCTTTAAATTATCTAAAAGACATCTGGAGTCCTGAGCATAAGCACCTGCACAGTTTTATCTAAGCAGTAAGCCTGCCAGCTAGAGTCAGGTGCTCAGAGCTAAGCATTTCCAGACATGAACCTGTCAAAGCACGTACTGAAGAACAGCTGATGCACAAAACAAGAATAACAAATGATGAAAGTCTATTCGCAGAAGGGTGGATACATTTTTTAAATTAGAACATGTTATCCTACAGTACTGACAATAATAAAACTCCTGCAGAAAACCTCCACGAACACCCTGAGACATACGTATCAAAAACTTTTGTAATTTACCCTCTCAGTTTGCTACTGGTGAAGTTGGCAGCTCTGGCTCTGAACTCCACATACAGTGTTTTAAAAAAATGCAGGTGTTGCTTGAGAATCTCTATCATTAGCATTATGAACGCAGTACTGAAACCCTGCTGTGTTATTAGTGCAAGCACCGTGCAGACGCAGCAGTCTGGCTGTATCTCCTGTCATTGAAAATAGCTCTTCCAACTGACAAGAAATGTACTAAAAACACTTGCTTGCCATTTGCTTGTGTCTTCATTAAGAATTTGCTTCACCTTCATTTAGCATCTCTTTTAACAGTATTAGGTGACAGAAGCAGCAAGAAGAAAAAGGAGACCTGGATGTAACATTCCCTGGTCTCAATGCCACAGGAGAGGCACTTAGCATGTCCCAAAACAAAAAAAAACAAAACCAACAATGTGCTTCACTGTACTTATGTCAGAGCTACATATTATTTCCAAAAGCTAAAAAAGTAGCACTCTAAAAATGAAGTAACAGGATTGAATACAGTTTACCTGTACTGCCAGACCCACAAAGGCATTTAGTATTTACTTGGGCACCAAGTTACACTTTGGAATCAATGGGAATTTAGGCATCTAGGCATCTCTGCGGATGGGATTCACAGAGTTCAGTCTTCCAAGAAAAGCATATGCAACTTTCACAAGTAACTGTAAGTTCAAAGATCTCTTTCACACTATTAAGTGGCTTGCTCAGAATGAATAGTTTATCAAAAACTGAGGAGAAAAAGGAAAAGACCAAAACCAGAACGGCCCCTTAAATCACTACCCAATTTATTTTAAAGAAATGTGTGGCGATTTTACAAAAGCTCTAACTCTCATCATAAAATACTCAAGTGTGATAGAAATAAGGATCAAATGCTGAATAGCACAAACTTTTCATGAATGCCATAGCTACTATTTTACACAACATAATCGAGAATGCAAGCTTACCTTGAATTCTTTCACCTTTTCCATGGTTATCAGGCGCCTTGATGTGTGGCTGGAAAGCATCTGCTCACAGTTGCTAATAAGTTTCAGGCACGGGTGGCGGGGAATGATCTCTTCTGTGTATCTGGAAGAAATAAACATTCATAGAGCTGTAAGCTCATGAACTGGAACACTTGCATCTGAAACAAAATTCATACAGATTCTTCACAAAATGGCTTACACTAGAAAGTTGCTAAGCATTTTAATCTGATTAAAGAAATTCAGGTATTGGTGCTCCAGAGTTTTTACATCATATATTCTAATCATCTTGTGACGTAAAATGTGTAGAATAAATTAAAGCCTCACAGTAAACAGACACACACACACATTTTCTACATGTATTTACATGATGTTACATACGAATGAAGTTGCTAAGCCACTATCCATCGTATTTGAGAAGTCGTGGCAGTCCGCTGAAGTTCCCACTGACTGGAAAAGGGGAAACATAACCCCCATTTTTAAAAAGGGAAAAAAGGAAGACCCAGGGAACTACAGGCCAGTCAGTCTCACCTCTGTGCCTGGGAAGGTCATGGAACAGATCCTCCTGGAAGCTATGCTAAGGCACGTGGAGGACAGGGAGGTGATTTGAGACAGCCAGCACGGCTTCACCAAGGGCAAATCCTGCCTGACCAACCTAGTGGCTTTCTGTGATGGAGTGACTGTATCAGTGGATGTGGGAAGGGCTACGGATGTCGTCTATCTGGACCTCTGTAAGGCCTTTGACACAGTCCCCCACAACACCCTTCTCTCTAAACTGGAGAGGTATGGATTTGATGGGTGGACTGTCCGGTGGGCGAACAATTGGTTAGATGGTCACATCCAGAGGGTAGTGGTCAACGGCTCAATGTCCAGATGGAGGTTGGTGATGAGTGGCGACCCGCAGGGGTCCGTATTGGGACCGGTACTGTTTAATATCTTCATCAATGACATAGACAGTGGGATCAAGTGCACCCTCAGCAAGTTTGCAGATGACACCAAGCCGAGTGGTGCGGTC
>NW_008824982.1:1472171-1492076 GCF_000699105.1 Pygoscelis adeliae
AAAGAAGCGTGGCCAGCAGGTCGAGGGAGGTGATTCTGCCCCTCGACTCTGCTCTGGGGAGACCCCACCTGGAGTACTGCGTCCAGCTCTGGAGCCCTCAGCATAAAAAAGACACGGACCTGTTGGAGCGGGTCCAGAAGAGGGCCACGAAAATGATCGGGGGGATGGAACACCTCTCCTATGCAGAAAGGCTGAGAGAGTTGGGGTTGTTCAGCCTAGAGAAGAGAAGGCTTCGGGGAGACCTTACTGCAGCCTATCCGGACTTAAAGGGGGCTTATAAAAAAGATGGCAGCAAACTTTTGAGCAGGGCCTGTTGTGACAGGACAAGGGGGAATGGCTTTAAACTAAAGGGGTGGTAGGTTGAGACTAGATATAAGGAAGAAATTTTTTACGCTGAGGGTGGTGAAACACTGGCACAGGTTGCCCAGAGAGGTGGTGGATGCCCCATCCCTGGAAACACTCAAGGTCAGGTTGGACGGGGCTCTGAGCAACCTGATCTAGTTGAAGATGTCCCTGCCCACGGCAGGGGGGTTGGACTAGATGACCTTTAGAGTTCCTTTCCAACCCAAACTATTCTATGATTCCATGTTAGTGTATGCACACAGGCCTGCCTGTATCATTTCAAGTAGAAAATACCTCAGCCAATCAGGAGCTGTGATTTTAAAAATGTATTCCACAGTCAACACATATAACATTGCAGGAACAAGAGACTTAACTCTGGCTCCCTAAAAGGAGACCATTACATTTCAATTCCAAATTGTATTAAACCAGCTCTTATGGGACAGTGACATTCCTGGACTTCAGAATTTGGTGTTACAAATGTATCATATTGTAATTACTTTTTCTAAAGGGAAGAAAAAAAAATCCATTATCTTTTAACATCAGATGGTAGCAACACTGGGTTGCAATTAAATCCTGTCCATGGAAGCAAACAGTTACAGTGTTTTAAATGCCCCATCTCATAAGCATACTATTTTCTATAGAAACAGCTTTCTCTAGATTGCTTTCAATCCTTCTATTTCTCCAAATGCTGAAAGAGGAATTTAAGGATTTAAAAGCTTTGCATAGGACTAGAGGAGCAAGAAGTATTGACCTAGCTAATAAAATACATATGAAATCAGACATCCTTCCTATATACTGAAATATAGGTCAGCCATTTAGTCTTAGTTTTTGTAATAAGCTTTCCTATAATAGTTACTACAGCATAATACAGAAAATGGTATATGGTCTTGCCAGTGACTATGATTCCATATAAAATGCTTGCTCTCATGATTCCCCAATGCTTGGGGGTCAACAGAAATCAGACATTAAAAAGCAGAACTAAATAACTTTCACACCTATCACTTCAACTTAAAAGATACAAAGGAGGAGCTTCATATTTTTCCTGTAAAGAAGTGGATTTTCTGAATGCACTTTACAAAGTATATGTATTGTTCTGGGAGAAAGAGAAGTCAAATCCAACACAACTCAAAATAGGATCCATCTAAGTGCTGATGGAAATCTTGACGTTTCTTAAAGATAACAGTGAGCTGTTGAACAAATAAGACAATACCAAACACAGACTTGTAAATAGGAAGTATTTAAGTAGAAGAATAATAAGTACAAACAATACTGCCTCTTTGCATTGTTCCAAAACTTCCAGATCGCAAACCAACATTTCAGTCACTTCTCGTGTGAAATCAAGTCACCGCTTCTGCTAGGTGAAGTCAAAACATGCTTTTGACAAAGGAGAATCAAATTAATTCTCAATTTTTTTTTTCTATTACACAAGACTTTTGATGCATCTAGTACCACCAAACTGCCTCCCTCTCTTACAAAGGTAGGCACTCTGCCACAACATCTTAAAAGTTTCTCTTCATAACCATATAAAAGTCTGACTGCAAAGGAATTAAAAGAATTCAGACTCAACAATTATTTCAATGTCAGATTGAAAGAGTAAATTTTGGAGTGAGATGCTATCTTGCAGAGGGAGAGATTATTATCACTTTGTTAAAAAGCCTTGTCTGTTAGCATTAATGCATATATTTCTACATTCTTTCAGATAAAACTCGGAACGTTATCAAATAAGAAATATAGTAGCAGTGGTTTTAACAGACATCCATTTTAATCCAGTTTTGGTTTTAATTTAAGGACATACACAAGGATCTCAAATAACACATGAACCTGATGGCAGGTGTTGCCAAGGGATATTTGATAGCACAACATATTAGTAGACAATATCTTATCTTCCCCCCACATACTTGCTTTAAAGTTTGTTCCTGTGTTCATCATTACAGCTGAAAATAAAGTGACTATACTAATATTCTGTGCTAATATAGTGACTTCAGTAGTTCAACCTTCATTGCATAAAGTCAATTCATAGTAGTAAGTACAAATTTACTTTTTAAGAGGCAACCCAACTAGAGCTTGAGAGTGCTGACCTCCCCAAAACAGCAACTAAAGTAGAACCAAAATGTGCAGTTCATAGTTATCTAATACTGCTGTACTGAGGAAGCATGCTCTCACCAATGTTCAATGAGCAGACAAAAAGCTCTGTATCTTGACAAACATTCAAGAATTCACAACCACACAGGGTCTGTCAGGCTTAAGCATGTATTAAGACACTTTGAAAAATTAGCTATAATACTGCTAATGGCATTCATTGTTTTGTTTGTGAATAGTCTTACAAGAAAAAAAGCCTAAGATACCAATTCTATCATTAAAAAAAAAAGTAAAAATGCAAGCTACTACGTGCACTCTTCTGTTAAGGAAGCATGTAACAGAAATGGCTCCTTTTGATTTCCAAATTTTCAAACCAGCATGTGGTAATTAAATGTAGGACTGTCACAAGCCATTTCCATGGTGAAACCAGGGACAACAACTACTTTATGTATCAGTATAGTTTGACTGTACATAGAAACATATGACATTGTAGAAGTTACCTTCAGAGCACATCTACATCTGGAAAATACTTAGAAACAGCTACTGTACATCAACTCCTCACTTTACTATAAAACAGTTTTGGGAAAAAAAACCCAAGCAACAGAACAAAACAAAACAACCTCAAAACCTTATCTAAGAGACGCTGAAGTAAGGTATGCAAACAGATGTCTTTCCTTTTAAACCCAGTTCTAATCCCAGGCTGCACTACTGAGCAGACAGCATCCTGCAGTCTCTGCTGGCCTCTCTCGTCCTTAAAAGGGCTGCTCCCCTGCACTTCCTGCCTCTCACTGCCATCTTTTGGTTTCTCAGAAGAAAGCTAAATTAGTAGTGCCAAACCCCAAAGAGCCAAGAATGTTCTCTTACAGGACCTTGTCATGCACCTCTATCAACTACTCTAGTAGAAACACATATTAATAAGAGCCTGGCTACTATTATCTTAGAAATCTATCTGCACCTTGAAAGTCTAATTTTCTAAGCTTAAACCTCAACCCATTGGACATGCATTTGCAAGGACATGTGAAGGTTCTTCTTCTTTCTGGTAATAATCAGGAATTATCTCCAGCCAAAAACCTTATTTCAAATCTGCTTTCCCTCATACGAAGTTTTAAAATATGAAGACTGAGCATTACTCTTAATTGCTACTACTATGGAAGTTCCAGCTGTACTATGCCCCAAAAGAAAGCACGGTGAGAATGTAGCATCCGTTCTGACATACTACATACCAGAAATCAAGAATACATACTCAGGCCTGTATATCGGCAGCCAGTAAACTAATCTTCCTCCCATCACCAGATATTCTGCCGCAAACTTCAATAGGTCAAAAAAGATGTCACTTAGATGATAATTGGATGAAACGAAGATGTGATTTTCTGTGCTAAACAAAAAATTTACAATTGTAAACATAAAAGCACAGGTAAAAACTGCATTTTTAAGTACAAAAAAAAACCACCCAACCTAAACACAAAACCCCAAACCACAAAATAGCACTATCTGAGATTTGCAAAACTACCTAGGACAATCCAGGTGTACAACTTCTACTGTAAGAAATATGACTTCCCAAATTCCCCTACTGGCTCTTTAGACTATCACCTTTAGTAGCTGTGGAAGTCAAAGAATGTTGGGAACAGTTATTTTGCACAGCATCTTTCTTAAGAGCAATTTACAGTAAAAGGCAGAAGACAAGGAAGGCCGGGCAGTGGAGAAGCCATGTGTTACCTCTGAAGAGAAAAGAGCAGTGGAAATCCAAGAGAGAAGGTTAAGGTAAAATAGAGGTATTCCATTTTAGACTGATTTTGCAGCTTGCAGGGCCTGAAAAGCACTTTCTGAGAACAGGAAACACAAGGTAATGGTCGCTGACAAAGGCGAGAAATGGGATTTGAAATGTGAACACATGCAAATGATAAGCAGGGAGAACAAAACCAAGGGGATTTCAGGAAGTGACGCACTAGTTTTGTAAACAGAACAAAAAGGGCTTTTCTTCTTTAATTATTATTACTATCATTTTTTTAACTGCTGACAGCCAACCAAGAAATAATAAAGATTCTAAAACTGTGACTGGGTTTCCATTAAGACATTTATACTCTACAACAGACAAGACAGCTTACCTACCTTCTTTCAGCTGACTTAACTGTTTCCCTTTGTGAACCCATTCTGCGAGTAGCTTCTCTGATACCATATGGTGCTACACAAAGCAAATGCATAAGGCAGAGATGAGAACCTCACCCTTTGTCCAAATAACATACACTTATATTATACATACACAACAGTGCACAAACTGTGGCTCATACAAAGTTAAAAAAAAGAAAAGCTTTTACAAAGTAAAAATCAGTAAGGGTCATTTCTTCAAGATCTATCAAAAGTTTCTTGCTCCAAAAGGTTACTTTGAAACTGTTTCAAAGAAAGCCCTTCAGCTGTAAGAGGCTTCTAACAGCCTAGACGTTTGCTACACTACAAAGGACAATGCTTTTGTGTTTTGTTCATTAAAAGATATTCCTTACATTTCCAACATGTGACAAATAATCCCATCCTCTTTTGACAGACATAAACATCTCCCCTATAGCGCTTAGCTAACCGTTTTCAAAATGAAATTGCATATATTGGAATTTCTTGCCAACACATTACACAAATGGTAATTCTCACACAGAGAGATAAGAAGAGCCAGAGATGGCTTTTTCTCATACATTTTTTGCACATTGCTAATAGCATAACATACTTATTTCTTGTTCAACACATTTGTTTTTGTGAGACTTGCTTCAGCATCATGGAAGCACCAATATCACCATTTTGTAAACGCAGAAGTTGCAACACAATTTGCAAATTCAGTTCTAAGTCATATTAATATTCTACATTGTCTTACTGACAAACAGGCCAACTAAAAATTAGCAGGCAACCCACAAAGAAAAAGCACGCTCCCTATTTCTAATTAATATGAATGTGTCATCGTAAAAGAGCCAGCACTAGAGATCAGAAATTGCTGTATCAAGGTCTTTTATTTATTCCCTTAGCCTCTACTCCCTCTCATGCATGAATGACAAATGGTGTTAAGTACACAGGTTTCTAAAAAAGCAGAGGATCCTTTCAAACCACTAGTGCTTCTAGTAGTCAAGCGTATCAGAAGTGCATTAAAATTTCTCTTTGGAAGCACTCCAATAAGCACTTAACGTAAGTCTCCAGAAGTCCTTCAGAGCTGCATGGCAGACTGCAGTGTGTTGCAGATCAAGTCCTAACAGCAGCATGGACCATTCTGGTAAGAAGTCTCTGTGCATCCATAAAGTTATGCCTTTACTGAATGGGACTTCTTCGAAGGATGATTTTCAGCCATATTGATTTCTACCGGTGAGCATAATATTCTCTCCATGGAAGAAAGTATTATCGCCAGCTTTGTTACACATTTATAGCTATCCTTAAAATAAATGCAGAGATGTCAAATGCAGATCCAATTTCCACAGTGCTGCTCTCAACGGTCATCTTTTGTAATATGGAAACTGCAGATCTGAGCACTCATCAAGACATTAAATCAATGTATATAGGCATAGACATAGGCAATAATCTTTTAATCATTGTTATTAGGCAACAAAAAGCATTAACAAACTTACGATCTGTAATGATTGCATCAAACAGCATCCCTTTTCGCCATATTGGTCTTGAAGAATCAGAAACTAGTGCATCAAGATAATATTTCTCTAAACCATACTGTCGGAGATTAGCTCTGATATTTTCATCTGGCCCTCTCCATTTCTGGTTCTTTCTGCTTGCCTTGCCTGGGGGAAGGGCGGGGGGCATGGAACGGAACAAAGCATACTCAACAGCAAACTATTTTATAGGAAAAGCTTTCATACACTCTATCATTTATTTTAAAGGAAAAGAATTAAATGTCACATACAAAACCAGAGTTTATCTCCTGCCTTACTCTACTCACTGTCACAAGTATTTGCGATAAACTTCACAAGTAGCAAGGAATAATGAAAATACATGAGAAAAGTTCCGCTGCACCACCTACATAGGGTGTCACAGAACACATTTATAAAAATGTTGGTTTGTAAAATGTTCTCACTATCCATCAGTCATCATCCTGTCCAATAAGTCAGATATACTTTGCACTGCGGTTTTTCAGAGAAGTAAGAATGGGATTAGACTTGCTGGGTTAGGTTACAAGAAGCTTCCTACATCACAGGCTAAGAAAGCACACAGCTGTTGTAATTATTATTCGGAACTTTGTTTTGGTTTTCATTATTCCTTTTATTAAATATTTCCTGCTTAAAAAATAAGAGAATAGCTTAGCTAGGATACATAGAAATTGGTCAATAAAAATAAGCATGACCAAATAAATCCTGTGAAGATTAATGTTGCTTTAAAATCCACTAAATATCATTTGCTACCATCAGTACTCTTAAATTCCAGAGAGTAAGATTTCAGCGGCTTAGAAATATGTAACATACCTAATCCATGAATGGTGTTGTAATCTATATCAGTACCACACACATATGCTCCAAAGTGTGCTGAGGAGATTAGAAGGCCACCTATAAAGGGGAGAAAAGGGGAAAAGTATAAACTGCTGTCATAAATGTTATCTGTGTTAGGATTTTTTGCTCAGGAACTTCAGGAGTTTACACCAGTAGGTCACTAGACCCAAAGCTAGACCCAAGAAAAAGAAAAAAAAAAAAAAAGAATTAAAACTACCAACCAGTTAGAATCACTACACAACTATAATCAGAAATAATAACACTACGTCCCTTGTCTGTTATACCTGATCTTTCTTATCTTGCTATGCCCTATGTCACTCCTTATCTCTGGAGACTGTTCTTAGGATTTTGTTTATGGTTTTCTGTATTTCAAGGCAATAAGATCCTTTAATCATTACACGAACCAAAACTTTTAATTCTACTTTGCAAGCGGCAGAATTTCAAATTGTTGGCAGTTTGAAAAATCACCAAACTAATGGCAATTCTACCGTGTCTGTTCTCAAAGTCAGTCTCCTTAACTGTGTCTAAAATCAAACTTCTTGTATAATGTGGCCATTCCCTGAGTAAGAAGCAATGGTCAAGAACCCTGTAAATGTAAATATCTCCAAGGTAAACAGCAATATCAAAAAAGTTTCTGTAATTGTTTTGCAGTGTGAAAACTATATACAGATGCATTTTTTTCTGCATGCCGCCTATTTTGTCAGTACATTTATCAGCGTACTCATCCTGCAATAAAACTAATTTTTTAATCACAACTATTGTGATCTGCTTTCCTAATTAAAAAAAAAACCCTACCAAAAAAAAGCATGTGTGATTGCCCCTTGAAACTGGGCAATGGTTGAGTAGCCCACAGAAAAGAGCAAATGACATTATCTCTTTAACAGCTTCCAAATGAAAAAAAAGACGTACAGCAGAAGATTACCAAAGAGCTGTGTTGTCGAGTTGTTAATAAGGAGGTATGTAACTAACAGAATGGTTTAAAACAGAACAGTGACTGAGAACAAGGCTGTGAACCCCACACTTCTGATGTCAACTGCTTACGGGTACAAACAGTCCTGCTAAAATAAAGGGGACGATTGCTGCAGGACGAGAGTTGACCAGCACGGGGAACAACGCACAAGCTGGCTGTGCGGGCGACACCAGTTCTCCCGTTCACCGGCAGCGTGGAGGAGCACCTCAGGTGGCTGCATTGCCCCACGCCACCCGCTCAGCAACAACAAATCCCTAGCACGCACTGCGTGCACAGGCTAAAGATCCCATCTCAGGGCACTAGAAAGGTCCTACATCATATGCTAATGAACTGTACCAAAACTGAAGGTGAGGGAGAAAGAAAAAAAAAAAATTCCTCTGCTTTTTCTTGTGAAATGGATCAGGGAAAAGCAAGGTTACTCACCCCAGTGGAGTCACCCATTTCCCTTCTCGGCTGCAATCCCTCAGAACAGATGGGCAGTACCTCCAGAGGGTCAAGACAAATTTAGCTAGCCCTGACCCCAAGTATGGCATACCACCCAGTCCTATAAAAAAAGTAAGAAGAAAGTACTTTGCCCATCTAAGAATGTTTTTAATCACAGGGGAAAAAAAAGTTAGGAAAACATGAACTTACAGCTTTCAATAAGTCTCAGCTGGTACTAGTTCAATTGTGTTCACACCGAAGGTGCACGAATACTTAAATACTCTAATATGGCCAGCCCTTTGACCTACTATATCAAACAGATGTTAATCAGAGAATCATTGTGTCCCCTGATGACTATTAGCAGAATGATGATGGCACAGAACTTCATGCCTTTCTATTGTACACTATTTCCCCCATCTCTTCAGCACGGATGACGGTCTGGTCATACTACTTATCCTCCAGGATGTCAAAGAAAAAATTCCTGTCATTTGCAATTATGCAGTATCACGAATTGACAAAGGGAAAGTAGGGACAAACATCTTCCAAAGGTAGGAATAACAAGCTTACTGAGATAACCAGAACAGATCGTCTAGGATGAAGTACAAAGTATTCAGGTAAAAGACTTAAATTTATTCTTCCAGAAACCTCCAGGCTTCCTTCTGCCCCACACTGAGGAAAGAATATCTAAACAGTTCACGGAAGTTACATTTTACAACTCGGAAACAATCCTTGCCATTCCAATTCTGCTTTACAAAAAAGGGGAATCAAGTCTCCTAACCCAGCCTGGTCAAAAGCAGTTTCCATTCCAAGGACAAAATCCATTTGTCCACTCTTATGCTATTGTGGAAGACTTGTGATTTGGCTCATCCAGCAAAAACAGTTTGTTTCCAACAAGCAAGCACCATTTTGCAAGGCCATTCTAATTTGGTACTATTTACCTTTTCAGCATAAAAACCAGGGAAAAACCAAGCCAGGTATTAAAGTCGCACCAATAAAGAAATCTGAACTGCAGTTTCTTCAAAGTACTCCTCAAATCCTCAATGTATGTTCTTTCCAAACCTATCAGCTCAAACCCACTGCATCACTCTCAACTCTGAGCTACATCCCAAAATTCCAGTGGCAGGACACTGTTGCACTGACAATCTTGAAAATCCTCTGAAGAACCTCAAGATACTATTGAAATTCCTGGGGTTTACTCACCAAAAGTAGGTGCAAAAGCCACTGTTTAGTTGTTAAGTCATAAATGCACTTTACTGACAAACGCTGTGCCACCCAGTATCTCCGGTGTCCCTATGCACCTTTAATCTCCAGCCTGTATATTATAGCTGCCTAATGCAATAAAACCAGGAAAATTGCAATTCAAATCATCAGGCAATTTGGGGAGAATTTTGTATATGTTACACTTTTGAACTGAAACACGACTTAACATTTATCTTGAATTTCTATAGCTTCACCACTTCTATATGATTTTTCTTTCTCTAACTTTACCCTTCCTTTTTTTTCTCTTCAATTTTCACTCCCAAGAGAATGAATGCTCTCAGATAATTTTTTGTGATTTAGGTTTAGCAGATTTTTGTAAAAAGAGACAAAACCATAGACACCGAAATGAAACAAACTGCTTGGAGATGAAGTAGAGGAATTTCCTCAACCTTTCAAAGAGTACTACCCATCTGCAAGGAACACAAGCACAAGGAGGACAAAATTTCATAAGATGTTATTATGCATGCAAAAAATCAGGTCGTATATTAACAAAAATTTAAGACAAAAACATACAGTTCATTGAAGCCTTGTGTTTCTGAAAATGTTATATTCCTGGTCTGTTTTCTACGGTACAGAGAAGCCACATGCTAGTAAGAATCTGTCCTACTAGTGACCCTGTAGTGTTGTCTTCTCTCTCCCTAACTTCTCTGCAGTGATTTCTGCAGTGAGTTCTCTCCATCCTCCCATTAATGTAAGTGTTTTTAATTGTATGCGTCTCATACATGGTCTTCTGGATCAAAGTTTAACAAAATCCAGGTCAGAAAGACAGCCTTTGTTATGCTTTTGAAGAAACTACTATAGGTAGCTTAACACAATATACTCTTGTATGATTAAATGGCACAACCTGACACAACAGATCTTCTATTTCACCTACAAAACAGCTGAGTTTCCCTTAGATAAAAAATACTTCTATGCCACACACAACAATACGTGGAATAAAAGCTCCCCCTCCTGGCTTAACTAAGAAAAGTTCAGCTGGGGAAGAATACATGGTGTGAACAATATTGTCCTGAAGACAAGACATGATGGTACAAGGAACTGATCACTATTGAATGCTATTGACCTAACTATTGCTGTGTTGTGCTATATGCCCAGAAGTGCCCTCAGCACTCCTCTAAATAGCCACCTCCAAAAATGCTGCTCCTTGTAACATTCTGAAAGTGGCTGCAGGGAGTGCTCTAGCCAAATTTCAGTTCTTAGTCACTTTGGATCTTAAGCAGTCCATGACACGCATGAATTGGTGTTTAAGCCATGTTACATAAAATAATACAGTGAAGACAGACTTGTCAGAAGTGTAAAATAAACTGTTTACATCTTCTGAAGTTAGCCTC
Source organism: Pygoscelis adeliae (assembly GCF_000699105.1). Lineage (NCBI taxonomy): Eukaryota > Metazoa > Chordata > Aves > Sphenisciformes > Spheniscidae > Pygoscelis > Pygoscelis adeliae. The sequence continues at coordinate 1,483,040 of NW_008824982.1, forward strand.
CCTCTCAAGTTAACAAAACATTCATTTTATAATCACTGCTTTGCTTTTGGTATCATCTCAAATCTCAGTCGAGCACCAGAAGCCGCTGCGCCAAGTAAAAGTGTGGTGTGAGCAGTAACACAATCTCCCAGTTTTTCCCACCAGTAGAAAAAAAATATATACCTGTTCCAACAAATGGATCATATACAACATCGTTGGGTTTTACTCTCCCATGGTTTGCCATAATGAACGACAGGCAGGCATCCATGCTAGTATTTCCAATAAAGTGCCTCTTTTTTACACTGTAGGACTCGATAAGTTCTCTTTGGCCATCTGCAATCTGTTGAAACATTTAAAATCACTGTCAGGTCTTAAATACAAGATATAAGCAGACAGGCTAACAGACTTGCTTAAGTGACACCATCCAACAAACAGGTAACTCTTCAGTTCATAACACATCACTTTGCTTTCTGCCATCTGAAAATATGACAGACTTCTTTCCAAGCAACAGATATCTTGGTTCAACACCTAGATAAATTCTTCAAGACAGAGGTCAAAAATATACAAACAATTTAGAGGGAAAATTCTTCTGAAGAAATAGCAATTAGAGCAACTTTGCTATTATTCTAGGTATCAGAAAAACAATTCCTGGCATTTCAGAGTTAAAAGAATGATGAGGAGCAGAAATGCATGTTAACACGTGCATGCACATACACATGCTTATGCTTAAAGTAACACAGAATTTCCATCTTCACTGGCTTTTCTGTCACGCTCAAAATCTAAGTTTAGGATAGCACTGACAGATCAGAATTTACTGGAAAAACAAACAAAGACCAAATGCTAACATTTTTACATCAGACTTCCAAAATATGTTGAAGAGGACCAAAGCAGTCTGGAAGCAAACACATTCAAAAGCTCTTCCAACACTATCCCCCAGCTCCGGTCAACATCAGTTTTCTGGGTAAACAAAATACACTTGCCTATTTTTTTCAGGTTGGTTTACTCCTTTTTAAACACTTCGGGAATCCAGCACAGATGGGACAACAGCTGCAATGTTTTGCAGTATTGTCACGACCCAGGGTGCTTTCACATTAATCACAGGCATGGAGAATATTCACAGGTGCTAACAGATCACTTGGATCTCTAACTTCTCTGTGCACAGCCCCTGACCATAGCTGTACAACCTCAGCAGTGGTTCTCCCTCCTTCCAGCTGCCCTTGACCCAGGACATTGCAAGCACATATTCCCATCAGTGGCTGGTGTCATTCTGGAAGATGTCCTTTGGGGAGCCACTTCTTCCTCACAAGAAATAAAAGACCAGATCAGATTTCCTCAGGATATCCTAATAATGCAGCAGGTTTGGAGTGCATATACTCAACAGGCTAGAAAGTCTGTAGTAAACACCTCAGACGACAAGCTCCAGACAGTTTTTGAATGTGGTTCCTACTGTACAGACACTGACACTTGTCAGTGTCCCGCGGTGGCAAGCATCCACCTGTGGGCTGGATCCGCTGATGTCCAAAGCCTCAGGGATCAGTCTGTGCCCTTCAGGACCACTTGAAACACTTACAGAATGCTCCAGCGGGGCTGATGCAGCTCAGCGGGGCCACAAGCCATCTACAGTTCCTGTATATCTTTCTTCGTGTTTGAAACAAGCAGTTGGTGCTTTTAGCTCCATCTGAGCCCACAATAATGTAATACACCACCATAGCTGTGCAGTCTCACTGCTGTGTTGAGTTCCCTCAGTGGAGGGCAAGATAAGGTGTGTTCCCAGATAAAACTTCAATTTTTTCCACCTCTAAATTGCTCAATCAACCTGCTTTTTCCTAGTCACAATAAGGACTTTCAAGACTTGCATCAGTGTATTATGCAGCGACAGATTCAGCCATAATTATATTGTCTGCTTCCATTAAAATTCAACACTTTTTTTTTTTACATTTAAATTGAAGAACACTTTCCTGAAAATACAAGCTCATAAGAACTGAAGCAAGTGTACTCACGCACCCATCTACCAAAATACAAATGAAAGGGCTCTTCTGGAACATTATTAGGATCCATTCCATAATCTTCCAAAATCCAGAAGATGTGTTCTGGATTCTTTAAACTTACTTTTCCTTTGAATGGCAGAAATTCAAGGGCCTATACAATAAAGAAGAACAGAGTCAAAAATAACAGGCTCAAATTTTTGAAATAGGCACCCCACAAAAAAAAAAAAAAAAGAAAAAAAAAACCAGAAAACAAACCACAATTCCACCTGTGAGAAATGACAGATTAGGACTACAGGTACATTCTCAATTTTCTCTGGATTTTTGAAATGCCTTTCTTGTGAATAAAGATAGCATAGCTCAAATGATTAAGGATTAGAAATCAGGAACAATAACATTTTTTATTAACTGAACAGAACCCAACTTTAGAGGAAATGAACTGTGCATATTAATTATGCCATTTTCAAGTTATAAAACAACACTGATGATGAACAATGGGATTTAAAATTTCAGTGATGTGCAGCTACACCAATTTACATACTCAGCATTATTTCATGTACACAAAAACTGAACAAACAGGAAAGGGTAGCTACTATTAATACAGATAATTTCAGTCTCTGTAAATGAAGTAAATAGGAAAAATAGCTGCTAAAAATAGAATGTGGAAGAGCAAAAATTAACAGTAATTTAGAAAAAATTCCTAATTAAGATACTGATACAGTTAGGAGGAGAGCAGAAGCGCAGACAAGAGCATAAGGACAGAACAGGAAATCAGCACACAATCCACAGCTTGCAGCTGAAGTCACTGGACTGGCTTGTTTCACATCCTGCAACAATAAATGCCTAATACGGAGATCAAGCAACAGATTTTCTAAAAATCTAGCACCTAACTCCAGCCCTTTGAATGTTATAGTTTTGGGCAATAAGCTTCAGTTTCCCCAGCACACTGGGCTGAAATCAGCAGTGATATTTGTTTGTCTTTGTACATGCCTTACATGATCTGTTCAGAAAAAAAAATACAAAGTCATGAACTTTGAGGAGAATGTTAATTCAGACACAAAGATCTCATTTAGAGCTGATAAGGCATAAGCTGTAAACTGCTTTAAGATCTTTAGGAAACCCAAACTTAAATACACTCAAACAACACCGATAGCATGGAATACGAACAACGTGAATAGATTAAATTAAACGTCAAAGTTCTCTTAAACATCTACTTACATCTATCTTTTTTATTTTCTGTGCTTGCGTCAGTGTTTTATTAAATGTATGAATATGTACTTTGTAAGTAGAGTCTGACTGCAGATATGGAAGCTGAAAAAAAGGCAAAGACACTTTCATTAGTACAGTTGCAGTGCTATTCAGTGTGCTTGAGGAACCATATTATCCAGATTCTTTATATGCATACCATCTTGTCCGTTGGATAGTTCTTCAAAGATGCATAGAGCTCCCCCACAGATCTTCCATGACCCCACAATTCAAATATAGACCTGAAATTACGAAGTTTTTTAGAGTGCAGTCATACAGGGGGTAAAAAATGCCTTGCAGATACTTACTCCCTTTAACCTTCTTGGCCAATGTATTTAGGCTTTGCTTTATGGAGTACTGAAGTGTGTTATTTAACTCTTAGCACATGCTTAAGTTTTATTCTTAACAAGGACACACTTATTTTTAATCCTAAACTGGTATTTCGATGAAGCTTTTTTGTTTGGCAACATATACTAAAAGGTAAATTTCAGTCTTAGTACCCTTGGATATTACCAGACCTTTTTCTGGCACACAGTGATACTAGCGAATGAGACAAAATTCATTTGTACCTATCGATTTGATGGGGTAAGCAAAGGCTGAAAAAGGTCAAGATTTCAGACTTCAGAATAAATTATTTAAGGCTACATTTCTAACCCACATTTACCCTGAAAAAAAGTACATTTTTCACAGTGTCTAATTTTTTTCTAAAGCATCTGCTTCTATCTACTGTGAGAATTTAAACGATATTTCTAGATGGAGCAATGGAAATGCTGGCAGCATAGGCTGTACTAGAGAGAACCCAATATTCATCTTGGAATTTTATTCAACTGTTGGAGAAGCTTTGTATACGTGGGGTTTCTTTAGGCAAGAGTGTACAACCCAAGTCACTGTAGGTAAAACTGAATACCTGACACAAGAAGCACTCAACAGGGACCATGCAACGCTCTGCAGAGGCGCTCAAACTAACCCTGACCAGGACAGCACAGACACCCCAAATTTAGTATAGTCAGACAGCCATACCACAGCTATGCTGCTTCTCATCCTGAATCATACCTCTGAGGTATCTCTCAAGCCTCACTGGAAAGCATGTTATGCAGACACCTCTAAAAAGGACCAAAAGCCGCTGGAACAATCACTCTCTGGCATATTCCTGTGCTCTTGAATTTTCTAGGAGGACCTCTGCTGCAGCGGTCTGGGCTGAGGGCTCAGATACCAGGTGACCATTATTATGGTTATATACGTTATTTTACCATATGTAAAAAAATCAGTTTTTACGTATCACTGGTTTTATCTTTTAATTCCATACACATTTTAAAACAAGCCAGTGACTAAACATTATTCAAGGCGACTAAAACATCAGTGACACTACAAGACAAGTACTGGCTCTGCAGTGAAGAACACCGTTTCAAGACCCTGCATTGATTGTACACTAAGTAAAGAGGACGGGCATGCTACATAATCAGTCCTACAGGCTCCAGTAATGCCTCCTCGATTCTAGAGGTAAACAGAGACTGTTTATTTTAAGACTCCATACAAAATTAATATTTGCCACAATATAGCAGAACAATTTTCCACCACCTACGTTATCATTTACAAGATTTTTCACCTCTTACTTTGCACACACTGTCCGTTTCATTAGTCCCCTTGCCATCTCTTCTGAAGGAATATTGAGAATCCAAAATGGAGACTGAAATAAAGAAAAGATAAGTGATTCAAATACCTAGTGGGAGGATGTCACGTGAATTACACAACTACACAATTCCGTTCTACAAAAACAGAACATGCATGCTGAAGATTAAAAAAAATAAATAAATCTGTTAACTGCACAGAGAACATGAGGATAAAACATTTGAGGTAAAACTGTATACTCAGCTTGAATGTCTGAGAAATTTTATTAGGTATTTCATTTTCCCACCGTATCTTTGACTTGGTAAAATGTTACCATTTGTTTATGCTTCTCTAGATTATTCATCCTCTAAAGACTCAAAACACCTCATTACACACAAGTAGTAACTAAAACACAGTAACGTTCTCTGACTAAGCATTGAGACCAGAATCACACAGCTTCCTAGCTTCACTCTTCCAAATACGCTGTCTCATTGATTTAGAGGCAAACACCAAATTCAAACGGCTGCTGAATGCTTTCATAGTTCGGCTATTCTGAAAAGAACGGAGAGCCTCCCAACAGATGGCACTGTTTCTTTTCACACTGTTAAATGAAGACATCCTGAGGTGCATTTTGTGCATCGTTTACTCAGTTCCAAGTCTTTACTGAAACTGAGAATTGCTCGGTTTTGGAAGATGCCTTATTTTCCTAAGAAACTCCAAAATTTATTCAGCTACCCATATTTAATAAAAATACTATAAAGAACATACTTGTATACCATACATGCACTCAAGTAAAATATTTAGTCCTCACTTACATTTACACGAATTTCCTGCTCGCCACTGAATTGTCCGTCATAAAGCGAGAGCAAAGATGTTATTTCCTAAAATGAAAGTATAAAGGTCAGGCTTTAGGAGCATTAACTAACAGTGGTGTTTTTTTTTTTTAAAGAAAAAAAAGAGCACAGCAGATTTTTGTAACGAGACAATTTCAGAGATAGAACAGCACACCATAAATTCTATTGCAGACTGTGACCTGCATAGGGGTTATGAACAAAATCTTAGAGATGGCAACAGAAAAACAAACGGCGTTTACTACTGACTTACCACAGGAACTGGCAATGAAACATTTGGAGTAATTGTGTGGATAGGGCAGAGGTTCACAATTAAATTCAGCTTGTATAAAAAACAGCTTTCTCAGAGTTCAGTTCTAAAAGAACGAGCCACGAATAATTTATGAAATTTGTACAGTATACAATAAGATCAAGTTAGGCAAATTTCAGTAATCAAATCCCACTGTTTCGCATTTTTCTATTCCTCTTTCATTGAAATCTTTACTGTTCAATCCTACGCTCTCACAACAATATTCCTCTTACAATATTATTCTATCTATTCTTAAATATTTTTCTGACTAATCCACGTAAAGGCAATGCCTCACTAGAAACGCTCTGACCCAGGGCCAGGCCCAGCGCTGAGCATCAATCCCTTTTCTGTTACCTCTCTGTTGAGATACCTGTAAAGCAGTTTTCTTCAGCAGGTGTCTTTTCCAGAGTAAACTAAATCAGAGGCTGTAAACTGAACACAGAAACCAGCAAATCTCCAAGAAACAAGATAGCAAGCAATAATTAGAAAACCACCCACTAAAAAGGCTTTTGAACTGAAATGAGAGGTAAACATTGGGGATGTTTCTCATGCAGCCCCTTCGCTAGAAATGACACGCTGCAGCCTCTGAACGTTACTGGCGAAAGAACACAGAAGCAAATTTTCATATTGGCTTAGATTTGAACCAAGTGGGTAAATAAAAAGATTTCCATGAAGTATCCCAAAAAACGGAGGAAAATAAAACTCCTACATAACACTAGCACGTGACTTTAGCGGGACATTACCCCACTCATTTCCATCTTTCCCTTTGCATAGGAAGGACATAAGAAACGCTGGAAAAAACAGGGGGTTTGCTCCAGGAGAATAAAAGTTTATGCATAACTATTTCATTGTACGGCCCTGGGACAACAAAAGCACCTGAGATTTTACACATGAACGGGTGGCATGCCCACACACTACCGGTAATATTATCTGCAGGAAAGTGGCAAGAATGAGAAGTGGAGAAAACATGGCCTGTGAAGAAAGGCTTGGAGAGAAACGCGATCATGACCTCTACGCATGCCAAAGGCTGCTGTGATAAAGGAAGGTAATAATCCATTTTCGACGTTTACTACGGAGGAGACGAGAGCACCGGGTTCAGATCACAGCAGTGCTCTGGATGAGAGGTTGGGAAGATCCTTCCAAGAGTAAAGACAATGAAGCACTGGAACAGATCTGCCTGAAGATATTGATAAGAAAATATTTGACATGCATCTATCTGTCCATTAGAGACACCCTGTGCTGGAAAACAGGATGCCTGATGTTACCCCTCAGTATCTGACCTAACCAAAGAGAGATCCCTGACTATGGAGCACGGTTTCTTATCGACTAAGAGATACGAAACACAGAACTTCATTCTACAGACACTTAACAACAAATGTGGACTTCAACAAACACCTTCAGCTGTTGTGATCCAGCACCACCACCAGAAGAAAAGCAGTCCTCTCCTATCCCATATGCAGGTGTGGTGGAGATGGAGATCAGGCAGCTGACGCAGCTGAAAAATCTGTCCTTGCTTATTCCGTTAAGCTTTCAGACAAATCGGGTCCCTAATGCAGCTCATCACAAAGCCAAACACGTGGCTGAGCAGTCACCAGAGTACAAGAAAAGGGAAATGGAACTGCTTTCTTCAGCAGCTGTGTCAACCAACTGCAACTACAACCCTGGTGAAAAAAGAAAAACTTTCTATGTTGCATATATCTCGTCTTTTTTTTACTTAATCTGATGACCTCGCCTAAAGAAAAATTGGGTTGATCATAAATAAAAAAATTCATGTCTCGGTTCCCACAAAGCAAATAGTAAAAAACAACGCACAAAAGAAAGCCTTAATGAAAACAAGGAAAATAAATAATGCAATACACATTAAATATTTTAAAACACGTGTAATGATGACCTACCAATTCTGACAAAATAACTCTGCATTTCAGCACTATTTTAAACAATAACCTGGATATCGTATTACCAGTTCTTCAAGACGGTGCCCAAAAGAGCACTTAAGGTATCAAAATTTGTTACAGCGTGTAGTAACTCTGTAAGTCATCATGGGTAAAAAAAACAAATCACAAGTTAAATTTACAAACAAATGGGTTTTCTTATAAACACAGAAATTGAGTATATGCTAAACTAGACATTCACCAAGGACCCATAAAAAACACCAGGGACTCATAAAAAAAATAACAAGGAGCTTCAGATAAGTTACTTTTTTTTTTAAAATAATTTCTGTGAATACCACTTGATAAGATAAAACCAATTTAGTGTCAGGGAACAAACTCCTCACCCCAAATTTTGCAACCAACTGGCATAAACGTGCCAATGACAAGTAGACTGCAGTTATGGACGCAGGACTCGCTGGCTCCCACACCTGACATGCTGCGATCCTGCAGCAGGAGTGGGTCTACTCTCTCTGATCCCGCACCGGCCAGCACAGCATGAACCCTTCCGACCGCATGGAAAGAAACGCTCAGAATTAAAAGCCAAAAGCGAGCCGTCCTCGGTGCCACCGGTGTGACGCCAAGGAGGGAGGCTCGCGACGAGGATGCCAGCCAAGGCCTTGGAGACCCCTGTTTGACCCTGGCATGCGTGCAGGCCCCAGGACTTCAGGGAAGCCCCGTCCTCGCTGCTCCCCAAGTCTTCCTCCAGAAAATGAAGATATCCGCAACCCTCCCGCCTCACGCAGCTCCACGAACACCTGGGACAGAGAAGAGCTCGCGCGTCGCCAGGGCAGCACCGACCATTTACGTACCCACATCACACCCGTGGGGGCAGCTACATACTTTAAACAAACTAAAAAGTCACCGAAACAGGACCTCAGAAACATTTTCATAAACCCATTCTTCCCTCCAAGTTTCCATTTCTTATCTGGAGCCCCAGGCGCTTTGCTGGCAACCTCTCCTGGCTCCAAAGGCTCCCGAGAGCGGCAAGGAAAGCGTCGCCTTAGAGCCAGCACGAAGAGGCTCTCCATGGAGGCTGGGGGCAGGAGGAGGAAGAGGCCTACGCCCGCTGCAACGCTGAGGGGAAAAGAGGCGGCCCCGCGCCAGGGGGTCGCTTGCCACAGGGCACGGAGAGCGGCGAGTGAAGGGGCA
>NW_008824982.1:1492500-1502084 GCF_000699105.1 Pygoscelis adeliae
TGACAAAAAGGCCCCCCCGCACCCCGTGTGCCGTCCCGCGCCCCTCCGCAGCGCCGGGTACAAGCGCTGCCCGCGGCTCTGCTGGCTGAGGGGGTCCGGAGCAGCGGCTGCCAGCGCGGGGTGCGGGGACAAAGTACTGCTCGCACTCTTAATTAATGAGTGTTTATTTCGTCTCCTTCTCATCCTTCTTTTAAATTTAGTGTATGCTTTATAACGCGCGCCATGTGCATTATACAGTAGTGCCTGTATATAATTTATAAATAAGTAAATACATGTATACTGGGGACACATGCTCAACAGCGCTTTACTGGCCGGGGGCACCCGGCTGGTTTGGGCCGTGCCCTTAGGGCTGCCCAGCTGCAAGCTCTCCTTCCCCCGGCAGTAACCTTCCGTCGCCGGCATCGCGGGAGCAGATCATTAGATAACATCCACAATTAACAGGCGCCGAAGGAGCCGCGTTCGTTTTTCGTGGGAAGGAGGTCAGGGCCGGTGACGTGGGTGTAGGAGCAGACGGAGTCGAGAAACAGGTTCCCAGGAAAGGGGCAGAGATGTGACTATTTAACAAGGGGGGGGGGAAGTTTTTTGTATTGCGGCTTATATTTTGTTTTATTTTAACATCTAGACTTGGTGACTATAATCCCGTACTCGCTGATCTCCCTGTAACGTTGAGCTGAAATGTTCAGTTTATCCAGATTTCAGTAAGCCTTTTATTAGGACCAGGACAGCTCAGCACTGAACTCATGTTCTGTATTTTCTGTGCTGATTTTTGGACAGCTTTTTTTCTAGATGGCTAAGATTTTGCTCATGACCTGTGAGCACTGGCACGGGCCGCGTTCTTTATGCATGTCCCTAATCTCATTCTGCAGTTTCTCCAGTTATCTCTTCCTGCGGTAATCAAAACTGAGGTTTGCTATGAGGCTTTAGCCCTGACGATTGACAAGAAAGCAATCTAAATGTGAAGTGTCATCTAAACGTGAACTTTCCTAGAAGAGAAAGAAAAGAGGTAGATGTGGACCAGGCTCGTTCACCTCAGCAGTTGAGTGCCGAGACTTGGCAATAAACACTCAGCCCTGCGAGTCTGAGATTGCTTACAAAACAGTGGGATTGCTGAAAAAGACTTAGTGGAAGACTGCTTTTATTCTTCCCGTCTGTCTCACTTTAAATTTCTTAGCTGTATAGCTTCCATTTTAGAAACTCCTTAGGAGGGGGCTATTGGTATTACTATTTAAGATTAATCTCTCTGAGATTGGCTTTCTCTTACTTAATGTGCACTACTTTATCTGCAGAGCATTGCTGCCTGTCCTCAGAAGGTGAATGCCTCAATTTTCCAGTGATACTGTTTTCTACAGAAGAATTTAACTAAAGCCCTATTTTTTCCTGCTTTTGACTTGAGGATCCGTGCAAAATCACTGGCAGTCTCTATGTGCTGCTCAGCGTAGTTTGAGAGTGTGTGTATATTAATAAGTAAGACTTACAGAGTATTTGATCCTGACATAAAAACAAAGTGCTCTTCAGATGCTGTGTTTGTGAACTTAACATACGTTCCTGTACTGCCACTGAGGAGAATCGAGCAGTTTGTTAGCGTGGATTTGGGGAGTCATCTTGTATCGACAATGTTACATAACTATTTTAGGGAGGGAAAGGAAGGACAATTATCCTTTTTAGCCTTCAGGGGAATTTTAAGTACACAAAATGTAATTACTCAAATTGAAATTTATCCAGGAAGCTAGAATTAACCACCCTCCTCTCACAAAAAATGTAACAACAGGATCATATGACGATCATGAGTTTCAATTTAAAAGTGAGAGACTGTGAATGAAAAGCCATTATTTAATGTGTGCTGCTGTTTACCTTTCTCAATTCTCTTTTGCAGCTGTTGTGTTGCCATCTTCTGCTCACCCCATGCACTCTTCTAGACCCAAATGCAACCCAAGTTTTTTTGACTGTGACTTGCACATTCTGCTGGGGCATTCAGGGAGCTCTGTCACTGCTCGTGGGGTTCACGTGCAGCAGCATCAACATGTATATATGGACAAATACCCATGAAACCTTACTTAAAAATAAACAATGCTTTTAAAATATAGAAATGCCTAATCTGTAATTCAGTTATTAAATTGTTCAGAATTTGCATTTCTGTCCATTTCCCCATAGAAAAGCCAGCATTAATCCTCTGTTTTATCTCCAAATGTCTGTAAGAACAGTATCAGCTCTACTAATGTGCTGTATGGAAACTCTAGTTTGTGTGTTTCGACAGGTGAAGGATATGAAAGACGTGGTTATAACACAGTCGGATCTCTATAGGTATATAAAATCTGTCCCTAATTCTTCAGAATAATTGCATACTGCACAGAGAGTCCATCATCTAAGTACACGTCATTTTATAGGTGGCGGGCAGCCTGTGTACCTAGATGAGCTGAGCAGTTTCCCCTCTCGAAAGCAAGCTCCCTTGCCCGAAGCCTGCGTGTAGGTTTTGGTAGGCAGACATGGCTGTGCAGCACAGCCTTTTAAGGGAGAACTATCTGTTCTGGTTTTATCTTCTTTGCTAAATAGGGTGCTGCAGACGGTGCCACACTCACTGACTGGATTTCTGTTTCTCTTTTCGGTGTCTGATGAGGAAAATCCCCCTGCTGCCACCGTGTATCGGCGTTTCGGCTCCAGATAATGTTTTCTGTGCATAGTAACTACCGCAGTCTCTGGGCACCTGGTCGGCACAGCGTGGGTTTGTCCACCTTTAATCAGTGTGCAGGCAGGAGAAAGGCTGCCCACCCCTGCGCATGGGTTGGTGCGCTTGCCTTGGGGAATGGTTTGCTCTCTTGCCCGTCAGTAAGCCTGGGCTGAGCAGGTCAGCCAGCACTGCATCAGATTGTTTGGGAAGTCTGCGGGGCTGCCGGGTGGAAGGATAAAGTTCTTTAAAAGGCGTCATTGCATGAAGAGGAAGTACTGCACCACGTTTGTGTTGCACGGAGGCCGCGGGGTACGTACGGTCACTGCGGGAAGGGTGGTACGCCCTGTAACCTTGTGAGCGTAACTTACTGCCCTGCGTTACAAAGTGATGTCCGAATTTCAGCTGAATCACTTTTACTTTCCTCATTGCTGTAGAATTATAGGTGGACTTAACAAAATCTTCAGATGTTTAATGTCTTTTTCAGCAGCCTCGCTTCTCACTCGGGCAACACTCTTCCAAAAATTGTCAGGCTGATTTGTGTTTTTCCTTCACAGCTGGCAGTGCACCCAGGAACCACAGCCACAACCAGACATTGATTTGTTTCCTGCTTGAGTGCCATAAAACATTTTCAAGAAATGGAAGAAGATAAAGGGCGGGGTGCTAAAGCTACCGGTGCGGTGGGCGACTTGAGGAAAAGTTGGCAGACCTGGGCGGAGGATCACATTGAGTATCAGAGAAAGAACCCGTTCAGCAACGACGACAGGCTTGCATCTAAACCTGCGCATACTCACAGAGGAGATCCTACCTACGGGAGACCCCCTGAAGGCTCTCAGACAGAGCAGAGAGGGAAAGATGCTCACTCGCACGTGGGTAAGGAAGTAGAAGAGCTGTGCTTGATCATTAGAAGCACTGGAGAGGTGGGAGAAGATGGACATGTGAGCGTGACATTCGGGCAGCTGTTTGAAACATACGTGACAATATCCAATAAAGTAGTGGGAATCTTGTTAAGAGCCAGAAAACACGGTCTGGTTCGTTTTGAAGGTGAAATGCTTTGGCAAGGAAAAGATGATGATGTGATCATCACTTTACTAGAATAAGGCTTTATCATCTAATGAATTCTGCTGCATGGTTCCATTTGGAAAAACGTATCTGGATACCATATTGAAAGAGGTTTTCATTACAGAATTTCAACTCAGCTACTTACTGGGACATGAGCAGGGGAGAAAATGGGTGAGAAGAATGAAAAAATATTTTTGTAAAAATCATAGAGATTTGGACAGAAATCACAAATAATCAACTAATCCATCACGCTGCCATTGGATTGTCCTTTCATTATTACCATCCACTACCAAGTATACCACAGTTCTTCAAATATCTCCGCTGGCTTACTGCTTTAAGTTACTGAAAGTACAAATGACTAACTTGCTACCGTACCACACTGATTCTTGCAGGTTGTGAAATACTCGCTGTGGGGGGGATTTCGGTTGGTAAAACACAGGATTGGAAACTTTTATGGGAATTCATACACTTCTTCAAAGAAGGAGGCTGATGTATAACAAAAGTTTAGGTTATTTTCACATGGTGAAACTGAATAAATGGAAGTTAATGTTGACTTTCATGAGGTATACGAAAGCTCCCGAATTTACGGAAATATCACAGCAAGGATATTTGATGGTTCCTAAATTAGATGCATCTTGCATGTATTTTGGAGAGCCGCACTAGTCCCGGTATTTAATAGCCTATTCTTATCATCATATCTTCTCCAAACCTTCTGTGTCACTTGTTCTTTTTCCTCTTTGTATCTCGCACCATTTTCATCTGTTCTATTCTTCTAGCACTGTGTCATACCCTAGATGATCACAAAGCTCTGCAGCCGCCTTGGTGAATTCAGCTAATATCCCTTCATAGAAAGTAGGGTGCCACAAGATAAAGACGCGAAGGACAACTGAAACTGTATCTTGGGGCACTGTGCATTCGTGAGGGGGACAAAAGAAAGGCTCTTTCTCTTCTTTCACAAAAATGTAGCAATGTCATTTACAACAGGAGGAGAGTAGAGTTCCTGTAGTGCCAAACGCATAAATAAAAGTACAGCTGTGCAGTCCCATACCTCATTTAGCTGAGGCAGAGCTGTGCTTTCAGAGCACAGTTGTGAGTTCTCCAAACTGGGAGAAAAAATGATCAGCTAGTTAAAATTGAGACTGAAGGATGACCGGTAACAATTTCCTTCATGGTTCTTCTGGGGGAACTTTTTCTATGTTTAAAAAAAAAAATGGATTGGTTATATACAACAGTTGTAACGACGCTATTAAGAACAGTCAGGAGCAGTATTTACAATGCTTCCTACCAAGAAAACGGTATAATTAGAAGTATAAAATTCTATTTTTTACCAGTGCGAATAAAAGCTTTTATGTGGTGTTAACTATACTACTTGATGGATCTTTCAAGTATGATATTCTCTTGCCTCAAAAGGATATTGAAATTTAATATAAATTATGAACTTGATAAAAGTGATAGATTATTTTATGCTATTTATATAAAAAAACATTTTTTGCAAAAAGCCTAAAAGAATGTTTTTTTGTTTTGACATTTTCATCCAATCGGGATTTGCATCAAAATAAGCCTTTTGACTGGGCAAAGAAAAATATGGATTTCATTGTCCCTCTGCTTCCTTTTCCTACTGAAAAGACAATGAAAACAGAAAAAAGGGGAAGAAATGAATGTGCTGAAATAAGTATATCGGGGGGACAGGGGAGTCAGATGCAGCTACATCATGGAGGGGGAAACAAAGGATGGGTTTTAATCACCACATAATTTTACCATGTTGGAAACTGGGGAATATGTGCTGCACCAGGCACTGCTGGTGTGTGTTCCCTTAGTTTTCAAACCGACTCCTCCTTCCTAAACAAGTCTATGTCTTGCAGCTGAAAACGAGACATATAATTTGTGATCTTAACATGTTTCAAATGCTTCGGTTTTTGGAAAAGCATTTCTTGCCAAAACGACACGAGCACACCTCAGTGGAGGTCAGCTCCCATTAGATAAAGCCTGGACATGCATTTTGATTTCAAAACGAACCAAGCTTTTTATAATACAGCTACGGAACGCGGTTTGTTTAATTCTGGAACTCAGTCAGTGCTGCTGTAGCACTTGCAGGAAGCCGTATCGGGCGGTTCAGGTGTCGCCAGCTGACTAACAGGATGGTAATATCAGGAAAAATAATACATTACTAGACATTGTACAAATAATACATTAAAAGACACACAGTTGAGGCAGTGTGTAGCCTGAGCACCCTAAGATGCAAGCCTAGCTCATGCAAACTTACTAGTTCTGAATTAAGTCTGCCTCAAGTAGTTAAATGACAGGAATCTGGGCTTCCATTGCCATATATGTAGTAGTGAGTGTTAGATACTTACATGCCCTCTGCTGCACTCTCTCCTGCTGGGGATTGGTTTAAATATCACTTGAGTACATCTACAAGGGCTTTAAGCACACCTCTGATCAAACAGAGAGAAGCAGAGTAAGCCCTAATGAAATGGTCTTAGCCGCTTTGTAAGCGACTACAAAAAGCTTGCCCTATCATGATATTTTGAATAAAACCAAGGATTATTATCAAAAATATTATTTATAGAGGGATGGATTTTTTAAACAATTATAGGGCCAAATTTCCTACGGGCCAGCTTTAGATGAGCATTCTCTAAAGAGTGATTGAAATCTTTCTATGTGCCCATGCAATGGATATAAACACCAAAAAGCTGCCAAACAGCGTCAGCACGCAGGTTGACAAATCCAATCTCCTGCTTCTGGTAATAGCCAGTATTTCAGAAGAAGTCTAAAAGATAGATAATACAATAGGTCAGTTTGTCCACTGGTACACTCCAGAATAAATAATTACTCCTGAAGCCTGTATAGTCACGAATGCATCATATGTAATGCACATAACACTCAATTTAGCTACTAGTTTACGAGTTTTCCAAAATTCTGCTTCCTCACCTGCGATGTGGAGATTAGATTAGCATTTACATCTGAAACAGGAATTTAAACTTTTCACCAGGCAACTTTTTTGCAACAGGCTCCCACTACAGTAAGTGGAACAGAATTTATCAAATTCTTCTTACAAAAATTGTAGCATGTGAGGTTTTTAGTATTGCAGAGTATTTGGAGTAGTAAGTAAACGCTGACCTTCTAAAAGGTGTTCTTGCCCTACTAAGTAACTTTCAGCTCTTTGAATCTCTCCTAAACTTCACTTCTTTGTGGCAACCTCCCTCAGTGGTCTTTCCTCTTCTTCCACTTGAAGCCTGTGAATTCTGCATCTGTTTTGGACTGTACGTTATGTAGGGATTATCTGTATTTTGTCTTGTCAAACACTGAAAGCACTTTCAGCACTTCAATAAATGTTGCACATCAGCTTGAAATGACAGCAAGTGAGTTTTTATGCAGCGTTTTAGTGTTTCCCAGTTTGTCAAATTTCAAATACGATTTCACTGGTTTGCTCCCATTTTTATGCTTTTATTTACAACTCACACTTAGGAAGACTTCAGAATAGCTTGAGGAGCTATTACCCATTTAATCACATTGAAAATGCTGTCCTTAGTCAAGACACAAACTTTTTTTTTCAATTCTACCTTTAACAGCGTTGTATGTGTATCTGTTTCGTCCTTTCAGAGGGGGCAGTTAGTACTTCAGCATGAAAGCATTATTCTCTGGGGTTGCATTAGGTTGGGAGTTTATGTAAAACAATTGAGCAAAAGAGTACAATTAAAGCTTTGTCACTCCTAAACATGTAGTCAAAAAAGCAGCTTTTCTCAGGACTGATAATACCGGATCAAAGAACAAGAGAGCCAGGGGCAGTGGCTAAGCAACTTTCCTTTGCTTCTCCAGGCTCTTGGAGAGTAAGAGCTGCTGAGTTCACTCTCCAAGAGTATTTTATTGATCTTTGCTCACTGGAAAGCTCCACGGAAGATTTTGGAATTTTAAAAATGATGTTACAATGCTGCTGTAGAAAAGGGTGACATAGTTAATGGGGTCTGCCCACCACCCCTTCCAGGGGCTAGCCAGTAATTCTGAAACATACTCAAAGCATTCGGATAGGCTTTTCAGAAAATATTTCTTAGCCTAATTAAAAAAATTATCTGCTGAGTCCAAGAATGCTTGTCAATACAGAAGGAAAATGGCACGTGGTCCTGTGCTGAAAAACACTAATGAGGCACTGAGCATTCATCTCAGTAATTAACGTGGCGTTTAACACTTTGTTTGAGCTGTTTTGAGGCCTGTCTGCTAGTGTCAGAGACAGGTTGAATTCCCCATCTTGCTCATCAGCAAAAGTTTGGAAGCTAGATTATGTCCTGATTTTTAGCTTTCCAGTCTCACTGTCATTAGTGGGACCCTTCTCAAACGTAAAAGTTGACCTTTGAGCTTCTGTGTACATTTGACGATGTACTGGGTCTGGCTGGGATGGAGATAAATTCTTTCAGAGCAGCCCATAAGGTGCCATGTTTTGGGTTTGTGACTGAAAGAGCGTTGCTAACACACCAGTGTTCTGGCGATTGCTGAGCAGTGCTTGCACAGTGTCGAGGCCCTCTCTTTTTCCCGCTCTGCCCCTCCAGCAGGCAAAAAGCTGGGAGGGGACACAACTCGCACCACTGGCACAATTTGACCAGCAGGGACATTCCATGCCGTATAAATGTCATGCTCAGCAATAAAAGCTGAGGAGAAGGGTTTTTTTTTGGGGGGTGGGGGCAGCCATTGCTACTGGCCTGCTTGTGGGAGGTCATGAGTGATTACCTTTGCGTTGCATGCCTTGGTTTTTTTCTTCCTCTTTCCTTCATATGTTAAACTGTCTTTATCCCATGAGTTTTCTCACTTTTGCTCTTCCTATTCTCTCCCCCATCCCACTGGGGTCGCGGGTGAAGAGCAAGCAAAGGGGGTATCTAGCGTCAACCCCCACAGTCAACTATTCCATTGCACTAGAAGATCATTCCAAGGTTAGCATTTATTCTGTTTATTACTCCTGTCTGACAACAGTTCATGCAGGTACTTTAAATATTACATGTCACAGTTAAGTACAGTTACATAAATGAATTACAAATCAGAACACATACACAGTATTAACTCTTGAAAGACCTCAGTGTTCAGGTATTTCACAAAGCTGGGAGCCAGCTCAAACCTCCTAATCTATTGCACAGAAGTAGTCAAAGTCCAGCGGCTTTAATTCACACTCTTCCTACCTAACGTTACAAATTCAAACCCTAAAGGGCTGCAAATGACATGTGACTGCCCACTAATAAGAATAACAGGACTTCAGAAAAGAGGGGCGTAAACTCTTCTGGGTAGAAAACATTGTTCTTCAGAAGGGTGTGAACTTTCTTAAGTATTACGTAGAGTTTACTGTAAGAATATTACAATGCATTGTACCACTAAGGCAAGAGGTGGAGGATCAGTGGAAATCACTGCAAAGATTACGTTCAGGGAAGCTTGCAGGTGCAACAGACCACCACCACCACCTCAGCTGCATCTAAATGCATGAGCCAAGGACACACACTTGATTAGTTAGGCACCAACAGATACGCCCCGTGAATGAAGAAAATCCACTCCGTGTTTGCTGGAGTTTTAGCTTGCCAAACAGTCTGCCTGAATACGGTATTGAAAAACAGAGCGCTAGCATTACTGATTAGAGTCGTACAGCAAAGGCAGATGTTGCAACCCAACATGTTCCAGTTTTGGGCTGAGTCCCTGCTATCCCAAATTCAAAACAGATTGCTATTATGCAAGCCTGCCACATACTCACTGCACTAAAGACCCGTTTCTTTTACGACTTCATTTAGAAATCAAATTTAGCCAAGGCATCAGTAATCTCCAAAGGACTCCCAGTGAGAACAATATCAGAACCACCTAAAAATTTGGATTTTTTTTTTTTCTACCA
>NW_008824982.1:1502126-1506323 GCF_000699105.1 Pygoscelis adeliae
TCTTCAAATTTTTTGTAAACATACAATAACTAATTTAAAATATTGTGCACGTAAGAGGGAAACAATCTTTTAAGTCCAACATACAACCACTTACACATACATTTAAACTATATTCTATGTTATATAGCATTATCACACCCTGGGCACCTATTGTATTAACATTTACTATATCACTGTCATGCAAGTAAGACAGGTACTACATTAAAGTGGTTTAGCACCAGAAAGTTAGTAGTGTACTTTCAGCAATGTACCTACTAATAACTAGGCATAAGTAACATATCATAAAAACACAGATGGAAACGTAAATGTTTTAAATGTTACTTGCAATCCCAGAACAATGCATCTTTAAAATAAAAGCTTGATTCCGCAACAAATATTCCTTTTGGTACCACACACATGCTGTTAGTAGTAACTTGTTGCCTTAGTTGCAGTACATTCTGCTGCTGTACCCTGCCTTTTACTAGGAACAGTTCTCTGCATGTGTGCATATGTGTGTGTATGTATTATGTACGTATATATATACACACACAAATATAAAATTATAATTAAAATACATCACCTTATTGTCAGAGAAGTATACAGACTCAAGTATCCAAATGGGAGAATTAGGTTGGCAGCTACAAATTCTGTGTGTATTTCCTCATAAGGAACTAAAGCTTTTTTTATCCTCGTATTTATTATTGGTAACATCAAACTGTGCAACCTTAAATCAGAGTTCAAAGACAAAGAACAAACCGGCTAGCAACACAAGGCTAAGAGTGCTTTCAACTGGCAGCATTTTCAGTTTGCAGTCGCTCAATCAGTTGTTCAGCCTATGAAAGAGAAAGCAATGCATTAGTTACACCGTGGACCTTCAGTATACTGAAAATTCCATTTTAAAAATAGTAAGTGACACTGACAGAGCATTTACTTTTCATTCTTGCAGACAAAGCATACAACAGAAGCAGAATACAATGATTGCTTTAAACAGCAGACTCTCACAGTTTCCATCAAACTCCCATTAGGCGATCAGAAAAGGAAACAGAACCTATGAAAGTCAGCGGATGTTTGAGCAAATAAACAGCAGATAGAGCAGTGTGGTTTTAAAGACCTCAGAAGTCAGCAGTGCTCAGAACAACCAAGCCGTGAGACCTGGAATTCTTTGGGAGACGCTCCAGAACGGCGCGTTGTGGCCCCTCATCACCCAACCAGCTGCACACCAGCCACATACGTTGCTGAGGGATGGAGTGCATTCACGTATGTGGTTCATGTCACGAGATATACAGCCATTCTTTGGTTATGTCACCACGCTCACACATAACTTTTCTCATCGTACGGCTATTTATGCATCTAGCGCACAACTGGGACAGCTGTACTTTGTATGTGTAACAGCACCAGCCCACAGAGCCCTCAGAAAGGCTCAGGGCAGAAGGAAGCCTGCCAACATTGTTCTAGCAGGCCAGATGGGGCACATGGTGACTAACACGGGCACTTCTGAAGCAAATCAGTTTACTGTCAGCCTTTTTCTGCCAGTCCCGCTGAATTAATCTTTTGTTTTGAACTAGTGCTTGAGGATTAGTGCTTTGGAGATCATTAAGATCTCCAAAGGAACCATGTTAAAAGGTGAAAAGTTTAAGTCTGGCGTGTTTTAAATCCACACAGTGAAAATGCAATCAGCTACTTAGGGTAGGAACAACTTAACAGGAGTTAAGTAGCTCTTGCAGTTTATTTGCAAATAAAGCTAGATAAAGCATGGAGCAACTGAAAATGAAGTTATCTGAATCTTGTTTTGCATTCCTGAACAAGTATCACATTCGAGCCATTATAATTTAAAAAAAAAAAAACAAACCCCGAACCAACTCAAGAACATTTTCCAACTTGACAACAGGGCAAAATATCTTTTGAAGTGCATCCATATTGGATAACCAAACTTGGTACAGATCTCCCTGTGCTAATCCAAGATAGTACGCAGTAAAACTACACAACTATACTTATTTGAGGGCCAAATATCTGTGTAACGCTCTACCAATACAGCAGAGACACATCTGCTTTTTTTGAGCTACGTAAGATCTCCAGCGAGGTACCGCTGTGAAGAAGCCAAGTTTTCTGCCTTTAAGAGGCTGTCTATATTCTTTAGATGAGACAGACCCTTTTCAGCATCTTCGTTTTGGGGCTGTGCAATGACACCAGGATGCTGCAGCTACATTGCAAGGATCGGCTCTTTGCTGCATCAAAGCAGCGAGAGTAAGCTTTAGTTCTCGAGAGAGAGATTTTCAAAGAGTGATTTAGTCAGTGCCGGTTCAGTCTCATTGCTCACCTCCGCTGACATAAACCAGTACAAACAATGTTTTTGTAAAGCAGACACTTGTTTCAGTCTAAAGATGACACTATGAGAAAAACCATGTGAAATGATACAAGCAATCATTAGGTGGCCATGTTTTTCACCTAAATTGGATGTACCAGGGTATGTGCAATACATAGCCCATCACATTTGAATATATCCTTTCGCATTAAAAGAACAAATACTTAAAAAAAGTGTCCTCAGAAGCTTATCACATTTGCCTAAGCTACACATTAGATCCAGAACTAATGTGAATGTTATTCTCACTCCATTTCCCTTAATAAGCATAGACATTAAAGTTACATTTTACCATTATGTTTTCTCAAATACTTAACGCAAAATATAAGTAACAATAATTATAGTAATGACAAAAATAATTGCTGAAAGCATTTTTGGACATAGTTAAAATGTTAGAAAGATGTCACATTTTCAGCTTGCAATTGAAAACCTACTGAAAAGCTCATCTGCATTACACTTACCGTGATAAACCAGTAGGAATTGATTCTGTAAATGAGTCTGGATAAGAATCCTAGCTGACTGGCTGGGGCCAGGACGTGAAGGTGCAAGTGGGATATTGAGCAGAACGGAGGCCAGTGAAAACCCATCCTTAGGAAAGGAAAACAAGTAAAAAATACTGGTGATGTTAATTCAGGAAGAAGTGAAACATTGCAACTTAACATGATCAACTGAATTAAGAACTCATCACATTTTCCTTGTACATAAAGGCAGGAACAAAAATACGCCCTTTCCTTTCATTATGCTCTCAGGAAACCTTTTCAAGTGCCCATTAACCTCCTCCTTCACATCGCTGTATTTAAGAGACATTTTATTTTTTAAAGCCTCCTTCTTCACAACATGTTATCTTAAATGTATCGTATCTAGTTTTCAGCTGGAAAGCCAACTGTCACTAGATGAGTGTAGTTTCTAACTATTTTAATCACGAAGGCCCAGCTCCCTATACACTACGCTACTTAAATTATGTTACAATTTACTTCGGCTATCAAAGGCACTGGCTTAAACTAAAGGGTGCAGCACTGAAATCAAATGAATGCAGGTATGACTGAAACACAATGCAGTGCCCTGCTTGAATAGGACAAAGTTTACCTCTCTTCTGGAATCTAGGACTTAGAGCATATTTTCAGCACGTAATTAAATAGCAGTCTTTTAGGTAAGTTGTTTGAAGTGCCCCCCCTATCCCAAGATGTGATCAAGAAAGAATCTCAGAGTTGGAATGCAATCTGCGCTGGAAATTCATCAGAAAAAAAGAGTTTATATTCAATGCCAGCACATTCTACTTGAGAAGTCATGTGATAAGTGAATGCAGACCCGATTTCTTCAATAATTCATACTGCAGTTGTTGCCATCACCTCTAAAATAGCATTCCGAAAAGTAAAAAACATACTCAATAAACACAGGAGGTTTCCGTTACATACCTTATATCATTCAAGTCACTAAAATTATTTCTCTGGAGGACAGCTTTTCCAACTTCCATCATTCTCTTCACTATTAAACACAAACAAATTTCGTTTAATGTTTAAGTAATATTTTACATACCATATATCATCAAGTAATTTAAAAAAGGTATTCTTCAGAAACAAAATCTTTGAATATTAACTTCAACAAACTGGTTAGACTGAGATCACAAACATGGGTTTTTCAAAACATAAATACTGTAACTACTCATAATCAAACAAAGATTGTCAAGACAGTGTTGTGCAATGATCGACACGAAAAGCACCGCTATTACAGATTTCCACACTAATGATGTTTTAAGTGTGGTATCATTCTAACAACTTTGGCCAAAGCCATGGTATCACCGCACCCTTATGAAAAAAAACCCAACAAATACTGATTGGTCAGAATGATGATGTTTACAC
>NW_008824982.1:1506350-1507805 GCF_000699105.1 Pygoscelis adeliae
CCCTACACGGCTACAGGACTTTGATCTCTAGGTCCTGTGCAGCCTGGCATAAGTTAGCAAGTTCCAGAGATGGCACAAAAATTTAAATTAAAATAGAATAAAATAAAATTCTCAGTCCCACTTATTACTAGGACAAAGTTGCATTACTGTTATCACTGAGAAGAGAAGCAACCGTAATACAAAATCTCAAGGCAAAAGTCTAAGGAATTACCTTGAAGCCAAACACATACAGAAGTTGTTTCTGGAGAAAACTACCCTACGTTTAGAAGGTAGTACAGTGATGCAAGATTTGCAACACGCAACTATAACTCCTGTCTTGCACCACCTGTAATCTTCCATAAGGTGGAATCTCTTCATGCACGTATGTCAGTAGTTTCTTCCATTATTCAACATACTTAGCTAGGCATTTCTTGTGAAACAACTAATTCCACGACCATGTTTTCTTACGGGGGGAAAAAAAAAAAGCCTATCAACATCATAGCTTCAATCAATATATTAGAATTTTATCTTTTCAAAAATTATTGAAGTTTATTGGAACACCATTTTCCTCTTTCTTCTCTTACTCCCGTTTCCTGAAAAATTATGTAGCCCTTATTATAAAATATGCATTTTATAAAATTCTTCTATAATTTTTGATATTTGAAATTGCATACGTATCTAAGAAAACACAATGAAGCAGCACATAAATATTTTTAAAAATAAAGTTGTCCTTCCAACAAAGTGCAGAGGCAGCTATAGTCCATGCAAACAAAAGAGATTTCGTGCACTAGTGCAACGTTTTTCTAGAACTGCACAAAAAAGCGTGCTATTCTAGAGTAGCACATGGAAGTTCCCGGGAAGGGTAAGTCCCTACCTACACTCACACCACCTATTTCAGTGTTCACACTCACAACCAAACGGTGCTCAAAGGTGCGATTTACCTGACAACAACACGCTATTTAAGACCGTGCAAAGCGACCTTCCTTCCAGTTAAACACGCACTTACAGCCTTACCTACAGGTATATGTTCCGTCTTCAGCGTTTTGCAGTTTCCCATGTGCTCCACCGGCACCACCAGGTAGTGGTGGGGGGCACCGGGTCTGATATCTCTGAAGCAAACGAGGTCTTCGTACTAAAAAAGGATGCAAACATATTAAACTGATTAGGACGAGGACACTGGCACAGAGTAGTCGACAAAGTCCATCCTCCCCATACCAGTGTGACGCTTAACGTCATACTTGAGGTCACTAGCAAAGATCTTAAGATTTTTGGAGCCAGCCCACAGAAGGACTTGCAAGCACGACCTGCGTCCTCGGCTGACCTTCCGCGGCCCGGACCCCTCGGCGCCTGCTCTTCTGTGGGGAAACGCTCTAGGTTTCCAGCCGCTGCGCCAGCATTTAAGGATAGCACGGTGGTTCCCTTCTGGCCGACGCCGCGCTCCCGTCTCCGCCGAAGAGCACGCCGCCCTTAAGACTA